>NC_092339.1:51397500-51755833 GCF_046630445.1 Rutidosis leptorrhynchoides
GATAGGCGAATAGTCGTGTGTTCAAGTGCATTATTAGCCCTAACCAGAGCTGGATGGATATTGAACAGTGGTCCTTGAACAACTTGTTCCTCCGGTGCCAGTTGTTGTTGATCAGGTTGTTGTGCTGGTTGTTGTTGATCAGGTTGTTGTGCCGGTTGTTGTTGCTGTTGTTGTTCCTCCGACTGGTGTTCAACATGTGGTGATTGCGGTTGGTCTGCCATTGATGATGAGTAAAGATGAAGATATGAAGTTGTGAAAGTTGGAAGATTTAAAGATTTTGAGAAAAAAGAGTATGTGATTTTGAATAATGAATAACCGAAGGTTGTTATGGAAGATAAAACACTCTTTTAACTGTTGTGATTGGATGAAAAAGTGCAGGAGAGAGAAAATGGCAACTGTCATCTGCAGGCGCGTGGGCAGATGTGACAGACTGGCATACTTTTGAGGGGACACAGACTGTTGACATGACGTATATACGGCTTGAACACTCATACCTCACATTCAGCATTAAATGCAGCAGGTTTTAAATCAAAATTGATTTAAAGACCACAAAATAAGTTTTGTATTAAATACAAAATACTTTGTTACATTTAATATGTCATGAATTTAATTTAAATCATTGGGAGTAAATGTGTTTCAGTTTTAAGGAATCGTTTAATTTTGTGAGCTATTTATTATTTCATTTAAAAATATTTTGAGTAACCAAAGTATAAAAGACCTTGTTGTACTGAGTGTTTGACATGTATGCAGTAAGTTAAAAAAAATGTGACTTACTGGTTTGCCCTACATGTTGTAAAGCCAGCACACTAACAAAAATTGTCTGTTATTTAAAGTTCAAGCATACCCAGCTCAGAGATGAGATAGTTAAAACGTTTCTCATCTAAGGGCTTTGTGAATAGATCTGCTAACTGCTGGTCTGTTGAAATAAAATGTAGCTCCACATCTCCTTTTTGAACATGATCCCTTATGAAATGATATCGAACATCAATGTGCTTTATTCTTGAATGCATCACAGGATTGTTGGTGATAGCAATTGCACTTGTGTTGTCACAGTAGATTGGAGTCTTTGTAACATGGACACCATAGTCTTTCAGCTGGCTTTGCATCCATAGTACTTGAGCAGTACAACTACCATCAGAAACGTATTCTGCCTCAGCAGTAGATGTGGACACAGTATTTTGCTTTTTGCTCGTCCAGCTGACTAGCCTACCACCCAGTAACTGGCAACCACCAGTAGTACTATTCCTGTCTATTTTACACCCTGCAAAGTCAGCATCTGAATACCCAATTAGCTCAAAATCCTGGTCTTTGGGATACCAAAGACCACGTTTAGTAGTAGCTTTCAGATACCTAAATATCCTTTTTACTGCTAGCAAGTGTGACTCTTTAGGATCAGCTTGATATCTGGCACAGAGACATGTGGCAAACATAATATCTGGTCTACTGGCTGTAAGATAAAGTAGGGATCCAATCATACCTCTATATTCAGTGATATTGACTGGTTCACCATTGGGATCAGCATCTATTTTAATAGATGCTGCCATTGGGGTCCCTATATCTTTTAAACAGGTCAGACCAAATTTCTTTAACATATCTTTGATATATTTATCCTGACTTATAAAAATTCCATCATCAAGTTGTTTAATTTGCAATCCCAAAAAGTATTGTAAATCACTTTGTAAGCTCATTTCATATGTCTTTGACATAAGTTTTGAAAAATCTTGACAATGTTTCTCATTTTTAGATCTATAAATAATATCATCCACATATATCTGTACCAGCAAGAGATCACCATCTGTCTCTTTTGAGAACAGAGTGGTATCAATTGTTCCAACTTTAAAACGTATACCAGTGAGATACACATGAAGTGTCTCATATCATGCTCTTGGAGCCTGTTTGAGGCCATAAAGAGCTTTGTCTAGCTTGTAGACATGATCTGGATATTTACTGCTTACAAAACCAGGAGGCTATTTGACATAAACTTCTTCTTGCAGCTTCCCATTTAGAAATGAAGATTTAACATCCATCTGGAATACCCTAAAGTTCATCTTAGCAGCATATGCCAAGAACAATCTGATAGCTTCCATCCTAGCCACTGGAGCATATATCTCTCCATAATCCAATCCTTCTTCCTGTTTGAACCCTTGAGCTACCAACCTAGCTTTGTTTCTGATCACAATCCCATCTTCATCCATCTTGTTCTTGAAAACCCACTTGGTACCAATGATCTTCTTAGTTTCATCATCAGGTTTAGGTACCATTGTCCAAACCTTATTCCTATCAAACTGGGAGATCTCTTCTTGCATAACTCATGCCCAGCTTGGATCTTTGATTGCTTCATCAGGATAAGTAGGTTCAGTGGTAGACACAAAATTTACATGCATACAAAAGTTGCTGGTTGCATGCCTTCTTGTTTTAACACCACTAGCCAGATTACCAATAACTTGCTCAATTGGATGCTCTTTTGTCCATCTAGTGTTATGAACATGTGAGCTAGTCGTGGAGCACACAGCATCTTGATCATCAGCTGGTTCAAAGGTATGAGCAGCAGTTGGAGACAGCTGTTCATTATTAGTATAACCAGTACCAGCTTGTGATCCTTCAGAACCAGTAGACCTATGCTCAAGTTGTTGGACTTCAGTAGAGCCAGTAGGTCCACTTGGTTTAGACACATATGGAACAGAGTGTTCCATCTCATCATCAGAGAACCCAACAACATGGATTGGTGAGGGATTTGCAGCTGGTTCTTCTTCATCATCAAGAGCTTGCTGAGTAGGCTCTTCAAACAATAACTCTTCATCTTCTTGACTGGGAGATGAGGCTGGGGCAGTTTCATCAAATGTAACATTAATTAATTCTTCAAAACAACCCCTTCTTTTATTGAAAACCCTATATGCCTTTGACATGTTGGAATATCCCAAGAATATACCTTCATTAGCCTTAGCATCAAACTTGCCTAGCTGATCCCTATTGTTTAGAATGAAACAGGGAGTGCCAAATACATGAAGAAATGAAATTGAGGGTCTTCTTCCTTTGAGAACTTCATAAGCAGTTTTCTGATGTCTTTTCACTATTAAAGATCTATTCTGGGTAAAACATGCAGTGTTCACAGCTTCTGCCCAATATGAATTTTTCAGCCCAGACTCAGCTAACATAGATCTTGCTGCTTTAATGAGAGTTCTGTTTCTTCTTTCTGCAACACCATTCTGTTGAGGTGTTCTCACAGCAGAAAAGTTCTATAAAATACCTTTATCAGCACAAAATTCTTCTAATGTAGCATTTCTGAATTCTGTACCATGATCACTTCTTAGCTGTTTCACCAGTTGCGCATTTAAAAGCTCCATTCTTTTGATAAAATTGATAATTTCATCAGCAGCTTCACTCTTTTGCTTCAAAAAGAATACACAGGTGTATCTGGAATATTCATCAACAATAACTAGTGTATACTTCTTCCCACTACAGCTGGCCACATTAACAGGACCAAAAAGATCCATATGAAGTAAATGAAATGGTTTCTCAACAGATGAGATTTGCTTTGATTTGAATGAGGCATGGTGATGTTTTCCCTTTTCACAGCCAGGACACAATCTGTCCTTTACATAAGACATGGTGGGTAGCCCAGACACCAAATTTCTACTGGATAATTTGTGAATATCTTTGAAGTTGAGATGTGAGAGTGTCTTGTGCCATAACCACTTCAGGTTGTCTGCTGCCTTTGAATAGAAACAAGTATCAGTTGTTGTGACTGATGTGTTCATGTCAATTTGATACATGTTTTTATGACGTTTTGCAGTCAGCAGTGGCTTCCCTGTCTTATCAAAAATAGTGCCAATTTTCTTTCTGAACTGGACTATCTTATTCTTACTTGTCAGTTGGCTTATGCTAAGTAAATTATGTTTAAGCCCAACGACATATGAAACATTTGAGAACGTGACATTCCTATTTGTCAAAGTACCAAAACCCTTTGTGTAACCTAACGAATTATCTCCATACGAAACAATTGGACCATCCTTTTTTTGATAGTCCATCAGCAGGGACTTACATCCGGTTATATATCTCGAACAACCACTATCGAGATACCAGCTTTGCTTATATTGAATGCCCTGCACAGTAGCTAAGAGATTAGTTCTTTTTGGGAACCCATCCAAGGATGGGTTCTGGAAGGGTCATCGTTGATGATCTCTTCCTGTCTGCTGGTTTGCTTGAAGAAGCAGCAGCAAATGGGGTTAGGGTTAGAGGACACCGGCTGGCTAAGTGAAACTTGCTGCCACATTTGTAGCATTTTCTCATATTTGGTATCGGTGACTGGTCATACACTGAGTAAATGGGTGTAGTAAGATCGGGTCGACTTTTGGTTACTGCCTCAATTAGCTGGTCAAGCTTGACTGTCATAATCTCAATGATATATAGCTCATCATTCGAGTCCACTTTTGCTTTTCCCTTAAGGGCAGCTTTCTTCTTGGAACCAGTACCATAGTCATGATGTATTGCTTTGCCTTTATCACTTGACGAGCCAGCGTGGGAAGTTACCGTCTTGTCTACTGAAGCTGATGAGCTAGAAGAAGTTTTTCCTGCTGCCTTGGACTTGCCAGTATTACATTTGACTGGCTTGTCTACAGCTACTGGTTGACCAGTAAGTTTGTCATCAGCTGGCTCATCACAATTTGAACTCGAGCATGAAGGGGAATCAGTTGGTTTAACTTTTCTTAGATTATTTTCAGTGATTTCCCTTTTAATACTTCTTTCTTTTGGAGTCATATAGTAGATGCTTGAGGTGTCAGTAGTCTCATCAATTGAGTTACTGGCTTCTCTTTCTTTAACTTCATCCTCCAAAATCTCTTTCATGGCAGGTGGTGAGGACAGAGCAGGTCTAAGAAACTTATTTGTCAAGACCTTTTTACCCTTAACTATCTTGGCAAAAGTATTTGGCAAGACAGCTTCAGGATCAGTTTCAAGAATTGGGTCCATGAAAGTAACTTCTACAATAGTAGCAGCAGCAGCAGCATAGTCACCAGCAAAGAAAGCTTCAACTTGGGCAGGCACCTGCTCATTAACACACTTTGCTGTGCATTGAGCAGATGTACACCACGAAGCGACAACCTTTTTAAGATTATCCAGCTGGTTCTTGACTTCTGCTGCCTCAACGTGAAGAGACCTTAAAGCAAAGTTTTGTTTTTCAAGTTTGGAAATATCATCTTTCAAGATTTTAATTTCATCATTTTTGCTTTTAAGTTTCTCATTTAAAGATTTGTTGTCAGTTTTCAAAACTTCTTCACGTTTTCTGCCTCTACATAAGTCAACTCTTATGTAGTCAAACATTTCGGGTTTTTCAACATCAGTATAAGTTCGAAAATTATCAACCTTATACATCAATTTAGTTTTCCATTAAGGTGAATCTCTTTTCTGATCAGCTTCCCTCATATCAGCCAAAAACTTACTACCACTATCATCCTCATCAGACTCTTTGACCTCCTTGGCCATTAAACACAGCTTTTTATCTGGAGCATAACCAGCACCATCATCATCAGTATCACTATCAGAGGAAGACGACGAGCTGGTTTCATCCCAATCATGATGCTCAGCAACTAGAACCTTTTCTGGTTTTTTACCCTTCTTATCAGTCTTAGCACTTTCCTTCATCTGAGCTTTCATAACTTTGTACTTGTTCTTGTACTTGTCAGCTTTTGAGAAAGAGTTAGCATGTGAAGTTGAAGGTTTCCTGAATATGCATTCAGCAGCAAAATGTCCAACCTTCCCACAATTATAACACTCAGATTTATGACCCTTGACTAACTTGCTGCTATACCTAGCACTCAGTTTCTTACTCCCTTTGTATGACTTGCTAGTTCTATTACGATTGAACCTTTTGAACTGCCTAGCCAGCAAAGCCATACCTTCAACAAAGCCTTCTGCATCACTTTCATCATCACTGCTTTCTTCAGACCCAGTACTACTATCCACATCACTCTCAGTTGTCTCTTCTTCTGCCAACAACTTTTGAATCAGTAAAGCCTTTTGAGCTTTCTTTTTAGCAGCAACAATAAGAGCAGTATCATATGTCTTAGAAGATTTTGAAGTGGTGGGGTAGACCTAATGTTTTCTTTCAAGTTAAGTTCAAATTTAGCCCCTGCTTTCTCATGGTTCCAAAGTGAACTGTAGAGAGAAGACATGTTAAAGTTCTTTAAGGTCTGAGTGGTTCTTAAAGGGTCAGTAACAGATTTCCATTTAGTAGACAGTGAATCAATGAATTTGTTTACTTGTTCAAATTCAGTATAGGTGACATTCAAAGTGATCATGTCTGCAATCAAGGAGTTAAACCTAATAAAGGTTTGCTTAAGGGTTTCATTCTTGTAGGCAAAGAACATTTCATATTCTTTTTTCAAAGCAATAATTCTGTTCTGCCTTACTTCTCCCATACCCTCATAGGTGACATCTAGATAGTCCAACATAAGCTTGGCATTTTCTTTTCCCATAATCAGTTTGAACAGTGGGTTAGGTAAAGTTATAGCTAACAGGGTTCTGATTTTAGGGTCAAGTCCAACACGACGTTTATCCTCAACATCCCATCTAGAAGGGGTGAGAATAACCTCTCTGCCAGGGACAGCAGGAGTGTCAGCTATAGCTGAAGCACTATCAATAGTCTCAGTGGGAACAAATGGACCATCTGTGGCAATATCGAGCATGAGTGGGTCAATAGACTCAAGGTGAAGCATGAATCTTGCCTTCCAAGTTTCATACTCATCTTCATCAAATTTGGGTGGTCTATTGGATGAGTCATTTTCAAGGTAAGCTGTATTTGAATATGCAGCCATGAGAGAATTCAGATCCAAGATATTAATTATCAAGACTGAAGCTCTGATACCTGGTCCCTTGATAACAACAGGAGTATTGTAGAGGGGGTGAATACAATTTCTTTTAATTAACTTAACAGTTAAACACGATTAGTATTCAAGAATGAAGATTAAATAGAGTCACGGGTAATTTTCAACGGTTATTCTTTATTGATTGAATCACAAAGAATTACAACTATTCTTGGCGGAATGATAGTTGGTTGATACAGATTACCTAGAATATAGCTAAGAGGTAAACTAAAAGCTATTACACATTTTTGACTCTAAATAAATAAACCCACACTACTAGTTGTTACAATAGTGGATACAACAATTTATAGTAGTCCTATTAACCGTGTAATGGTTCTATTGTCCACTGGTACATAGGATGTCTGTACTTGTGGGGACAACTGCATCAGAGAGCATGCTCCCCTCTTTCCTCTTTGGTAGCTATTTGCAGGAACACCCCAATTCGGTTTGGTACTACTATTTGATTAAACAAATAGAATGTTTTGTTCCCTAGGTGTTGACAAAGTATAACCCATGTCTGCACATGCGTTAAACTTCTGCATTCTCACGTGGTCTTGTAAGGTCACTTGTCAGCCGCCGACGCGTGTCCTTTTCTGTTCAAGTTTGTCTTTGACTTTTGTTGAATAGTACCATTGATGTAGACCACTCGGGAAACTACTATGCTTATAATGCAGCATAGCTGTCTTGTGTAGTAAACTGCATTCCAGTTGTGCTGGTTCTTCATTGCTGAGACACTTGATATTCTTGAACTGCTGAGTACACATCCTGTGCTGATTTAAGAACACTGTCTACCTTGTGCTGGTAGACTGACCAGCAAACTAAACACTCGACACATCAATATCTGCTATACATAAACAAACTTGTACTGGCTGCACATAACATTTTAGTGCAAATAAATTACAGTTTTGTCATAATTAAATTCTTAATTATTTTGGGGACTCGACAGTGTTGGCCATGAATGCACAGTTGGTAGTCGAGTTCGTGACCTCAATTTTAGACTCTGATAGAGAACTGTCTGACACTATCTCCAGCTTCTCAATACTATCAGCAACAACATTCACAATTGGCTCTTTGTCCCTAGCCAGATTTTCAATCTCAGTAGCAGCATCACCATTGTCATCTAAAGATTCATCCTTAACGCAATCACCAGCAATCTCAACCTCATTCTTAGACACGGATGTATACTCATCGTTCTTATAGATGTGAATTATATCTCTTCCATTAACCTGTTTTTGTTCCAAAACTTTCTCCCTCAATTTGGATATGAACGAATTAAGAGTAAGTTTAATGTTGCAAGTCCATGCTCTTGATTCAATCTGCTCAATGTATTCATCCCATTTCCCTGGCAAACCCTCTTTTAGAACTTTTACAGCTTTAGATTGAGTCACCTCGATTCCACAATTTTCTATTTCGGAGAATAGATGACAATACCTCGCTATCATATCTTCTAAACACTCAGTCCTCCATGCCATAAAAATTTTCCATAATCTGCCATTTCAGCAACCAGTAGACGATATCTCTCCAAAGTTTGTCCAAGAGACTCGGAAGGAAGAGCAGCAAACACTCTCCATTCATCTTTGAGAACCTTACCCTTAGTGGCACGGTAAGTGGCTGTTCCTTCTGTGGCTGATTGAAGAGCAAGCCAAAGGGTATACGAGGTCTTGTTTCTATTCTTGAACTATGAGAAAATCTCCTTAGACAGTGCCTGAGAAAGTTGAGCATAGCACTTACATTCCAGATTATACTTGTGATGCCCCGTACAAAATTAACGTGTACGGATCATCAACAATAGGATCATTACATGGTCAAACACTATATGCTATTTTAAAATGAGTTTGCATTCATAAGAAAGGGTGACGTCATAACCAACATCAAAAGTTTTACAAATGATAGTAGGCTTCTACGAATAGAAGCAATTAACATAGTACGAGACCCAATGGTCATTACAAATTCATTGTTTCAAAAGTAACATAGTTTGTTAATGCAAGGAAAATGTTTCATGCAGAGACATCTCTAACAAAAGCAGCGGGAGTCTACACAGCACGACTACTACAGCGGAAGCATCAAACCTCTAAGCACCTGAGAAAACATGCTTAAACACGTCAACACGAATGTTGATGAGCTATAGTTTAAGTATAAAAGTAATGTAAGGTAGGCCACGAGATTTCAGTGTTTCAAAACCGTATGAAAAGTATATGTTCAACCGTGGGCACTTGGTAACTAACTTAACGTAATATCACCCCCTAAAAGTACACTTGGCGAGTGCGTAAGTTTACGAAGTATTAAACACCCGTTAAATGCTAGTGCTACTAGCCCGAGTGGGGATGTCAAACCCTATAGATCTATATCTAAGATTCCCGTTCACCGGTTCAAAAACCAATGACTAGACGTTACCGAGCTAAGGGGAAAGTTTATGCCGTTGTATAACCCACACATATATAAAGTTTAAGTACTCGCGCCTAGTATGTAAAACATAAAACACGCATGTATTCTCAGTTCCCAAAATAGTTAAAGTAAAAAGGGATGCTATAACTCACAGTGAAAAGTAGTAAAGTCGGTACGAGATAAGTAAGCAAGTAGTTGGTCCGAAAGGTACTCAACCTAAGTCAAAAGTTACTAAGTCAGTAAATCGTTCTCAAAGGTTTAAAAGTATGTAAATTAGGTCTTAAGTATCATCATCATCAACAACATAAGTAAAAAGTAAAGTAAGTTTTCAATCAAGAATAGAGATCGAAATAAAGGCTGACTTCGTTCAGCTGCTACGACCTCTATACAAATAGAAAAGATGTATAGTCAGTGGCTATGGCTCCGTATGTGAGTCTTCCAACCACTGACCAATTTTCAGAACCAAACTCGTCTTTAATTGACTGTGGCTACGGTTTAAGTGCGAGTAGGTCAGAAATTTCAGCATAACGTTACAAATGTGTAGTGACTTTCGGAAGGCTATAGATCATAAACTGTAAATCGGATTAAGGCGAGTCCTAAACGAAAAGTCATCTAATCGAACCGAACATTCTGGAAATTAACTTTTACATTAGCCCAGGTTATTGATCAGATCCCAAAAATAGTAAGCAAAGTGTTTCGGTGGGTTCTTGGTGCTTGATGCTCATCACGGTTCTCATCCTTGATGCTTATAGCTTCAAGTGTACAACTCGTTGATGTGTTTACATCATCTTTACCAAGTTTTGACCATAATGACACTAGTGTATGTCTAAGATATGTAGCACAACTCATTTAAGGGTTGCAAGTAGGTTGATGAACCAAAGTTACATCAAGATCTTAGATCCGACACATACATGAGTTTAGTAGTAATATTAAGCTATAAACTTGAAAGTAACCTAAATAAACAAGATCTTAAGTTGTAGAACTTAGATCTTAGTTAGATCTTGAAGATCCTAGACTAGAAAGTCTAGATCTAGTGTTCTTAAGTTAAATCCTAAGTTATAGAACTTGGATCTTCACTTTAATAAAACCATAAGTTATGAAACTTAGATTTTAATCTTGTAGAATGTATTTTAGCTCATAAGCTTTTGTTTAAAACAAAATTGGAAGACCATAAGCTATAGAAACTTAGATCCAACATAAGTGTATGAAGTTATAACTAGAAAGTTAAACTTCCATGTTCTTGAACTTACAAAGTTTAAACTTTAGTTTCAAAAAAAATGAGATCAAGTTTAACTAGTAATACTTGACCAATATTATACAATAATGAAATAAATAAATAAAGTGAAGAAATAAACTAAAGTTACAAGTAACAAGTTCATGTATGTTTCATACTTAAGAAGATTCAAGCCAAAGCTTGGATCTTAAGAAAATAAACCTTAAGTTTACAAAACATGAACACAAGTAAGATCTTAAAGCTTATGAACTCTAGATCTTTATAATACTTCAAGTGTAGAACCATAAACTAACAAGCTTAGATTCTTGTTCTTGACTACTCATCAAACAAAGGATGGAAGAAACAAGATTACATGAAGATACAAACTATAGAGCTTGATCATTAACAACAAACAACAACAAGTAAATTGATGATAATACTTGGTGATTTTTAAAGGAAAAAGAAGAAGAAAAATAAAGTTTGTTACTTACAATTTAGAGAGAAAAAGAAAGAGTGAAAGTAGTGTAAGAATGAGGTGTGTGTGGAATGAAGTAAAAACTAGTTTATAAGTAACAAAAAAAAAATTTGAACTCCCTCCCTTGCCACAAAAGGCGGACGGTTTAGGTGCTCCAAAAGGGTAGTCAACTTTATGCTTTCAAGTGTGGGAGGATGGTGAATGCTAGAATGAGGTATAAGGTTAAATCATGGAAAGTTGGTCATTCATGCTTGCAACAACTTTGTCTCCTCATTTAACTAATTAATCCATGTTTAACCTTAAGGAATCATTAGCATAATAGTGGGCTTACTAGTAGTCCATTAAGAAAATTAGGGTGGGCTTCCAAGTCCAATAATATAAGCCCAAGTAATAGTAAGCAACAAATTAATAAAAGCCCAAGTAATTAACTACTTGCATTAGTTAATTAGAAATAATTAATAATAATTAATTATGAACGTAAATAATATTCGAAATATTATTCGAGAAAAGCGTGTGTCACAAAGACAAGTCAGGACATTGGAAAGTCAATTACGGTGACAAGTAAATGTATAAGAATACATTTATTAAAGCGCAAGTATTAATAATAAATAAATATTAATAATATAAGTCGGAAAATCCAGAGTCGTTACATTACCCACCTATTAAAGAAAATTTCGTCTCGAAATTTTAAGCTGAGGTAGATGGAGGAGTTGGGAAAAGGTGAGGATACTTCTGCATCATTTGATCCTCTCGTTCCCAGGTAAACTCGGGTCCTCGTTTGGCATTCCATCGGACTCGGACGATCAGAATCTTGTTGCGTTTCAAAGTTTTGACCTCACGGTCCATAATTTCGACAGGTTCTTCCATGAAGTGGAGTTTGTCATCAATCATAAGTTCTTCCAGTGGTATGACAAGTTCTGGTTCAGCAAGACACTTCTTCAAATCTGATACGTGAAAGGTAGGATGAACTGAGCTCAATTGAGTCGGAAGATCCAAACGGTAAGCAACGGGTCCAACACGCTCCAAGATTTCGAAAGGACCAATGTATCGCGGGTTGAGCTTCCCACGTTTTCCAAAATAGATCACACCTTTCCAAGGTGCGACCTTCAACATTACAAGGTCACCCACGTTGAATTCGAAGTCTTTACGTTTAAGGTCGGCATAACTCTTTTGGCGATCACGAGCCGTCTTAAGTCTCGCTTGAATTTGGACAATCTTCTCGGTTGTTTCATGGACTAACTCGGGTCCGGTGATTTTCTTTTCGCCTACTTCGGCCCAACAAACAGGAGAACGGCATTTGCGGTCATACAACGCTTCGAAAGGTGCTGCATTAATACTCGAATGATAACTGTTGTTGTAAGAGAAATCGGCTAGCGGCAAATGCCTTTCCCAAGCCTTTCCGAAATCAATAACACAAGCACGCAACATGTCCTCCAAAGTCTGAATTGTGCGTTCGCTTTGTCCGTCGGTCTGTGGGTGATACGCAGTACTCATGTCGAGACGAGTCCCCAAGGCTTCTTGCAAAGAACGCCAAAATCTGGAAGCAAAACGGGCATCTCGGTCTGAAATAATTGATAAGGGCACACCATGACGAGATACAATTTCCTTTATGTATAGTTGAGCGAGTTTTTCCGTCGTATCCATTTCTTTCATGGCTAAGAAGTGTGCAGATTTGGTAAGACGGTCAACGATAACCCAGATGGTATCGTATCTACCCACCGTCTTTGGTAGTTTCGTAATGAAGTCCATCGTTATCCTTTCCCACTTCCATTGTGGGATTTCCGGTTGCTGAAATAACCCAGAGGGCCTCTTGTGATGACCCGGAAAATTTCGACTTATTTTGAACCAAATTCTCGATATGATTTAATGTTTCTGACACGATAAGCAAAGTCTGTAAAACTGAATCTCAAAATTTTCGAACTATTCAATTATCCATCGATTGTTCTCGACGATTCGCGAACAATTATATGTAAAAAGATACATATATACACTATAACTTGAAAGCGTAACAAAGTATTAATTGTATGATACTGTGCATAAAACTTATTGGTTTAAATATCTATTTTAATATATATGATAAGTTGGAATTGTAATTGTATGAATAACTTGCGATGTGTATTTAAAACGTGTTTATGAATATTAACTTGGTTATTAAACGTTTTGATTTAAAACAATAATATTAAATATACTTTGATAGATAACGAGACGATGATTTATAGAAGTAAATGACCAAAACACTCGAATGTATAAGTTATATTTCGAGTGATATAGTTTATGGATAGTTAAGTCTATATTTTGACAAATGTACGAGTCACGAAAGGTAAAGTGCCAGTTTTCTCAGTGTACAAAAGGACGTTCGAAAAACCGGAACCGGGATATAAGTCGAGTGACGACGTACGACTTATCGGAACAAAAATTACAAGTCAACTAGACAAGAGAATATAATATATTATATAATTAATTAATTTAAATTATATATATTATATATATTATATTTAATTATGTCGGCAAGCAAAACAACAAAAAAATTGTGAGCTGGATTTTGGGGCCATGTGATCGCATGGGAAATAGGCATAAAACCCATGTGATCGCATGGGGTCAGATTTCAGGAAAGGTCTATAAATTGAATTCATTTTTGCTCGATTGCACACACACATATCATCCATCTTACTCTGTATTTATTTATTTAATTATTATTATTATTATTATTATTATTATTATTATTATTATTATTATTATTATTATTATTATTAAGATTAATATTATTATTATTAGCATTATTATTAGTAGTATTATTATACATAAAATACTATGACGAAGTCATGAGTGTGTCACTTTCAAAATGGGTTTTCAAGCGGGATAGAGCTAAGGAAATTATGGGTTATAGCTATGGAGGTTATGGGTAATGTACGTGGGTATTATTGGCAAGTCAAACCTAGTGTTTATCATCTCTGTTGCGTCTACGTACTTCCCTGCAATATTGAATCACGATATTGATACGTGAGCATTCATATTTTATCTTTTATATATTAATTGTGTATCCATGTCTAGTGCTCGAGCATATATATTTATGCATGCTTGTATGCTAAATTTCGTCGTTAAACAGTTTATAATAAATCACGAATTAAATACATATATTACTAGTAAAAGGTATATGATATACATGTTTTTGGAAAGCTGGCGAAAAATCAATAACTTTTCATTTAGAAATCGCGTAATTTCGTTGGACGAATCAAAAGATATGATCAACTGAATTATGATTGACGTTAATTAGAATTGCTTTTGAATCTGCAATTAATATTTAAACAACTTGTTTGTAAGATTGATAAATTTGATTTTTGAATATTACCAACCGAGTAAATGAATCCTTATATAAGGTACGTCTCGTTTTGTTGAACTATTGTCAAAATTGACTTTTTGAAACGACTTTGGATAACTTTTGTATGTCGATCTCGAGCATTAGGATTGTGATACACTATAACCGAACCTAGCTTGATAGACATTTATTGACCAGCATATGTTCTTTAGGTTGAGATCTACGGTTATTTGGTAATCCGAGTTTCGGTCACATTTTGGTGAACGACTTTATATGCTGCTAAGGTGAGTTTTATTTGCTCCCTTTTTAATTGCTTTTGCAATCTATATTTTTAAGATGAGAATACATGCACTTTATTTTAAACGCAATGGATACAAGTATATACTAAATTCTACACTGAGTTTGAACCGAAAATCCCTTAGCTTTGGTAACTAGTAACTGTCGGTTATAAGAACTGGTGGGCGCGAGTAGTTATATATGGATCCATAGGGCTTGACATCCCCGTCTGTTCCAGGTATAGAAACCCTAGCCTGAACTATAAAACAAACGTATGCTATTTGAGTTTAGTACACGTTGGATTGCGTGTTGAAATGTCCCGTTCTTATTGATTAAAAAAACGTTCCATATTAATTGATTTCGTTGCGAGGTTTTGACCTCTATATGAGACGTTTTTCAAAGACTGCATTCATTTTAAAACAAACCATAACCTTTATTTCATCAATAAAGGTTTAAAAAGCTTTACGTAGATTATCAAATAATGATAATCTAAAATATCCTGTTTACACACGACCATTACATAATGGTTTACAATACAAATATGTTACAACAAAATAAGTTTCTTGAATGCAGTTTTTACACAATATCATACAAGCATGGACTCCAAATCTCGTCCTTATTTAAGTATACGACAGCGGAAGCTCTTAATAATCACCTGAGAATAAACATGCTTAAAACGTCAACAAAAATGTTGGTGAGTTATAGGTTTAACCTATATATATTAAATCATAATAATAGACCACAAGATTTCATATTTCAATACACATCCCATACATAGAGATAAAAATCATTCATATGGTGAACACCTGGTAACCGACATTAACAAGATGCATATATAAAAATATCCCCATCATTCCGGGACACCCTTCGGATATGATATAAATTTCGAAGTACTAAAGCATCCGGTACTTTGGATGGGGTTTGTTAGGCCCAATAGATCTATCTTTAGGATTCGCGTCAATTAGGGTGTCTGTTCCCTAATTCTTAGATTACCAGACTTAATAAAAAGGGACATATTCGATTTCGATAATTCAACCATAGAATGTAGTTTCACGTACTTGTGTCTATTTTGTAAATCATTTATAAAACCTGCATGTATTCTCATCCCAAAATATTAGATTTTAAAAGTGGGACTATAACTCACTTTCACGGATTTTTACTTCGTCGGGAAGTAAGACTTGGCCACTGGTTGATTCACGAACCTATAACAATATATACATATATATCAAAGTATGTTCAAAATATATTTACAACACTTTTAATATATTTTGATGTTTTAAGTTTATTAAGTCAGCTGTCCTCGTTAGTAACCTACAACTAGTTGTCCACAGTTAGATGTACAGAAATAAATCGATAAATATTATCTTGAATCAATCCACGACCCAGTGTATACGTATCTCAGTATTGATCACAACTCAAACTATATATATTTTGGAATCAACCTCAACCCTGTATAGCTAACTCCAACATTCACATATAGAGTGTCTATGGTTGTTCCGAAATATATATAGATGTGTCGACATGATAGGTCGAAACATTGTATACGTGTCTATGGTATCTCAAGATTACATAATATACAATACAAGTTGATTAAGTTATGGTTGGAATAGATTTGTTACCAATTTTCACGTAGCTAAAATGAGAAAAATTATCCAATCTTGTTTTACCCATAACTTCTTCATTTTAAATCCGTTTTGAGTGAATCAAATTGCTATGGTTTCATATTGAACTCTATTTTATGAATCTAAACAGAAAAAGTATAGGTTTATAGTCGGAAAAATAAGTTACAAGTCGTTTTTGTAAAGGTAGTCATTTCAGTCGAAAGAACGACGTCTAGATGACCATTTTAGAAAACATACTTCCACTTTGAGTTTAACCATAATTTTTGGATATAGTTTCATGTTCATAATAAAAATCATTTTCTCAGAATAACAACTTTTAAATCAAAGTTTATCATAGTTTTTAATTAACTAACCCAAAACAGCCCGCGGTGTTACTACGACGGCGTAAATCCGGTTTTACGGTGTTTTTCGTGTTTCCAGGTTTTAAATCATTAAGTTAGCATATCATATAGATATAGAACATGTGTTTAGTTGATTTTAAAAGTCAAGTTAGAAGGATTAACTTTTGTTTGCGAACAAGTTTAGAATTAACTAAACTATGTTCTAGTGATTACAAGTTTAAACCTTCGAATAAGATAGCTTTATATGTATGAATCGAATGATGTTATGAACATCATTACTACCTTAAGTTCCTTGGATAAACCTACTGAAAAAGAAAAAAATGGATCTAGCTTCAACGGATCCTTGGATGGCTCGAAGTTCTTGAAGCAGAATCATGACACGAAAACAAGTTCAAGTAAGATCATCACTTGAAATAAGATTGTTATAGTTATAGAAATTGAACCAAAGTTTGAATATGATTATTACCTTGTATTAGAATGATAACCTACTGTAAGAAACAAAGATTTCTTGAGGTTGGATGATCACCTTACAAGATTGGAAGTGAGCTAGCAAACTTGAAAGTATTCTTGATTTTATGTAACTAGAATTTGTAGAATTTATGAAGAACACTTAGAACTTGAAGATAGAACTTGAGAGAGATCAATTAGATGAAGAAAATTGAAGAATGAAAGTGTTTGTAGGTGTTTTTGGTCGTTGGTGTATGGATTAGATATAAAGGATATGTGATTTTGTTTTCATGTAAATAAGTCATGAATGATTACTCATATTTTTGTAATTTTATGAGATATTTCATGCTAGTTGCCAAATGATGGTTCCCACATGTGTTAGGTGACTCACATGGGCTTCTAAGAGCTGATCATTGGATTGTATATACCAATAGTACATACATCTAAAAGCTGTGTATTGTACGAGTACGAATACGGGTGCATACGAGTAGAATTGTTGATGAAACTGAACGAGGATGTAATTGTAAGCATTTTTGTTAAGTAGAAGTATTTTGATAAGTGTATTGAAGTCTTTCAAAAGTGTATAAATACATATTAAAACACTACATGTATATACATTTTAACTGAGTCGTTAAGTTATCGTTAGTCGTTACATGTAAGTGTTGTTTTGAAACCTTTAGGTTAACGATCTTGTTAAATGTTGTTAACCCAATGTTTATAATATCAAATGAGATTTTAAATTATTATATTATCATGATATTATCATGTATGAATATCTCTTAATATGATATATATACATTAAATGTCTTTACAACGATAATCGTTACATATATGTCTTGTTTAAAAAATCATTAAGTTAGTAGTCTTGTTTTTACATATGTAGTTCATTGTTAATATACTTAATGATATGTTTACTTATCATAGTATCATGTTAACTATATATATATCCATATATATGTCATCATATAGTTTTTACAAGTTTTAACGTTCGTGAATCACCGGTCAACTTGGGTGGTCAATTATCTATATGAAACATATTTCAATTAATCAAGTCTTAACAAGTTTCATTGCTTAACATGTTGGAAACATTTAATCATGCAAATATCAATCTCAATTAATATATATAAACATGGAAAAGTTCGGGTCACTACAGTACCTACCCGTTAAATAAATTTCGTCCCGAAATTTTAAGCTGTTGAAGGTGTTGACGAATCTTCTGGAAATAGATGCGGGTATTTCTTCTTCATCTGATCTTCATGCTCCCAGGTGAACTCGGGTCCTCTACGAGCATTCCATCGAACCTTAACAATTGGTATCTTGTTTTGCTTAAGTCTTTTAACCTCACGATCCATTATTTCGATGGGTTCTTCGATGAATTGAAGTTTTTCGTTGATTTGGATTTCATCTAACGGAATAGTGAGATCTTCTTTAGCAAAACATTTCTTCAAATTCGAGACGAGGAAAGTGTTATGTACAGCCGCGAGTTGTTGAGGTAACTCAAGTCGGTAAGCTACTGGTCCGACACGATCAATAATCTTGAATGGCCCAATATACCTTGGATTTAATTTCCCTCGTTTACCAAATCGAACAACGCCTTTCCAAGGTGCAACTTTAAGCATGACCATCTCTCCAATTTCAAATTCTATATCTTTTCTTTTAATGTCAGCGTAGCTCTTTTGTCGACTTTGGGCGGTTTTCAACCGTTGTTGAATTTGGATGATCTTCTCGGTAGTTTCCTGTATAATCTCTGGACCCGTAATCTGTCTATCCCCCACTTCACTCCAACAAATCGGAGACCTGCACTTTCTACCATAAAGTGCTTCAAACGGCGCCATCTCAATGCTTGAATGGTAGCTGTTGTTGTAGGAAAATTCTGCTAACGGTAGATGTCGATCCCAACTGTTTCCGAAATCAATAACACATGCTCGTAGCATGTCTTCAAGCGTTTGTATCGTCCTTTCGCTCTGCCCATCAGTTTGTGGATGATAGGCAGTACTCATGTCTAGACGAGTTCCTAATGCTTGCTGTAATGTCTGCCAGAATCTTGAAATAAATCTGCCATCCCTATCAGAGATAATAGAGATTGATATTCCATGTCTGGAGACGACTTCCTTCAAATACAGTCGTGCTAACTTCTCTATCTTGTCATCTTCTCTTATTGGCAGGAAGTGTGCTGATTTGGTGAGACGATCAACTATTACCCAAATAGTATCAAAACCACTTGCAGTCCTTGGCAATTTAGTGATGAAATCCATGGTAATGTTTTCCCATTTCCATTCCGGGATTTCGGGTTGTTGAAGTAGACCTGATGGTTTCTGATGCTCAGCTTTGACCTTAGAACACGTCAAACATTCTCCTACGTATTTAACAACATCGGCTTTCATACCCGACCACCAAAAATATTTCTTGAGATCCTTGTACATCTTCCCCTTTCCAGGATGTATTGAGTATCTGGTTTTATGAGCTTCTCTAAGTACCATTTCTCTCATATCTCCAAATTTTGGTACCCAAATCCTTTCAGCCCTATACCGGGTTCCGTCTTCCCGAATATTAAGATGCTTCTCCGATCCTTTGGGTATTTCATCCTTTAAATTTCCCTCTTTTAAAACTCCTTGTTGCGCCTCCTTTATTTGAGTAGTAAGGTTATTATGAATCATTATATTCATAGATTTTACTCGAATGGGTTCTCTGTCCTTCCTGCTCAAGGCATCGGCTACCACATTTGCCTTCCCCGGGTGGTAACGAATCTCAAAGTCGTAATCATTCAATAATTCAATCCACCTACGCTGCCTCATATTCAGTTGTTTCTGATTAAATATGTGTTGAAGACTTTTGTGGTCGGTATATATAATACTTTTGACCCCATATAAGTAGTGCCTCCAAGTCTTTAATGCAAAAATAACCGCGCCTAATTCCAAATCATGCGTCGTATAATTTTGTTCGTGAATCTTCAATTGTCTAGACGCATAAGCAATCACCTTCGTTCGTTGCATTAATACACAACTGAGACCTTGCTTTGATGCGTCACAATAAATCACAAAATCATCATTCCCTTCAGGCAATGACAATATAGGTGCCGTAGTTAGCTTTTTCTTCAATAACTGAAATGCTTTCTCTTGTTCATCATTCCATTCAAATTTCTTCCCTTTATGCGTTAATGCAGTCAAGGGTTTTACTATTCTGGAAAAGTCTTGGATGAACCTTCTGTAGTAACCAGTTAGTCCTAAAAACTGGCGTATGTGTTTCAGAGTTTTCGGGGTTTCCCACTTTTCAACAGTTTCTATCTTTGCCGGATCCACCTTAATACCTTCTTTGTTCACTATGTGACCGAGGAATTGAACTTCTTCCAACCAAAATGCACACTTTGAAAACTTAGCGTACAATTCTTCCTTCCTCAATACTTCTAACACCTTTCTCAAATGTTCACCGTGTTCTTGGTCATTCTTTGAGTAAATAAGTATGTCATCAATGAAAACAATGACAAACTTGTCAAGGTATGGTCCACACACTCGGTTCATAAGGTCCATGAACACAGCTGGTGCATTAGTTAAACCAAACGGCATGACCATAAACTCGTAATGACCGTAACGTGTTCTGAAAGCAGTCTTTGGAATATCATCTTCTTTCACCCGCATTTGATGATACCAGGAACGTAAGTCAATCTTTGAATAAACAGACGAGCCTTGTAGTTGATCAAATAAGTCATCGATTCTCGGTAGTGGGTAGCGGTTCTTGATGGTAAGTTTGTTCAACTCTCGGTAGTCGATACACAACCTGAATGTACCATCTTTCTTCTTGACAAACAAAACAGGAGCTCCCCACGGTGATGTGCTTGGTCGAATGAAACCACGCTCTAAAAGTTCTTGTAATTGGCTTTGCAGTTCTTTCATCTCGCTGGGTGCGAGTCTGTAAGGAGCATGAGCTATTGGTGCAGCTCCTGGTACAAGATCTATTTGAAATTCAACGGATCGATGTGGGGGTAATCCCGGTAATTCTTTCGGAAATACATCGGGAAATTCTTTTGCAATGGGAACATCATTGATGCTCTTTTCTTCAGTTTGTACTTTCTCGACGTGTGCTAGAACAGCATAGCAACCTTTTCTTATTAGTTTTTGTGCCTTCAAATTACTAATAAGATGTAGCTTCGTGTTGCCCTTTTCTCCGTACACCATTAAGGGTTTTCCTTTTTCTCGTATAATGCGAATTGCATTTTTGTAACAAACGATCTCTGCTTTCACTTCTTTCAACCAGTCCATACCGATTATCACATCAAAACTCCCTAACTCTACAGGTATCAAATCAATCTTAAATGTTTCGCTAACCAGTTTAATTTCTCGATTCCGACATATATTATCTGCTGAAATTAATTTACCATTTGCTAATTCGAGTAAAAATTTACTATCCAAAGGCGTCAATGGACAATTTAATTTAGCACAAAAATCTCTACTCATATAGCTTCTATCCGCACCCAAATCAAATAAAACGTAAGCAGATTTATTGTCAATAAGAAACGTACCCGTAACAAGCTCCGGGTCTTCCTGTGCCTCTGCCGCATTAATATTGAAAACTCTTCCGCGGCTTTGTCCATTCGTGTTCTCCTGGTTCGGGCAATTTCTAATAATGTGGCCCGGTTTTCCACATTTATAACAAACTACATTGGCATAACTTGCTCTGACACTACTTGCTCTGCCATTACTCGTTCCGACACCATTTGTTCCTTTCATTCTATTAACCCCTGGTCCGTAGACCTCACACTTTGCCGCGCTATGACCATTTCTTTTACACTTGTTGCAAAATTTGGTGCAGCACCCCGAGTGATACTTTTCACACCTTTGGTATAGCTGCTTCGGATTGTTGTTGTTGTTGCGGTTATTATTGTTGTTAGGATGATTGTTGTAGTTGCTGTTGTTGTTGTTGTTGTTGTTGTTGTTGTTGGGCCGTTTGTTGTAGTTGCGATTGATGTTGCGATTGTTGGGATAATTGTTGCGATTATTGTTGTAATTGCTGTTGTTGTTGTATTGGTGATTCTTATCACCGTTTTCCTCCCACTTTCTTTTGACTTGCTTCACATTGGCCTCTTCAGTAGTCTGTTCTTTAATTCTTTCTTCAATCTGGTTCACTAGTTTGTGAGCCATTCTACATGCCTGTTGTATGGAGGCGGGCTCGTGTGAACTTATATCTTCTTGGATTCTTTCCGGTAATCCTTTCACAA
This sequence comes from Rutidosis leptorrhynchoides, assembly GCF_046630445.1. Classification (NCBI taxonomy): domain Eukaryota; kingdom Viridiplantae; phylum Streptophyta; class Magnoliopsida; order Asterales; family Asteraceae; genus Rutidosis; species Rutidosis leptorrhynchoides. The sequence continues at coordinate 51,419,648 of NC_092339.1, forward strand.
ACGCGTCGATCTTCTCTTCCTCATCTTCAAATGCTCCCGGACACAATAGGCACAATTCTGTGAATCGTCTTTCGTACGTGGTAATAACAAATCCTTACCCTCTAAGTTCTGTCTTGAGCTTATTGACCTCGGTTCTGGGACGGTACTTCTCGTTCATCAAGTGCTTGAATGCTGACCATGGTAGTGCGTACGCATCGTCTTGTCCCACTTGCTCTAGATAGGTATTCCACCATGTTAACGCAGAACCTGTGAAGGTATGCGTAGCGTACTTTACTTTGTCCTCTTCAGTACACTTACTTATGGCAAACACCGATTCGACCTTCTCGGTCTACCGTTTCAATCCGATCGGTCCTTCGGTTCCATCAAATTCCAAAGGTTTGCAGGCAGTGAATTCTTTGTAGGTGCATCCTACACGATTTCCTGTACTGCTAGATCCAAGGTTATTGTTGGTATGTAGCGCAGCCTGTACTGCGGCTATGTTTGAAGCTAGAAAAGTACGGAATTCCTCTTCATTCATATTCACGGTGTGTCGAGTAGTCGGTGCCATTTCCTTCAAAATAGTCAAATGGAACAAGTTAATCATACAGAATATTAAGAGTAGTTAATAGTATTTCGTAGCATAATATGAACTCATTTATAAAAGCTTTTTCTTCATATTAGCTTTTTATAAGTTTAAATTCGGGTAGTACCTACCCGTTAAGTTCATACTTAGTAGCTAATATACAATTCAACTACTACAATTCTATATGAAAAACTGATTATAATAATATTTCGCGTTCAAACTTTTATACAATATTTTACAAACTTACAATACCGCTTATTTTACATAAAGCATGAAATATAGCACACAATAACTTTGATACAAGATAGTTGTGAAGATAATTCTAGCTAGTACACAAGTCGTTCAGCAAAGGCAATAAAGACACGTAATTCATACGTCCAGAAACAAGTCATGCATTCTGGTTTTACTAGGACTACTTCCCATCCTTGGTCTTGTGGAACATAACCGTTATGGCCGTTGATAAGACAGCGTGTTGTAACGTCGTCAAAGGGACGAGGGTTACGTAATGTCCAACAGTCACGTAACAATCTAAAAACCTCATTTCTTACCCCAATTACCGACTCCGTCACTTGTGGGAACGTTTTGTTTAATAGTTGTAGCCCGATGTTCTTGTTCTCACTTTGGTGAGAAGCGAACATTACTAATCCGTAAGCATAACATGCTTCTTTATGTTGCATGTTAGCCACTTTTTCTAAATCACGAAGTCCAATATTCGGATATATTGAGTCAAAATAATTTCTTAACCCATTGCGTAAAATAGCATTTGGGTTCCCCGCAATATATGCGTCAAAGTAAACACATCGTAACTTATGGATTTCCTAATGTGATATCCCCCATATTTCGAACGAAAGCCTTTTATAAACCAAGGCATTCTTGGAACGTTCTTCGAATGTCTTACAAACTGATCTCGCCTTAAATAGTTGTGCCGAAGAATTCTGACCGACTCTAGACAAGATTTCATCAATCATGTCTCCGGGTAGGTCTCTTAAAATATTGGGTTGTCTATCCATTTTGTGTTTTTATACTGTAAAATAGACAAGAGTTAGATTCATAAAAAAAAATACTTATTAATACAAGCAATTTTTACATATATCATAAAGCATAAGCACACTATATTACTTATATTACACCACACGAATACAACTATCTTATTCCGACTCGCTTGTTTCTTCTTCTTCGGTTTTGGTTCGTTTTGCCAAGTTTCTAGGGATATATGATGTTCCCCTAATACGAGCCGTCGTTATCCACATTGGTTTAGAAAAACCTGGTAGTTTAGAGGTTCCCGGGTCATTGTTACAACTTAAGGACTTCGGAGGTTGACGATACATATAAAGTTCATCGGGGTTGGAATTAGATTTCTCTATTTTTATGCCCTTTCCCTTATTATTTTCTTTTGCCTTTTTAAATTCAGTTGGAGTAATTTCTATAACATCATCGGAATTCTCGTCGGAATCCGATTCATCGGAGAATTGGTAATCCTCCCAATATTTTGCTTCCTTGGCGGAAACACCATTGACCATAATTAACCTTGGTCGGTTGGTTGAGGATTTTCTTTTACTTAACCGTTTTATTATTTCCCCCACCGGTTCTATTTCTTCATCCGGTTCCGATTCTTCTTCCGGTTCCGATTCTTCTTCCGGTTCCGACTCTTCTTCCGGTTCCTCTTCGGGAACTTGTGAATCAGTCCACGAATCATTCCAATTTACATTTGACTCTTCATTATTATTAGGTGAGTCAATGGGACTTGTTCTAGAGGTAGACATCTATCATATAATATCAAATGCGTTAAGAGATTAATATATCACATAATATTCACATGTTAAAAATATATAGTTTCCAACAAAATTTGTTAAGCAATCATTTTTCAAGTAAACACGGTCGAAGTCCAGACTCACTAATGCATCCTAAAAAACTCGATAAGACACACTAAAGCAAAATTCTAGTTCTCTAAGACCAACGCTCGGATACCAACTGAAATGTCCCGTTCTTATTGATTAAAAAACGTTCCATATTAATTGATTTCGTTGCGAGGTTTTGACCTCTATATGAGACGTTTTTCAAAGACTGCATTCATTTTAAAACAAACCATAACCTTTATTTCATTAATAAAGGTTTAAAAAGCTTTACGTAGATTATCAAATAATGATAATCTAAAATATCCTGTTTACACACGACCATTACATAATGGTTTACAATACAAATATGTTACAACAAAATAAGTTTCTTGAATGCAGTTTTTACACAATATCATACAAGCATGGACTCCAAATCTCGTCCTTATTTAAGTATGCGACAGCGGAAGCTCTTAATAATCACCTGAGAATAAACATGCTTAAAACGTCAACAAAAATGTTGGTGAGTTATAGGTTTAACCTATATATATCAAATCATAATAATAGACCACAAGATTTCATATTTCAATACACATCCCATACATAGAGATAAAAATCATTCATATGGTGAACACCTGGTAACCGACATTAACAAGATGCATATATAAAAATATCCCCATCATTCCGGGACACCCTTCAGATATGATATAAATTTCGAAGTACTAAAGCATCCGGTACTTTGGATGGGGTTTGTTAGGCCCAATAGATCTATCTTTAGGATTAGCGTCAATTAGGGTGTCTGTTCCCTAATTCTTAGATTACCAGACTTAATAAAAAGGGGCATATTCGATTTCGATAATTCAACCATAGAATGTAGTTTCACGTACTTGTGTCTATTTTGTAAATCATTTATAAAACCTGCATGTATTCTCATCCCAAAATATTAGATTTTAAAAGTGGGACTATAACTCACTTTCACGGATTTTTACTTCGTCGGGAAGTAAGACTTGGTCACTGGTTGATTCACGAACCTATAACAATATATACATATATATCAAAGTATGTTCAAAATATATTTACAACACTTTTAATATATTTTGATGTTTTAAGTTTATTAAGTCAGCTGTCCTCGTTAGTAACCTACAACTAGTCGTCCACAGTTAGATGTACAGAAATAAATCGATAAATATTATCTTGAATCAATCCACGACCCAGTGTATACGTATCTCAGTATTGATCACAACTCAAACTATATATATTTTGGAATCAACCTCAACCCTGTATAGCTAACTCCAACATTCACATATAGAGTGTCTATGGTTGTTCCGAAATATATATAGATGTGTCGACATGATAGGTCGAAACATTGTATACGTGTCTATGGTATCTCAAGATTACATAATATACAATACAAGTTGATTAAGTTATGGTTGGAATAGATTTGTTACCAATTTTCACGTAGCTAAAATGAGAAAAATTATCCAATCTTGTTTTACCCATAACTTCTTCATTTTAAATCCGTTTTGAGTGAATCAAATTGCTATGGTTTCATATTGAACTCTATTTTATGAATCTAAACAGAAAAAGTATAGGTTTATAGTCGAAAAAATAAGTTACAAGTCGTTTTTGTAAAGGTAGTCATTTCAGTCGAAAGAACGACGTCTAGATGACCATTTTAGAAAACATACTTCCACTTTGAGTTTAACCATAATTTTTGGATATAGTTTCATGTTCATAATAAAAATCATTTTCTCAGAATAACAACTTTTAAATCAAAGTTTATCATAGTTTTTAATTAACTAACCCAAAACAGCCCACGGTGTTACTACGACGGCGTAAATCCGGTTTTACGGTGTTTTTCGTGTTTCCAGGTTTTAAATCATTAAGTTAGCATATCATATAGATATAGAACATGTGTTTAGTTGATTTTAAAAGTCAAGTTAGAAGGATTAACTTTTGTTTGCGAACAAGTTTAGAATTAACTAAACTATGTTCTAGTGATTACAAGTTTAAACCTTCGAATAAGATAGCTTTATATGTAAGAATCGAATGATGTTATGAACATCATTACTACCTTAAGTTTCTTGGATAAACCTACTGGAAAAGAGAAAAATGGATCTAGCTTCAACGGATCCTTGGATGGCTCGAAGTTCTTGAAGCAGAATCATGACACGAAAACAAGTTCAAGTAAGATCATCACTTGAAATAAGATTGTTATAGTTATAGAAATTGAACCAAAGTTTGAATATGATTATTACCTTGTATTAGAATGATAACCTACTGTAAGAAACAAAGATTTCTTGAGGTTGGATGATCACCTTACAAGATTGGAAGTGAGCTAGCAAACTTGAAAGTATTCTTGATTTTATGTAACTAGAATTTGTAGAATTTATGAAGAACACTTAGAACTTGAAGATAGAACTTGAGAGAGATCAATTAGATGAAGAAAATTGAAGAATGAAAGTGTTTGTAGGTGTTTTTGGTCGTTGGTGTATGGATTAGATATAAAGGATATGTAATTTTGTTTTCATGTAAATAAGTCATGAATGATTACTCATATTTTTGTAATTTTATGAGATATTTCATGCTAGTTGCCAAATGATGGTTCCCACATGTGTTAGGTGACTCACATGGGCTGCTAAGAGCTGATCATTGGAGTGTATATACCAATAGTACATACATCTAAAAGCTGTGTATTGTACGAGTACGAATACAGGTGCATACGAGTAGAATTGTTGATGAAACTGAACGAGGATGTAATTGTAAGCATTTTTGTTAAGTAGAAGTATTTTGATAAGTGTATTGAAGTCTTTCAAAAGTGTATAAATACATATTAAAAAACTACATGTATATACATTTTAACTGAGTCGTTAAGTTATCGTTAGTCGTTACATGTAAGTGTTGTTTTGAAACCTTTAGGTTAACGATCTTGTTAAATGTTGTTAACCCAATGTTTATAATATCAAATGAGATTTTAAATTATTATATTATCATGATATTATCATGTATGAATATCTCTTAATATGATATATATACATTAAATGTCTTTACAACGATAATCGTTACATATATGTCTTGTTTAAAAAATCATTAAGTTAGTAGTCTTGTTTTTACATATGTAGTTCATTGTTAATATACTTAATGATATGTTTACTTATCATAGTATCATGTTAACTATATATATATCCATATATATGTCATCATATAGTTTTTACAAGTTTTAACGTTCGTGAATCACCGGTCAACTTGGGTGGTCAATTGTCTATATGAAACATATTTCAATTAATCAAGTCTTAACAAGTTTCATTGCTTAACATGTTGGAAACATTTAATCATGTAAATATCAATCTCAATTAATATATATAAACATGGAAAAGTTCGGGTCACTACACGTGTATTGTACATGTTGGTTGCATGTATGTTAAAACAGGGGTACTTATAATATATACGTTAAAGTTTAGTTACCAGGGTGCTCAATCTTGTAGAATATTTGGATAAATGTTTCTGGATAAAACAAATGAAATCTTGTGATCCACCTTTATGTATAGATTATGCAAAACATTAAAACTATGAACTCACCGACCTTTGTGTTGACACTTGTTAGCATGTTTATTCTCAGGTTCCCTAGAAGTCTTCCGCTGTTTGCCTATATGTTAGACAAGCTATGTGCATGGAGTCTTACATGGCATATTTTTCAAGGAAACGTTGCATTCACCAAATCATCACCATGTATCTTATTTTGACTGCATTGTTTACGGAAGTACTATTGTAAACTATTATTTACGGTGATTGTCTATATGTAGAAATTATCAGATATCGAAAACCTTTGATTTAAATATTCATTTATGGTGAGCCTTTTCAAAAGAATGCAATGTTTACAAAACGTATCATATAGAGGTCAAATACCTCACAATGAAATCGATGAATGACGTGTTCGTCCATATGGATTTGGAGCGATCATCACACCTCTGATGTTCGGCCTTAACCTTCGAGCATGTCAAACACTTCCCAACATAAGTTGCAACATCCTTCTTAAGATTTGGCCACCAATAATGTTCCTTGAGATCGTGGTACATTTTACCGGCTCCTGGATGAATCTAATATCTTGACTTGTGGACTTCGTCTAGAATGAGGCTTCGCAAATCCCCATAACTAGGCACCCAAATTCTTCCGGCGAAGTATCAGAGTCCAGTCTCCTTAACCTCGAATCGAGAGATGAGAATGTTCAAGTGTTCATAAGAGGTATTTTCCTCCTTGAGAGCTTCATCTTGGGCTACTCGGATCTGGCTATTGATATTCGAATGAATGGTGATGTTCAAGGCTCGAACACGAAGAGGTGTCATCCTCTCCTTTCGGCTTAAAGCGTTGGCTACAACATTGGCCTTGCCAGGATGGTAACGAAGTTCACAATCATAGTCATTCAGCATCTCAATCCATCATCGCTGTCTCATGTTCAGTTGTTTCTGATCGAATATGTGTTGGAGGCTTTTGTGGTCTATGAAGATAGTACTTTTAGTTCTATAAAGATAGTGTCTGCACAATTTGAGCGCAAAAACAACGGCTCCAAGTTCAAGATCGTGAGTAGTGTAGTTTTGCTCGTGAATCTTCAGTTGGCGAGAAGCATAAGCAATGACCTTCGTTCTTTGCATCAATACGCAACCAAAACCATTTTTTGAGGCATCACAATATACGACGAAATCGTCACTGCCTTCAGGAAGTGATAAGATAGGCGCGGTGGTTAACTTCTGCTTCAAGGTTTGAAATGCTGATTCGTGTTCGGTTTCCCAAACGAACTTCTTCCCTTTGTGAGTCAGCGCGGTCAAAGGACGCGCAATCAGATATAAACCTTCAATAAATCTTCGGTAGTAACCGGCGAGACCTAAAAATTGGCGGATATGAGTCGGAGTAGTGGGGGTTTCCTACTTGCTGATAGCTTCGATCTTTGTGGGATCAACCTTGATACATTGATCGCTCACAATATGACCCAGGAATTGAACTTCCTTCAACCAAAACTCACACTTGGAGAATTTGGCATAAAGTTGCTCTTGTCTCAAGAGTTCAAGCACTAGTTGAAGATGTTGCTCATGTTCTTCTTCGCTTTTGGAGTAGATGAGGATATCATCTATGAAGACGATAACGAATTTATCCAGGTATGGCTTGCATACACAATTCATGAGATCCATAAACACGGCAGGTGCGTTGGTTAAACCGAATGGCATCATGAGAAATTCATAGTGACCATAATGGGTTCTGAACACAGTTTTCACCACATCACTCTCCTTTACCCTCATCTGGTGATAACCAGATCACAAATCGATCTTAGAGTAAATGCTTGATCCTTGCAGCTGATCGAAAAGATCGTCAATTCTGGGAAGGGGATACCGATTCTTAATCGTCAAATTGTTCAGCTCACGATAATCGATACACATACGGAAAGATCCATCCTTCTTCTTCACAAATAAAACAGGTGCGCCCTAAGGTGAAGAACTTGGTTGGATAAATCCACGGTCTAGCAGTTCTTGTAGTTGATTCTGCAACTCTTACATTTCGGAAGGTGCGAGTCGATAAGGTGCGCGAGCTACAGGTGCATCTCCTGGCACTAAATCGATCTGAAACTCCACTGCCCTCGTTGACGATAATCCTGACAATTCTTCCGGAAAGACATCGGGAAATTCGTTCACAATTCGTACATCATCCACGCTCTTCACCTCGGTTTCTAATGTTTTCACATGTGCTAAAACAGCAAGACGTCCTTTCTTCATGATCTTTTGTACTTTCATGCAACTAATGAGGTTCAGCTTCGAGTTACATCTCTCTCTGTAAATAATCAGTGGCTCACCATCTCCGTGTGGTATACGAATAGCTTTATCTCCACAGATAATGTCGGCCCTCACTTTGGTCAACCAGTCCATACCGACGATCACATCAAAACTTTCCAATTTGATGGGTATCAAGTCAATCTCAAAATCCACACCAGCTATGTTGATAATACCTCCTCAGCTAATTTGGTCAACTTTCTCAAGTTTTCCATTGGCTACCTCAACAAGCATACTATCCTTTAAAGGAACTAACGACCAATTTATCTTAGAGCAAAAGTGTCTACATACATAACTCCTATCGGCACCAGTATCAAATAGGACATAAGCTAATAGATTATTGATAGTGAATATACCTGTAACCAAGTCGAGGTTCTCACGGGCATCCCTTGCGTTTACGTTAAAAGCTCTTCCACGCCCTGGCCCGCCTTCCTTTCTCTTGTTGGGACATTCATTCCTGAAGTGACCCTTTTGTCCACACTCATAGTACTTCCTTGGCCCAGTAGGGTTTGTCTTCACAGTTGGGGTAGTGATCTTGCAGTCTTTGCCAATATGCCCAGTCCTTTTACACTTTTCACAGACCACGTTGCAGTACCCGGTATGATGCTTGTAGCATCTTTTGCACTGCGGGAGACTACCCGTAGTTAGGGTTTGAGCTAGGGTTCGGGTTGGGGTTCCTCCCGTCATTGTTTCCCTTGAAACTTTCATGCCTCTTAGCTGGGTTTTGATCAAAGACCGTTCCCTTGTTGCTGTCCCACTTACGTTTCTCATTACTAGCTCCCGATTCTGATTTTCCCTTTTTTGGTTCTTTGCTGGTAATTTAGTTCACCAGGGTGTGCGCCATGCGCATAGCTTCCGGGACATCAGCTGGTTTTGAAGAGGTGACATTTCCCTGAATGGACTTGGGAAGTCTCCACAAATACCGTTCCATTCGCTTAAATTCCGGGGTAACCATCGTGGGGCACATCAGAGCTAATTCCAGGTACCTTCGGTTATAACCATCAAGATCGTTTCCCACAACCTTCAACTCCCAAAACTTAGCTTTCATTTTCTGAATCTCCATTCTGGGGCAGTACTCCTCGATTATAGCCCCCTTAAATTCCTCCCACGTTGTAGCATAAGCCTCGTCAATACCCTTAGCCTGAGCAAGTGTGTTCCACCAGGTTAAGGCGCCGTCCGACAGTGTACAGGAGGCATACTTAGTTTTGTTCATTTCTGAGCAGTTGCTCACACGGAACACAGCTTCCAATTTCTTAAACCACCTCGTCAGTCCAACCGGCCCCTCAGTACCACTGAAATTGTGGGGCTTGCAGCTTTGAAATTCCTTATAAGTACACTCGTTATGATTGTGTTGGTTAACAGGAGGAGCTTGGGGGTTGACATTCGCAATTGCAGCGGCTATTCGTTCAGTTATCATCTCCTCAATCTGTGCTGATGTGGGCGTTGATCTTCCGTTTGCCATTAATCTTCGAAACAGAAATTTCGACTTAAGTCAAAATACAGCATTCAATAAACAGTAATACGGCATATGGTAACCAACATGGAATCAACACATCGCATGTTAATTAAGTAATGCAACTAAATACAGATACCACAAAATCATCATGTATTAACGTAAATAGAACACCGTACAGAAATTAAACAACACCAAGTTCCATTCATTAAATAAGAAAGTGACATACATCAGCATACGGTTCGTACAATACATGAGTAAAACATGAAACTACAAACGGGATTACATAATGAAATCTAATACAATAGCCCTATGGTGACGGTGGGTAAAGGATGTCCATCATGTGGGACACCTGGTCCTTGAGCTCAGTTACCCGAGCACGGAGGATATGCACTTCCCTCGTCAGTTCCTTGATGACGGGGGATGCTGGTAGGGCAGGCGGTGCAGATGGTACAGGTGGAGCTGGTGGTGCAGACGATGCTGGTGGAGGTGGTGGTGCAGACGGTCCAGCACCAGAAGTAGACGGTGCGTAACGGGAAGCCTTACGCACGAACGGATCAGTAGGGTAAGGCACAACCCACAACCCTAACCAACTGTCCATGTGCGTCCACGAACGGTCTACCTCCGTTAACCCCTGGAATAACAGTACCATCGAAATGATACCGCTTCTTCGGCGGGGTAGAGGGTGGCTGCATGTGCGTCTCCTCAGGGTCCTCGTCGGAATCCTCCTCGCTGAAGCCATCGGATGATGAGTCGTCCGAATCATCTGAGGGTGGATCTGCTCGACCGGTGGTCATCAGTCGATATCTTCTAGGCGGGATCGGCACGACACGTCCATCAGCAAGGCGTCTGACCTAATGTCCTCGCTCATTACGGAAAGGACTGTCCTCATTTCACCCAGGAATCACAGCGCCACCGGAATGGTGCTGTGGCTCCGGGAGTCCTGGGCTTGGTGGAGCTGGAATCTCCTCTGGGTCCCCGTCTCCGTCTGAGATGATCATCAGGTTAGGTGCATGGCTACTGTCCCCAGAGGATGAATCGCCAGAGTCACTGGAGGGTAGCGATGTTGAGATCTATGAGTCGGCGGCAATAGCAGGCGAGGCGGCAGGTGAATCTGAGTCGCTGTCCAAGTCAATGATGATGGACGGGATATCCGACATCTGAACAAGGAAAAATCACTTTTTCCATGTCAGTAAGTCATATAGCAAGCACGTATTAGGCAAAGTAACTACGACAGTCTAGATCATCTATAGCAGTAAGTAGCATGGCAATAATGACAAGTATCATGCAATCGAAAGCAGATAGTAGCATGCAGTAGTGAAAACAAGTAGCAATATACGGCATATAGCAGTAAAAGTAAGCAGCATCATGCAGCAAGTTTCGCAGAAACAAGTAAACTAGAAAGTTGTAGATTAGTCCTATTAGTGAATCCTACTCGATCTGGTCTAGACTCACTAATGCAACCTAATTCCCTACAACCAACGCTCTGATACCAAATGTGATGCCCCGTACAAAATTAACGTGTACGGATCATCAACAACATGATCATTACAAGGTCAAACACTATATGCTGTTTTAAAATGAGTTTGCATTCATAAGAAAGGGTGACGTCATAACCAACATCAAAAGTTTTACAAACGATAGTAGGCTTCTATGAATAGAAGCAATTAACATAGTACGAGACCCAATGGTCATTACAAATTCATTGTTTCAAAAGTAACATAGTTTGTTAATGCAAGGTAAACGTTTCATGCAGAGACATCTCTAACAAAAGCAGCGGGAGTCTACACAGCACGACTACTACAACGGAAGTATCAAACCTCTAAGCACCTGAGAAAACATGCTTAAACACGTCAACAAGAATGTTGGTGAGCTATAGTTTAAGTATAACAGTAATGTAAGGTAGGCCACGAGATTTCAGTGTTTCAAAACCGTATGAAAAGTATATGTTCAACCGTGGGCACTTGGTAACTAACTTAACGTAATATCACCCCCTAAAAGTACACTTGGTGAGTGCGTAAGTTTACGAAGTATTAAAAACCCGTTAAATGCTAGCGCTACTAGCCCGAGTGGGGATGTCAAACCCTATGAATCCATATCTAAGATTCGCGTTCACCGGTTCAAAAACCAATAACTAAACGTTACCAAGCTAAGGGGAAAGTTTATGCCGTTGTATAACCCACACATATATAAAGTTTAAGTACTTGTGCCTAGTATGTAAAATGTAAAACACGCATGTATTCTCAGTTTCCAAAATAGTTAAAGTAAAAAGGGATGCTATAACTCACAGTGAAAAGTAGTAAAGTCGGTACGAGATAAGTAAGCAAGTAGTTGGTCCGAAAGGTCTTCAACCTAAGTCAAAAGTTACTAAGTCAGTAAATCGTTCCCAAAGGTTTAAAAGTATGTAAATTAGGTCTTAAGTATCATCATCATCAACAACATAAGTAAAAAAGTAAAGTAAGTTTTCAATCAAGAATAGAGATCGAAACAAAGGCTGACTTCGTTCAGCTGCTACGACCTCTATACAAATCGAAAAGATGCGTTGTCAGTGGCAGTGGCTCCATATGTGAGTCCTACAACCACTGACCAATTTTCATGACCAAACTCGTCTTCGTTTGACCGTGGCGTCGGTTTAAGTGCGAGTAGGTCAGAAATTTCAGCATAACGTTACAAAGGTGTAGTGACTTTCGGAAGGCTATAGATCCTAAACCGTAAGTCGGATTAAGACGAGTCCTAAACGAAAAGTCATCTACTCGAACCGAATATTCTGGAAATTAACTTTTACAGTAGCCCAGGTTACTGATCAGATCTCAAAAATAGTAAGCAAAGTGTTCCGGTGGGTTCTTGGTGCTTGATTCTCATCACGGTTCTCATCCTTGATGCTTATAGCTTCAAGTGTACAACTCGTTGATGTGTTTGCATCATCTTTACCAAGTTTTGACCATCATGACACTAGTGTATGTCTAAGATATGTAGCACAACTCATTTAAGGGTTGCAAGTAGGTTGATGAACCAAAGTTACATCAAGATCTTAGATCCGACACATACATGAGTTCTAGTAGTAATATTAAGCTATAAACTTGAAAGTAAACTAAATAAACAAGATATTAAGTTGTAGAACTTAGATCTTAGTTAGATCTTGAAGATCCTAGACTAGAAATTCTAGATCTAGTGTTCTTAAGTTAAATCCTAAGTTATAGTGTGACGACCCGAAAATTTCTGACCAAATTTAAACTTTAATCTTTATATTATTCCGACACGATAAGAAAAGTTTGTTAAGTTAAATCTCAAGAATTTTAAACTGTGTTCATACATTCATTATAACCTCGACCAAATTCCGACGATTCATGAACCGTTATATATAAATAGATATGTATATGTATATATATATATATATATATATATATATATTATAACTTGAGAATATTAATAAAGTATTAAACGTATAATACTTTACACGAACGTATTTGTTTCAATATGATTTTTGACGAAATTAAAAAAAATATATTAAATGATTGAATTATCAGAAACATTGAATTATGATTACAAGTCTCTGTTGAGAGGTCCACTATGATTTGAGAAAATCTATTCCTCTTAACGATATTCAGAATAATTTGTAAAGCTATTTATAAATAAAAACAAAAAGTGTCATTTACGAAAGTTAGACAAAAGTTAGTGGAGAATTGGTTTCCATAATATTCTATTAATCTATTTTCAAACGAACAAAGACGTTTTCAGTTTAAAAAAGAACTTTATTATTAAAACGTATATAACTTTTATAAATGTCTAGAATCACTTTTGACAACTCATTACTTAACCAGTATAATAAATATAACGATATTTATATTTTATTTCATTAAATATATATAACGATTTAAATTAATATTATATATATTTATACGCGTATTATACATACATAGTTTTTATACTTTTACTATACTTTAACTTTACCTTTACTTTACTTTACTTTTACTTTACTTCAACTTTAATAATTCACTTTAATAATTCATACTTTTATAATTCACTTTAATAATTCATACTTTAATAATTTACTTTAATAATTCATACTTTAATAATTCACTTTAATAATTCATACTTTAATAATTCACTTTAATAATTCATACTTTAATAATTCACTTTAATAATTCATACTTTAATAATTCATACTTTAATAATTCATACTTTAATAATTCACTTTAATAATTCATACTTTAATAATTCACTTTAATAATTCATACTTTAATAATTCACTTTAATAATTCACTTTAATAATTCACTTTAATAATTCATACTTTAATAATTCACTTTAATAATTCAAAAATCTATTATAAATAGAATTCAATAGGTTTCATTATTTCATAGAAACTTAAAAATATATTTCTCTAAACTCTCTCAATAGATATATATATATATATATATATATATATTTTTGCTCTGTATTATTTCAAGATATTATTAGTATATATAAAATATTACGACGGAGTGCTGTCCGAGTGATTTCAAAATAGTTTTTTTGAATGAGTCGAAGATAAGGAAATTATGGGTTATAACTATGGAGGTGATGGGTATGGTTCATGGGTATGCTCGTGAGGTCAATCTAGTGTTTATCATCTCCGTTGCGTCTACGTACTTTCCTGCAATATTGAATCTCAATATTGATACGTTCGTGAATCCGAGGCCAACACGTTATATGTATTTTTACTACGAAATACAGTATTGTGAGTTTCATTTGCTCCCTTTTATATATATTTTTAGGACTGAGAATACATGCGCTGTTTTTATAAATGTTTTACGAAATAGGCACAAGTACTAAAACTAATTCTACGTGGGTTTAAACCAGAAATATACCCTTAGCTTGGTAACATTAAACTACTTGTCTATGTACGGTAGGCGCGAATCCTAAAGATAGATCTATTGGGCCTGACAAACCCCATCCTGACTATGGGATGCTTTAGTACTTCGAGGTTCTTTTAAACACACCTGATCTGGTGTACTTCAGAGGGTAAAACATGAACGTTAAGGCTTGTTACCGGGTGCCTACAACTTATAGAATACTTTTATACACTTGCGAGTGTACATATATTTATAAACGGAAATCTTGTGGTCTATTAATATATTGAAATGATTGTTATGATAAACTTGTGAACTCACCAACCTTTTGGTTGACACTTTAAAGCATGTTTATTCTCAGGTATTAAGGAAATCTTCCGCTGTGCATTAGCTCATTTTAAGGATATTACTTGGAGTCATTCATGGCATATTTTGAAAGACGTTGCATTCGAGTCATTGAGTTCATCAAGATTATTATTAAGCCAATTATAGTTGGATGTATTATGAAATGGTGTGCATGCCGTCAACTTTCATTGTAAAGAAAGTTTGTCTTTTAAAAACGAATGCAATGTTTGTAAAATGTATCATATAGAGGTCAAATATCTCGCGATGTAATCAACTATTGTGAATCGTTTATAATGTATATGAACGGGTCCTTTCAGTTGGTATCAGAGTGGTGGTCTTAGCGAACCAGGTCTGCATTAGTGTGTCTAACTGATAGTCGTTAGGATGCATTAGTGAGTCTGGACTTCGACCGTGTCTGCATTTCAAAAGTTTTGCTCATCATTCTTGTCTTAAATTACCTGCTTATCATTCTTAGTCTAGACACATCTTATTGCAATGATTGCATGAATAGTGTATAGACAAAATTCATATCTTAGCGTATCTGTTACTGTAAACTTTGCCTGACATATTCTGTAAATTCCTCCTTAATCTACGAAACCTTTTGCTCTATATAATTAGAATACCACCCGATAGCTGAAAAATCATTTCATATCGAAAAATTCTTTATTCAATCGTACGAAATGGAATTTGTCATTAGTTCAAGTCCCTCGGATTCCGAAATGAAATCCCACTCAAGTTCCGAAAGCAGTGTGACCGGAATGGATCAACCAATTAGTCATCATCTATTCTGGATGAATTGGGGATGGGTTCGTAGCCTCCTTAATCATTGGAGACAAGAAGAAGGTGATCCCTTCCATCCACCACATTGTCCTCTTGGCAAAGAACCTGAAGCACTTACCGGCGAACCTATCCGAAACACCATTTTCTCTCTTATTTCTAAAGTATCTCGTCACGATTACATACTACACCAAATTCTAGATTTTATTTATCCGCTCGTCCGAACCGACAATCACCCCGGTGTAATAGAAGAAGTCAACGAGCTTCGCGCTCGGGTAGTTGCTTTGGAGAATATGGTGCAAAGGTTACAAACACCAGCAGCAGCACCAGCAGCATAAACAGTACCACCATCAGCAACACCAACAGTACCATCACCACCACCACCAACAACATCTACATCCCATACCGCAACATCACAATCTGTATCTCAAACATCAACGTCATACGCCCTGTAAATATCCAGGAATATCAACAACAACAAACGATGAAGTATTAATTCATAAACTTCATTGAAGAGATATCTCTGCGGCAGTTATGTAATCTCCAAAATCTTAGAGATTATTTAATTCTGACCGTAAATCGGATGAGTGAACGGAGATGGTAGAGTAGAAACTTTGATCGAAAATGGTGTACGATTTACAAGCTAGAATTGTTTTACCAACAGCATCAACAGGACCGTAGCATCATCAACACAGTCAGTGTCGTCAGTATCGTCAGAATCAACAGCACCTTAACATCACAAACTCTGTCAGTTCAAGAATCATTGTGGACATCATTACGAATCAACAACAAATATATTGTATCAACGAGTTATGAAGTATTAACTCATTTCCAATCGAAAGATTTATATGTATATTTTATATGTATAAATTTTTAAACCATAATAAATCTTCTCGTACTAAGCTATTATGTGTGAATCTTAACTACTCAGTTAATTCATATTACAAATATGCAATGATGTACTTCCTTCGTCCGCAACTTAACCATCGTTAATTACAATCTCTGTCTCAATTCAATAAAAATCCAATTCATAATTAATCAAGTGTATTATTCGAATATATGTTTGATTTTACACTTTCATCATCGACGTACTCGAAACTTTTCAAATAACATCATTCGTACCTTGCGAAGTTCACAAGAATTTTACGAAAACCAACAAATAACAAAGTAATGATTCATAATTTCAATATTATTGAAGAAATACTTATGCACTTTATAAAGTTTTAGGGATTACTCAATTCTAGTTCCAACCATAAAACAAATGAGTTTAATTTAATATTAACTCATTAAATCTATATTACATCTAAAGAAAATATACACATATATTTTCATAAAGACTGTAATAAACTTCTTTTGTACAAAATATTAATTGTGAAAATTTTTTAACGGGTAGTAATACCCGAGAGATATATAAATTCACAATTAATATATTACATTTTTCGAAACTGATTCAGCAATCATCAACTATACTCCCTACTTTCACAACAATATCCATTCTTTCATATAAATTAAAACAATCATACTCATTCAAATTCAATTACATATTCTGATTTTGAAATCGCATAATTCAATTCGAAATATAACCAGTATCATCACTCTTAGATTCCTATATCTTTTAAAGCTATACTTTGACTTCAAAACTGTGTTAGAACATCATATGTATTAACGATTACAATATGTGCTCAAACCCTTCGAAATTCCTGAAGACACTTCAACTAAGGAACAATCGAGATGATGATCCAACCACATGTTACCCACAGTTATACACCTGAAAAACTCTCAAAACCCAAGTCATAGTTCGACACGTATCCGTGTTAGACCCTTTGGCATTTACTAGCTAAAATAACTTTTCAATTCCGTTTCAAAATAGACAGTTTTGTCACAGCTCCAGCAAGTCAACTTCGACTTCTCAATCAAAACAGTCTTATTATAACCTCGATAGATACGTTGCCCTTTCGCCAACGTTACAGGGGAATCGTTTATATTCACCACATTAGCAATAAACTTACCAACAACTTCACTGATCTTTGACTTTCCAAAAAAAAAATCATTATAATTATCGAAACCCTATCATATACTCATTCGTACCTTATAACAAGAATTGCCATACCAATTATTGAGAATCAGCAATCGGTATTTTGAACCTCGCAGCATGTCTACATCAACAATTACATATACACACAACATCTACCTCCAAGACTTACATTCTTTGAATGAGAAATTTCTGAAAAACACCCTAAACTGCGAACCAGTTCTCGAAATTTTGAAAAATGCTGATGAAGCAGCAAAAACTGTAAACGACCTTAACAGTAAAAAGTTGGATGATAAAGGATAGTATATTGGCAAAGCTCAGAAAAAGAGAAGCTTTGGAACTGGAAAACGGATTGAGCAAAGTATAAAGGAGGCTGTGGATAAATCACAAAGGCTGAACCTGCCTTCAAAGAATCCAAATGATTCAGCACTTGCTAAAGTCATTAACCAATACCTTGCTCCTGACTCTAAACCCCTGCGGACAATATCCTTCATCATCCTCTGATATTAGACATTCTAAGATATTTTTATAATTATTCTTATCTGAAATCATTTACCTCTTCGCGCTATCTGTATCATATCATAAAAGAAACTATTTTAGTTTCTAAATTCTGAAACATTCGAGTTTAAAATAGGAATATTCTTGAAAAAGTGTTGGGAGCTGAAGCATGAGTTAGTATAATATAATGACACTTGATCAACGTGATTATATTACAGTAATTCATGCTGAGTTTCTAAATGAAACATGATGATTCACAGATCATAACGTCATCATGTGCTATGTTACACGATTCTTATATTCTCTTTGATCTCTAAATATCAAGAAAATATTTCTTGATGATTCGGCCTTTTCCGAGGTATTCTGGTAATTTGACAAGTCAAGATCGTGCCATTACAATTTCCTTCCTAGAACATTAACAATGTTCATTCCGAAATTTATATCTGCGAATTCTGGACCATTACAAGCGGTGCTTAATCGCAAGAAGAAGAAACGAAAGGACAAAGCTCCGAACTAGAAATGGGAGTATAAATCATAGCAAATAGAAGAGAGCATTAACTGTGGATGACAATGATTATAGCAGAAGCAAAGACTTTGAAATATAAGGGAAGATATAAAACCCAACAACAACCCATAAATCACAAACTGCATATATCAATGCATATAGCAATATAAAGACAAGGGAGAACTAAAAACACTATAAAACCAAGAGTATAGTAGAAGTAAATAGATTCTTCCTGAGGCAGATGAAAAAGAAGAGCGACAGATATGAAAGTGAGGAGTATATCAAGAATCAGCACTGGATGAAGCATATTGACAAATACTTTAAAATATGAGTTGAGAAGGTGTGAGTTGTAAGAAAACAAATGAGGTGGATTTATAGTGAAATATCTGACAGAGAAATCAAAATGGATTATCGCATTAATTCGAAGAGGATCATAATTTCCTTAATCGCCGAATAATCAAATCCAATATAGATTACAAAGATTTTCTTTTCGAAGATCAATCGTGATGACGTCAAAAGATACGACGAATCACTATTATCTTATTTCATTCATTTACGATAACTTCACTCACACGCTTCGAGTAATCGAATTATTTTATCCATTCTTCTTGAACATGATAAAACTCTATAATCGTTATAATAACATTCTCATTGTTAGTCATGACGACTTCTATCAAATTTCGGGGACGAAATTTCTTTAACGGGTAGGTACTGTGACGGCCCGAAAATTTCTGACCAAATTTAAACTTTAATCTTTATATTATTCCGACACGATAAGAAAAGTTTGTTAAGTTAAATCTCAAGAATTTTAAACTGTGTTCATACATTCATTATAACCTCGACCAAATTCCGACGATTCATGAACCGTTATATATAAATAGATATGTATATGTATATATATATATATATATATATATATATATATATATATATATATTATAACTTGAGAATATTAATAAAGTATTAAACGTATAATACTTTACACGAAGTATTTGTTTCAATATGATTTTCGACGAAATTAAAAAAAATATATTAAATGATTGAATTATCAGAAACATTGAATTATGATTACAAGTCTCTGTTGAGAGGTCCACTATGATTTGAGAAAATCTATTCCTCTTAACGATATTCAGAATAATTTGTAAAGCTATTTATAAATAAAAACAAAAAGTGTCATTTACGTAAGTTAGACAAAAGTTAGTGGAGAATTGGTTTCCATAATATTCTATTAATCTATTTTCAAACATACAAAGACGTTTTCAGTTTAAAAAAGAACTTTATTATTAAAACGTATATAACTTTTATAAATATCTAGAATCACTTTTGACAACTCATTACTTAACCAGTATAATAAATATAACGATATTTATATTTTATTTCATTAAATATATATAACGATTTAAATTAATATTATATATATTTATACGCGTATTATACATACATAGTTTTTATACTTTTACTATACTTTAACTTTACATTTACTTTACTTTTACTTTACTTTAACTTTAATAATTCACTTTAATAATTCATACTTTAATAATTCACTTTAATAAATCATACTTTAATAATTCACTTTAATAATTCATACTTTAATAATTCACTTTAATAATTCATACTTTAATAATTCACTTTAATAATTTATACTTTAATAATTTACTTTAATAATTCATACTTTAATAATTCATACTTTAATAATTCACTTTAATAATTCATACTTTAATAATTCACTTTAATAATTCATACTTTAATAATTCACTTTAATAATTCATACTTTAATAATTCACTTTAATAATTCATACTTTAATAATTCACTTTAATAATTCATACTTTAATAATTCACTTTAATAATTCAAATATCTATTATAAATAGAATTCAATAGGTTTCATTATTTAATAGAAACTTGAAAATATATTTCTCTAAACTCTCTCAATCGATTTATATATATATATATATATATATATATATATATATATATATATATATATATATATATTTGCTCTGTATTATTTCAAGATATTATTAATATATATAAAATATTACGACGGAGTGCTGTCCGAGTGATTTCAAAATAGTTTTTTTGAATGAGTCGAAGCTAAGGAAATTATGGGTTATAACTATGGAGGTGATGGGTATGGTTCATGGGTATGCTCGTGAGGTCAATCTAGTGTTTATCATCTCCGTTGCGTCTACGTACTTTCCTGCAATATTGAATCTCAATATTGATACGTTCGTGAATCCGAGGCCAACACGTTATATGTATTTTTACTACGAAATACAGTATTGTGAGTTTCATTTGCTCCCTTTTATATATATTTTTGGGACTGAGAATACATGCGCTGTTTTTATAAATGTTTTACGAAATAGGCACAAGTACTAAAACTAATTCTACGTAGGTTTAAACCAGAAATATACCCTTAGCTTGGTAACATTAAACTACTTGTCTATGTACGGTAGGCGCGAATCCTAAAGATAGATCTATTGGACCTGACAAACCCCATCCTGACTATGGGATGCTTTAGTACTTCGAGGTTATTTTAAACACACCTGATCTGGTGTACTTCAGAGGGTAAAATATGAACGTTAAGGCTTGTTACCGGATGCCTACAACTTATAGAATACTTTTATACACTTGCGAGTGTACATATATTTATAAACGGAAATCTTGTGGTCTATTAATATATTAAAATGATTGTTATGATAAACCTATGAACTCACCAACCTTTTGGTTGACACTTTAAAGCATGTTTATTCTCAGGTATTAAAGAAATCTTCCGCTGTGCATTAGCTCATTTTAAGGATATTACTTGGAGTCATTCATGGCATATTTTGAAAGACGTTGCATTCGAGTCATTGAGTTCATCAAGATTATTATTAAGCCAATTATAGTTGGATGTATTATGAATTGGTGTGCATGCCATCAACTTTCATTGTAAAGAAAGTTTGTCTTTTAAAAACGAATGCAATGTTTGTAAAATGTATCATATAGAGGTCAAATACCTCGCGATGTAATCAACTATTGTGAATCGTTTATAATGTATATGAACGGGTCCTTTCATATAGAACTTGGATCTTCACTTTAATAAAACCATAAGTTATGAAACTTAGATTTTAATCTTGTAGAATGTATTTTAGCTCATAAGCTTTTGTTTAAAATAAAATTGGAAGACCATAAGCTATAGAAAATTAGATCCAACATAAGTGTATGAAGTTATAACTAGAAAGTTAAACTTCCATGTTCTTGAACTTACAAAGTTTAAACTTTAGTTTAAAAAAAATGAGATCAAGTTTAACTAGTAATACTTGACCAATATTATACAATAATGAAATAAATAAATAAATAAAGTGAAGAAATAAACTAAAGTTACAAGTAACAAGTTCATGTTTGTTTCATACTTAAGAAGATTCAAGCCAAAGCTTGAATCTTAAAAAAATAAACCTTAAGTTTACAAAACATGAACACAAGTAAGATCTTAAAGCTTATGAACTCTAGTTCTTTATAATACTTCAAGTGTAGAACCATAAACTAACAAGTTTAGATTCTTGTTCTTGACTTCTCATCAAACAAATGATGGAAGAAACAAGATTACATGAAGATACAAACTATAAAGCTTGATCTTTAACAACAAACAACGAGAAGTAAATTGATGATGATACTTGGTGATTTTTAAAGGAAAAAGAAGAAGAAAAATAAAGTTTGTTACTTACAATTTAGAGAGAAAAATAAAGAGTGAAAGTAGTGTAAGAATGAGGTGTGTGTGGAATGAAGTAAAGACTAGTTTATAAGTAACAAAAAAAAAATTTGAACTCCCTCCCATTCCACAAAAGGCCGACGGTTTAGGTGCTCCAAAAGGGTAGTCAACTTTGTGCTTTCAAGTGTGGGACGATGGTGAATGCTAGAATGAGGTATAAAGTTAAATGCATGGAAAGTTGGTCATGCATGCTTGCAACAACTTTGTCTCCTCATTTAACTAATTAATCCATGTTTAACCTTAAGGAATCATTAGCATAATAGTGGGCTTACTAGTAGTCCATTAAGAAAAGTAGGGTGGGCTTCCAAGTCCAATAATATAAGCCCAAGTAATAGTAAGCAACAAATTAATAAAAGTCCAAGTAATTAACTACTTGCATTAGTTAATTAGAAATAATTAATAATAATTAATTATGAACGTAAATAATATTCGAAATATTATTCGAGAAAAGCGTGTGTCACAAAGACAAGTCGGGACATTGGAAAGTCAATTACGGTGACAAGTAAATGTATAACAATACATTTATTAAAGCGCAAGTATTAATAATAAATAAATATTAATAATATAAGTCAGAAAATCCAGGGTCGTTACAATACTGTTCACGCTCAGCAGGATTAAACTGAGCGGTCTCTTTAGGTTCACCGTCCACCCCATTTGGCCATGCGAATTCAGTCTCAATAAACTCTCATAGTCTAGAGTCTATACCATTCAAATATATCGTAAAACGCGCCTTTCGGTCCAAAAAGTCCTTTAGGTTGTCAAGCTTGGGAACCTTATTGGAAGTTCCGGACTCATTCTCGGAAAGTATTAATTTATGAAGTCCTGGTGAAATCACTAAAGCACTGAGTTCATTAGCCACTTGTTCATTAGTGTCCGACATTTTAATTAATTATGTGAGAATTAAATGTAAATTAAGTTTCTGATTTAAAAGACACTCGGTCGATTGTCTGAGACACATGGTCGATTGTATAAGTCACACGGTCGAGTGTATTGGTCACACTTTCGATTGTCTGACAAAAATTGGGCAGCACTTCGTTACAAACTTAAACTTTGGTATTACTACTCACACGGCCTACTGTCTCACTCCCACAGTCGATTGTCTTACTCACACGGTCGAGTGACAATACTCGCACGGCCGATTGACTTTGAGAAACTAACACAACTTATCAAAACACACACGGTCGATGAACTATCTCACTCGGTCGATTGAGGGACACACACGGTCGATGGTCAAGACACACACGGCGAGTGTGTTCTTGACAGATACAGGTCGACTTTTAGGGTTTTCTAGACAAAAATCGATTTTTCGATCGATTTTCAATGGAAAACACAAAACAAAAACGTAGAACACGATTGCAATGACTCCAGAAACACCTTTTGACAAAGAATACACAAACTATAACGTAGAAAAGATGATTAATCGATCAAAACACAATAACACCAAAAACCTAAACTTTTTGACCCAAAAACGATTTTGATCAAGCAAAACCAGAGACTCCAGCTCTCATACCACTTTGTTGAAGCCGTTTGGATCTTCGGATCGATGTTCTAGCGAATCGTTGACTTTCGGGTACCGATTGAGTCGAACCGGATCGTGTAGATCGAATTAGATCGATGCCTAGAGTCGTTATTCGACTTGGTTGGGTTTTGGGACTGATCTTGATGGAGAGAAACGGCAGGAACGATTAGGGTTGTCTTGGAAGATTAGCCTCAAATGATAAACGTTAAACTCTATTTATACTCATTTGGGCCTATATCGAACTTGGGCCTTTTATGCACCAACAAGCCTAAATGAGCTTTTCATTATATACAATAAATTTCATCTTGTATGTGATAAAAATTACACAAACAATATTTATATGAAAATATAAAGAAAAATAATATGATGTATTAACGAGTGGAGCTTGAGTCGAGTTCAAACTTGTAAAATA
This sequence comes from Rutidosis leptorrhynchoides, assembly GCF_046630445.1. Taxonomy (NCBI): domain Eukaryota; kingdom Viridiplantae; phylum Streptophyta; class Magnoliopsida; order Asterales; family Asteraceae; genus Rutidosis; species Rutidosis leptorrhynchoides. Next base: position 51,443,979 of record NC_092339.1, read on the forward strand.
TCAAACGATCCGAGCTCGAGTTGCCCGAACCGAGCCGAGCTCGAGTTGCACGAACCGAGACGAGCTCGAGTTTGAGCTTGATATATAATGAGCCGAGAGCCGAGCTCGAGCACGGCTCAGCTCGTTTACACCCGTGCTCATATATTTTTTTTCTCTTCATATAATCTATAAGTTGGTCTCTAACTTTTTTTAATTTTTCAAAACTATTATAATTAAAGTGTTTTTCCGTACCATTTTGAAAGAGTAATATATGTGCCTTTTAAAACTTTTGACCCTTTCAATTGAACATCATCTAATACGCCCATGTACGTATGACTTTCCAAAAAATAAAGCTATATTTTTACCAGTTTGAAACTTTTCTAATGGATGGTTTATAAAAGTGAACATTTTTTAAAAATAACTAATTATGTAAATAATTATGTTGGGACTAATCTGATTATTTACTATACATTTTATAATGAGACCCATACAAGAACTGTAGCGTAATGTACCGTAACGTTAATACTGAAATCGAAAATTATGAATTTTCTAAAACAAATACCTTACCGATTAATCATAGCGGTACCAGGGTAATAACATTGTAGACGGTTAAATGCTCGGTGGCACGCACAACGCACATTGCTTGTTGCCTATTGCGTTTGCGTGTTCCGGGGTAATAACCGTATAGCAGGCTTAATGCTCGGTGACACGCACCATGCACAACGCACGTGCATGTTGCTTATTGTGTTTGCGTGTTCTGGCGTAATAACGGTGTAGCCGGTTAAATGCTTTCTTTTATGTTAATTTTGGTCATGATCGGTCCATATTTTGTAACCCTGTAGTTGACTCCGAGTTAGGGGGTTATATACACATTCGTGACGAAACAGGTGGAATATTATACTTGTACCATGTCAAAGATAGAATTATCATTGCATCTTCTATGTCCTCTCTAGTGGTTTCAACAACCCGTGTGTTGATGTTGGAAGGAAGGTAATAATGATCATCTTAGTTGATTTATATTTATGTGTCATATATTACTTATTGTATACATACATGTATTTATATTTATATTGCTATGTAAATAATAATACTTTTTCATATAGGCTAGAAAAGGATCATGAGTGCAAAGAAAAGAATGAGAGATTGGTGATGTTTGGGAAGGTTGAGCATAACGAATCACACCTGTACAGAGTTTTGGAGATGATTATGGAATATTGTGTTGGTGTGTAGTACCTGAACTTTCATGCTACATGCAAACTCTGTCATCTTGCTGCACCTCTAATAGGGTGGAGAAATGAGTCATCGTTAAGAAGAAGAAGAAGAAGATGGCATAATTATTCATTAAATTCACCATGGCTAATGGTTGTAGATGAAGGGATTCTCACTTTTATAGATCCGTTTTCGGGTGATAAGTATTTTATGAAGAATTCAAAGCTATCGTTTTCGTTGATCTACGACACAATATATTGTTCGAGGTATGGTTGGTTGTTGTGTGAGAGTAGAGAATTTGAATGCACAGTGTTTTTTAACCCCTTCACAAATGATGTACGCAAGCTTCCAGTATTTAATAATGGTGATGTAAAAAGCTTATGTTTTTCAGAACCACCTACTTCCTCTAATTGCGTAGTTGGTGGATTTGCAATTGTCAATGACAGGATTACGTTGATCTACTTTGTAAGTGGGGAACCATCTTGGCGTCTGTTCGAAGACCGTGGTGGTCGTTTTGACCTTCCTCTATTTACTTCAACATTTATTGGCAGAGATCTTCATGCACTGTATATAGAGGGAGAGTGTACTATGCGTACTATGTATTCCAAGACATTATACACAATTGAAACAGTTGTTTTAGCAAAAGCGCCGGAAAGTAGTTGCCGCTCTAGAACACAATATTTCATGATGAATTGTGATGAATATCTTATAGTTGTCATTGTCGGTGAGTTTGGAGAAGTCGAGGTATTGAGGCGAAATATTGGAATTTTTTTTTAAAATGGTAATTTTTACAAACAGACTTGCAAAAATGGAAACTGAAACTAAATCGTTGCAAAAATGGTAAAACCGAACTTTCAAAGTTCGGTTTTGGTCAAAACCGAAGTTTGGAAGTTCGGTTTTGGTTTTTTATTGATTTTGTCCGTTGAATTGGTGACTGGATTGGCGACGTGGCAAAACCGAAGTTCCAAACTTCGATTTTGCTTTAACTTCCAGCTACCGCATTAACTGTGATTTTATCCAATAAATACAAATCCGGGAAATTTTTTACTGGCGAATAAAATAATGACACGTGGCAAAACCGAAGTTTCAAACTTCGGTTTTGGTTCTGTATAAATCCGAAGTCTGTAACTTCGGTTCTCACACACAATTCAGTTCCATTGAGGAAAAAAAAAAACTTCGAAAATCCTTGAATTTTTATCAAAAAAAATGGCTCAAACGAACCAAGTACGTGCTAGATCGGAGCCGGTTGATAGTTCTTTATTATTTTTACAAGTCGAAAGGAATCATAGATCGTACGCGGTATTTACAAAGAAGCTGGACGAGGACACGTTGATCAAACCACGAAGAGCTGATCTGAGCTTTTGGCAGCATATTAAACAGCTACCAAACGAAACAATTAATGAGCATGTGCAGGTGTATCTCGATAATGTGGGTTTGGGTTTACTAGCTAAATTGGGTAAACAAAGACTGGATTGGTCACTTGTTACTGCTATGATTGAAAGATGGCGCCCGGAGACGCATACGTTTCATTTACCGATTGGTACAAAATCATTACCTTATATATATATATTAATCATTTATTTTAATATATATTATTATATCTTCGCTATATTTATATTTATTAGTTTAGTCAAGTTTCTATTAGATAATTGTTTAAAATAGTATTTACGAATATATAATATTACATAATTGTTTAAAATAGTATTTATATAATCCATATTAATATTTGTAGGAGAAGCAACTGTAACGTTGCAAGACGTTCAGGTTTTATTTGGTTTACCTATAGACGGGGATGTATTCTCCGGTATTTGGTATGAAACAAATGATAGCGATTGGATACCGTTTGTTGAAACGTACTTAGGGATCTCCCGTAAGGCTATTGGTAATAGGGGTATACGTAGAGGGAGGATATTAATTTCCGTTTTAATTACGGAGTTGAATGAAGAAGTTGGAGACACTATCGAGTCTCACCAACAGCGGGCTAGAGTATATATTTTAGCTATGATGGGTGGCATTCTATTTTCTGATGCTAATGCGTATGATGTCCCTTTGAGTTTCTTGCACACCATCGTGGACTTGAGTCCAGCTAATCGTATTAGTTGGGGTAGTGCGGTTCTCGCACATCTTTATAGAAATTTGTGTAAAGCGGCCACAAACTATGAAGCCAAGGCCATTAATGGTTCGCTACTTTTAGTACAACAGTGGGTGTATAAACGAATTCCACCCCTCGCGCCAATTCTCAGAACTGATGTACGAAAGATTCTAGAGGACTTGCCACCGAACCAGATTCCACTTATTCCAGCACCCTATGGTTCTAGGTAAGAGATCATTGTAACTTTAAACCTTTAGTTATTGTAACTATATTCATTTGTATGTGTTATTCATATGTAGGTGGCATGGTAAACGGACTAACAAAAATACGCCAGCACATGTATTGTCAACATATCGCTCCCTACTTTCGGCGTTAATGCCTAGACAGGTAACATTTATTTGGTGTGAAAATATAGAAGATATGTTAAAGTCAAAATATTTATTAAGTATTATAATATGTTGATGCAGTTTATATGGCAACCCTATGATGATGAGTTATTCGCCCGACTACCCGAGCAGTGCACAGCTGACAGACCCTTATGGTCATACCGTGGGCCTATTATATTCTGGGCTACTATTGAGACACATTTACCCGATCGGGTATGTAGGCAGTTTGGATGGGGTCAGCCAATTCCAGGTGTTGAATACTTGCTTCCCGCTCAGACGCATCATCAGTTGCACAAAACAAACCTTAGCATGAAAAGAAGTGTTGATATGAGGGCTAATGCCCCCCAGGCCACGTACATCGCAGAATGGAATGACCGAGCCAACCGTATATTTGTTGGTAGAGATGGTGGGGGTGTCAGTAGGGGTTACTATGACTGGTACAAGGCTCGCACTGTTGTGCACATTACAGATCCAGGAACCGACGAGGGTACCAACACATATCCTAATTGGGCAGGGACTACCAATGTCTATGTAAGATACAATTGTGTGATATTTTAATTATTTATAAACAATAACCTCACGATCGATAATATTGGTTTACTTTTAACTATATACAGGAGGAAGGGCTTTGGAGGATGCAAGATATGGCATTTGCACAAATGCAACCTAACAGTCAACCTAACCCGCAAGCATTTTATGACATGCCACATAACCTACTTTCATACGCTCATCACCAACAGCCAGATGCTCCATTTGAATACTATCCATCACAAAACTTCGAGTTCCCGGCTTATGATTACGGTGCTCAGTCGCATTATCATGATCCTCGCCAAACCTATCCTAACCCTCAAGACATATACAGTACCCCTCAAAACACATACAGTACCCATCAAAACGTCTACAATACCCATCAGAACATCTTCAACAGCCCTCCAAACTTATACAATACCCCATTGAACACGCATCTTGGATCATCCTCTCGGACCCCTCAAGATATATATCATGGATCTTCCTCTCGAACCCCTATCCGACCATATGTAGGTGCCTCGTCCTCTCGAAGCCCTCTTGACGTGAGTGTTTCTGATTACCCACTTGAGGATGAGCCTGTCGAGGATTTAACCACAGGAGATGATGAAAATCGGGAACAACTACCGCGGAGGAGTACAAGGCAATCTGTCCCAACAAGGTGCGGAACTGGTCATCACCTGCGATATATACGTGGGGGACGTCATGGGCACTGATTAGTTGTATTTTATGATGATTTGGTTGTAATGTTTATCTTTTGAACTTGTTTAAATAAATTCGTTGCGTTTGTGATATACATTTAGTATCGTTTTTAAACAAAACTAACAACTAGTTTAATTTAAATAACAATAACAACATATAACAATACATTATTTAAAACAACAATAACAATAGTTTATTTTAAACAACAACAACAACACAATGCTCTACGTAGATCCACCGTCTTTGAAGAACACCTTAATTAACGCCTTGCATGTAATGTTAAGGATTTTAACCTTCACACTGGGGCAAAAGATAGAGCAATTTTGTAGCACCAGAACAGCTCCCTCACGTATGCCTTTTACACCTTCATACTTCCCATGTACACCATCGATGATCTTGCTAGATACTGATCCTCGAATAGTACCCGTAGTGTCCTATTAAACATAAATGAATATAGTTACATTAACCTGTTTTAGTCAACGCAATACAAATATGAAAATATACATAAGTTAGTGATGTAAACTCACTTTGAGCGTTAAAGACAGATCACCGACACAATTTTTCTCACAAGTCTTAACAACACCAACAACTTGATCAGTTGGTAAAAATCTACGTTGTCTCAAAATGCTCGCTATATCATATCTACCTGCAGTTACAACAATACACATAAATTGTTGGCTTATGGTTTCAATAATGAGTATACAATTTTGTTGTTTACCTCCGTACGGATATGCAAACTCCATCGCGCGTAGCCACGGATCCAGTGTAAACGAATCATCCGCTTCAGGTCTATTGATTATTTCCCTTACAAAATCTTGCGTACACATGTCATCCACAACGTTATTCTCGTTATTTCGAAGTTTATACGCATCTTGAAAAACACCAGCGGGTCCACGGATTCGGTAGGATAATTTGTTCTTTTTGTTAGACCCGGAACCGCGAAGAACAGGTCGTTGTGGTGAAATAGGTTGCTTTTGTTTTTGACGGTTAAGTTGGGGGGACTCTAAAGGTCGGGGGAATGGTGGCAACTCGGTGGGCACCAATATGGTTTGAGTGGGTTTTGAAATTGATACAGATTGAGTGAGATCGGAATCATCTATATCAAGTAGGTATTCCCATCCATCGTTCTCATCATTGGCCATTTTTTGAGAATGTGATTTTGTGTTTTTTTTAGTTTTCAATTGCTGATTTGAGTGAAAATTAAAACTCAGTTTGAGGTGTTTGAAATGTGGTTGTGTAGTATGTGATGTTGTAATTGATAATGAACATTCAACTGGTATAAATAGATGTATAAAACCATAGATTTCGACCTGCAAAAGCATGATTCGGCTTAAAAGTGAACAAATTAAAGCATGACTCAAAACCGAAGTTTGAAACTTCGGTTTTGCTGAAAAGCCTGCAAAACCGAAGTTTCAAACTTCGGTTTAGGGCACGGGTGGCTAACCTAGTACACTTGTCTGCCAGGTCACTGTGGAAACGAATAAAAAACCAAAACCGAACTTCCAAACTTCGGTTTTGACCAAAACCGAACTTTGAAAGTACGGTTTTACCATTTTTGCAACGATTTAGTTTCAGTTTCCATTTTTAAAAGTCATTTTGAAAAAATTACCATTTAAAAAAAAATTCCGAAATATTGCTGCAAATGAATGGATAGAAACAGACACTATAGGGAAGCACACAATTTATATTGTTGGTGGTGGTGGTGGTACGACATCTGTTTGTGTTGATGCCAAAACGCGTGAAATGGAGAATAAGATCGTCTTCACGCAGTTAGTGTGGTACTCACTCAAAACACGCGCGTATCACACATTTGATGGGAAAGCTGTCGAAAAGGGTTTTGGGGATTTATTTGGAGCCAAAACTCATGCTTGGATGGAACCAAGTTGGTGTTGGCTAACTTAATTAGGTACCGTCAGGTTCAAGCTGCCCTATGACGTCACCAGAACATCATTGTTTTCACGTGAGGAAAGGCCTTGGAGCAATGACATCAAACTTTTTAGGGTTTTTTTAATCAGAGGACTTTTATATATAAACTCAAAGCTGTTAAATGCAAGGTTTAAACCTTCTGCTATATTCATGTGGACAGTCTCTGCAGTTGATGTCATTGGTATGTTAATTTTAAGTGTTTTTTTAGTTTATTTATTTATGATGGAAATGAATGAATTTCTATATTGTTTTGGGAATTTTATTTAAGTTTTTCTGGTAGAATTGATTTGTTATTACCTTAATAAAGATAAAGATTACGAATAACAAAAGAAAAGTTTGTTGTTTTACGTATTGGTGTATGTAGTTTGGTTAGCACCATGGGAGAATCGTTATAAAAGTTAGCAAGTACAGATAATCGTCGATTTTTATTGCCATTGTCCGTTGTATGTTGCCTTGGGTTTGTTGTCGCCATTGTTTGCAGCTTCTTTGTTTTAATTTTGCAATTGGTAAGTGTCTTCTTATTTGTGTACGTTAAGAGCACTAGGACAGCTGTATTTTTTGTATTATCCAGTCTATCAATTGGTCACTGTATTAGGTTTTGCATTGAATATTGGTAATTGATGTTGCGTTAAGAAATTATGATGTGGTGTATAAGATACATTTGTTAAGTGATTTTTCTTATAGATAATTTTTTTTTTATTATATATTTTTGGTGTATTTGTGCTTTTATGATTGTGATTTTGCAAGTTGTTTGTGTGTGTGTGTTACGTATCATATTGAGTTTGAGTTTCAGATGGGCTTTATGTTGGTTTTGTACTAAGATTATCATTAATCACAAGTTAGTAAAGGTAAGCTTCTCGATTCATTATTGTAAATAATCAGTCTTGCTTAGCATCAAACTATTAAGTCAATTTTTTTTTTTGAACAGCTGAAAATTATATATTATTACTAAACTAGCAAGGAGCTAGGAAAATTATAAGGGATTACATAGCCAAGTGTCCCACGTGGGAGCATGTTTACTTCTACTTTTTAACCAAGAGAAAGAAAAAACAATCTCACGAGATCAAAAAGATCCTCCTTTCTAATAAGATTAGAGGCAAAAAGAATGTCGTTCCGGGTCCTCCAAAGCAACCATAGAGTCGTTGAAATAATGCAAAGAACTTTGACACCCCTAGAGGTGTGGATAGAGCGAGATAGGATCCAATCGAACAATTCTTCAATTGTCGAAAAAGTTGGCCAATGTGGATCCATCCATAAACGTACTCGGTTCCAAAGTGTGCTAGCAATCTCGCAAGATAAAAAAGCGTGGTCATGGGTCTCATGTAAAGGACCCGTCCTAATCCATCTGGACGAATACATTACATTTGGTTACATCGCGAGGTACTTGACCTCTATATGATACATTTTACAAACATTGCATTCGTTTTGAAACGACATACTTTCCTTACATCGAAAGTTGACGATATGCATACCATTTCATAATACATCCAACTATAATTGACTTAATAATAATCTTGATGAACTCAACGACTCGAATGCAACGTCTTTTGAAATATGTCATGAATGTCTCCAAGTAATATCTCTAAAATGAGCAAATGCACAGCGGAAGATTTCTTTCATACCTGAGAATAAACATGCTTTCAAGTGTCAACCAAAAGGTTGGTGAGTTCATTAGTTTAACATAAATAATCATTTCCATCATTTTAATAGACCACAAGAATTTCATTTCCAGTTCTCATAAATATACGTCCCATGCATAGAGACAAAAATCATTCATATGGTGAACACCTGGTAAACGACATTAACAAGATGCATATAAGAATATCCCCTATCATTTCGGGAAATCCTTCGGACATGATATAAAACAACATCGAAGTACTAAAGCATCCGCTACAACGGATGGGGTTTGTTAGGCCTAATAGATCTATCTTTAGGATTCGCGTCAATTAGTAGACTGGTTTACTAATTCTTAGGTTACCAAGTAAAAAGGGGCATATCCGGCTTCGATCATTCAACCATATAATGTAGTTTCGATTACTTGTGTCTATTTCGTAAAACATTTATAAAAATTGCTCATGTATTCTCAATCCAAAAATATAAAGGGTAAAAAGGCAAATGAAACTCACCATACTGTATTTTGTAGTAAAAATACATATGACTAAATTGAACAATGCAGGGTTGCCTTGGATTCACGAACCTATATCATTTGTATATTTATTAATATACATAGTTGTAATCGAACAATATATATATATATATATTTATTAGTTATATACTTTTTATATTAATAATATATACGTTTCATTTATTTATTTTGTTATATAAAATATGACTTTTCGTTATGTTATATGTATTAAATATATTTTTATATATGCATATATCATTTGTTTGTTAAAAATAGAAATTTTAATAATACTATGATAAAAATGATAATAATCATAATACTTAATATTACTAAATAAGGTATTGTTGTTAATAATTATATTAATGATATTAATAATGATATTTATAATATTAACAGTAAAATATAAATTTTTCGGTTAATGATACTTGTAATAATGTTTTTAGTGATTACATATTAATAACACTCATTATAATATAAATAATCATACTTATAATGATAATAATAATAATAATGATTATGATACTTTTAATGATAATTGTATTACTAATACTAATTATAATATTAGTAATAATACTAATAATAATAATATTATTCATAAAATGGTACAAGTATTACTTTTTAATGATAAAAATATTAATAATAATAATAGTAATCATAATCCCAATAATGATATTAATATCATATTAATAATGATAATAATAATAATGATATTAATACTAATAATACTTATTTTATTAATAATAATGATAATAATAATAATAATAATAATAATAATAATAATAATAATAATAATAATAATAATAATAATACTCATAATACTTAATGCTAATACTTGTTAATGATAATAACATTAATCATAAAACAACAGTAATTAATAATAATAATAATAATAATAATAATAATAATAATAATAATAATAATAATAATAATAATAATAATAATAATAATAATAATAATAATAATAATGATGATGATCATACTAGCAATAATAATAATATTTATAATAATAATAATAATAGATATAAAAAATAAGAAGTATACCCTCTTATAAGCCTTTTCTAAAAAGATTTGTCTCTGACCGGACTCGAACCCGAGACCTCCCGTTAACCAACTCAACACCCTAACCATTTGAACGAATTCATTTTTCTGTTTGTATTACGAACCCAAATTTATTTAACTTGAATTTCCTTGTTTTCCCCTTCCTTCTCCTGCTTCACTTAATTCAATCGACAATAACAACGAATTTTGCAAATATATAGGCGAGTTTAAAGTTGGATTCAGGTCTGTTAATTGGGACCTATACGACCCTCCATGATTTCTAAATTAATAGCAACATAAAAAAAAATATTAAAAAAAACAGCAGTCGCTGTTAATGAACAAAAAAAATGGAAGAACATAAAATTGATTTTGGATTTTCAATCGTTTTTAGCGTATAATCATAACATGAAATACGCTCTAAATCATTCCTAGAAACTTTTGGATTCTTCAATTGAACTTAAAACATCCAAACAAACTCGAATTTTACCATGAACAAAATCTTTGACTTTTAAATTCTAATATTTGACTTCAAAATTCATCTTTGATTTGAAGAATTGAGAGATAATATTTTACAGACAGATCGAAATACTGAATCCTAACGCAATTGCAATATTACATTTTGACATTCGATTCAAAATAGTATTTTGGCTAAATGGATTCAAGAACAGAGGAATATTGTGATATCTTTCTGTATTTTTCGGTTTCTCATTCAATTACAGAGTGTAGTAATATTATAAAATGAATGATTCCTTATTTGGAAACGTGATTGAAGTAGACTTTTAACAACTTCCGACAGAAAACAAAATCGAATACAGTTGAATGGGAAAAAAAATAGCAAATTCGTACCAGGTTGCAAATTTTAAATTTATTTACAAAAGAAGCTTGATAAGGATGGGGAAACTGAATACATAAATGTCTGTACGTATATCTGTATATAAGCGAAATTTTATGTATAAACGTATATAGCTGTATGTATTTATATATTTATTAGTATTTTGTACAGGTATGTATCTGATTATAACTTGCATATATACATAAATAATAATAATAAGATTTATAATATTGATAATAATATTAATACTTCTAAAAATAATAATGTATTAATAACAATAATAAATAATAATGATTTTAATAGAATTAATAATTTTAATAAGTTTAATGATAATAAAAAATGATAACAATAATATTTTTAATAATGTTATTAATTACACTACTTATAATAATACAATTATTAATTTTAATATTAACATTAATAATAATAATGAAGTAATGATAATAATATTAATATAACATTTATATTTTAACTTATAACTACATATAATATATAAACTCTTCATTATATAATGTAGTAACATTTATTCAATATTTAATATATATATATATATATATATATATATATATATATATATATATATATATATATATATATATATATATATATATATATATATATATATTATATATCTCACAATACATTTATAATTACTAATAGAACTCATATATATATATATATATATATATATATATATATATATATATATATATATATATATATATATATATATATATTCATTTAAATAATAGCTTAATTACTTTGTATTTTACTTTACATTTTCAATTCAAATTATTATTTTGTATTTTATTAATTCAACTTAATATGTACACTTATATTTATATATGTATATATATATAGTTACATTGTTATTTACACACAATAGTTCGTGAATCGTCGGAAGTAGTCGAAGGGTAATTGCATATGTGAAAACAGTTCAAAATTTTCGAGACTCAACATTACAGACTTTTGCTTATCGTGTCGAAATCATATAAAGATTAAGTTTAAATTTGATCAAAAATTTCCGGGTCGTCACAGTACCTACCCGTTAAAGAAATTTCGTCTTGAAATTTGAGTGTGGTCGTCATGGTTAACAATAAAAATGTTTTCATGACGAATATGGGTTGATAAATAGAGTTTTATTACCATTGAGTAATAAGGATAATATAATTCGATTATTCAAAGCGTATGAGTGAAGTTATCACAAAAGATTGAAATGAGATAAACAAGTTTCATCATAACTTTCCACTAGTCATGGTTGTATTCCGGAATTCAAGGGTTTTAAGAAAATCTTCGAAATCTAAAAGATTTGATTCTTCAGCGAATAAGGAAATTAAGATCTCTATAATTAAATACGGTGATCTGCCTCGATTACTCTGTCTGATATTTCCATTATAAATTAAGCTTGTTCCATTCCATTATTTTCACCATTCCTATACTTTTCTTTCTTAGTTCATACCTCCAAAAGATTGTGAAAATGCTTAATCCCGTTCTAATCCTTGATATTTTCCTAATTATCATTTCTGTCATTCTTCTTTTCAATCTTCCACCAAAAAATTTGTTTACTTCTACTATTACCTTGGGATGATACTATTCTTAATTCTACAGTGTTTTTATATTGCTATTCGTATTAATATCCACGGTTTGTAATTTCGGCGTTGCTGTTGGGCTTTATATTTTCCCTTACATTTTGAAGCTTCATGTTTTTGTTTCCTCTACTCGACTTTAGGTAAAGCAAGTAATGGTCCAGAATTCTTAGGTATGGAATTTTGAATGAACACGACTTATGTTCTAAGAGAGAAATTGTAATAGCACGATCTTGATTGGTTAATTTACCAGAATTCAAGAGAAAAGATGGAACTATCAAGAAATTATGTTCTTGATATGTTTATAGATTAGATGGAATGTAAGAGTCGTGTAACATGGCACATGATGACGTTATGATCTGTGAATCATCACATTCCATTAGAAACTCAGCATAACTTACTGTAATATAATCACGTTGATCAGGTGTCATTATATTATACTTACTCATGCATCAGTTCCCAACATTACTTCAATAACATTCATATTTTAAGCTTGAAAGTTTACAGAATATAGAAACTAACAGTTTCTATATGATGTAACACTTATAGCACGAAGAGATTAATGATTTCAGATAAGAATAGTTATGAAAATATCTTCAGAAATATGGAGGATATTTATATTGAAAGATACAATAATATCTTAGAATTTTTGAATCAAATTGTGATGCAGAAATTCATTCATGATGATTTAGAGCGATTAAGGAGCAAGGTATTTGCTAAAGATTTCATCAGAAACAGAATCATCAGGATTTTTTTATGTACAAGTTTAGTCCTTGTAATTTGTTCAGAGTCTCAGGATGAGAGATCATAATTCTAAGGGATAAATGTTATATGTATATATAACTTTTGATGTAGAAATGCTGCGAGATTCAAAATACAGATTTGCTGATTCCCGATAATTAGCAAGGCAATTCATGTTATTAGGTACGGATGAGTACTTGATAGAGTTTCAATGAATATGTATAGTGATTTGTCGGAAGGACTTACACCAGAGAATACTGATGTTGCTGGTACGTTTACTGCTAATATGGTGGAACATAAAAGTTTCTCCGGTAACAATAAAAGAACACACATATATATCAAGGTTATAATAAGATTGTTTCGATCGAAAAGTCGAAGTTGACTTGCTGGAGCTGTGACAAAATTGGCTAATTTGGAAAGATATTTGCAATGTTATTTTTAGTAATAACAATGCCAAAGGAGCTAGCACAGATACGTGTAAAATGTTTACTCAGTTTCCGAGAGTTTTTCAGGTGCATAACTATATGCATCGATCTTTTCTTTCGTAGATGAAGTGCGGTTGGTTCATTTTCTCGATTGAGGTGTTTTCAAGAATCATGAAAGGTTTGAACGCAGATTGTAATCGTCAAGATACAATTGAGGTTTAAGATGAAATCAAGTAGCAAACTTGAAGAAATGTTTAGTTTCATATGTTATAATCAATATTTTAATTCATTTTAATTGTCCAATGTTATTAGTCCACAGTCGATAGTCCACAGTTAACAGTCCAATAATTCATATATAGCTTAATATATAATATTCAAATTAATTAATACGTATCGTGACCCGTGTACATGTCTCAGACTCGATCACAACTCAAACTATATATATTATTGTAGAATCAACCTCAACCCTGTATAGCTAACTTCAGCATTACTGCATATAGAGTGTCTATGGTTATTCCAAATAATATATATAGATGCGTCGATATGATATGTCAAAACCTTGTATGCGTGTCCCGATATTTAAAGTGCATAAAATAAATAACAGAAATTAAATGACGATAAATAAAATTGCGAGAATTAAAATTGCGATAAATAAATTGCGATAAATAAAAGGTAATACGGAATTAACAGTTAGCTAGGAACAGTTAGCGTGGATTCTTAACAAATTTTCTCATAGTTAATTTGTTTGTTTCTAACAAATTTTATTTTGTCCAATGTTTTCTTCATTATGCCACTTGTTGGATTCTGATAAATCAAAATCCAAATATGAATTTGAATAAAAATGGTTATTCTGCGGTGAACGGATTCATATATCTGTGGATGTAAGTAGGATAGTAAATGACTGTTGAATCAGATTCGAAGAATGTACAGTGTAACTTATTAATGTGAAATCTGAATATTCTTCGGGTATTACCTACCCGTTAAAATATTTTCACCATTAACAGTTTGTACAAAAGAATTTTTAATTACAATCTTTATGAAAATATAGTTACATATATATTTTCTTCAGATGTAATCATGGATTTAATGAGTTAATATGATATTAATCTCATTTGATTTACCATTAGATCAAGAATATATAATCTCTAAAACATTAGAGATTACATAGTCTCTATGAAGAACGAAGATAATTAATGTAGAATGATACATAGAACGATGATTACAATCGAGGTACAGAATGAGATGTTAAGCCGTGTGATGTTGAAACTTGGGTTGTTGGTGGTACTGGTATTGATGTTGGTGATACTGTTGGTGCCAGTGATGTTGCTGAAGCTGGTAAATTTTGCACCATATTCTCCAAATTGATTACTCGAGCGCGAAGTTCGTTGACTTCTTCTATTATTCAGGGATGATTGTCGGTCGAAACAAGCGGATGAATAAAGTTTAGAATTTTTAGATAGAATATAATCGTGGTGAGATATTCGGAAAAAAAAATGAGAGTGAATGTCATAACCCGTCCTTAACCATAAGAACGTGTTAGATAACGTATGATTTCATTGCGAGGTATTGACCTCTATATGCGACATTTTTAAAAAGAAAACTGCATATATTATACATTACAAACCATAACCATTATTTTTGTTACAAGCTTAAGACAATAAAAAGAAGATTAACGTTTAGCGATAATCTTCGACTTACAAACTTTACAAATGATGACAACAACACGGTTTCTAGCATATTTTACAATACAACATCTCGGATATGCAGTTTTATTTTTGACACAAACATGCGTACGCAAGATCCTGGTTAGATCCAACATGATGCAGCGGAAGCTTTAGAAATCACCTGAGAATAGACATGTTTTAAAAAGGTCAACATAAAGTTGGTGAGATATAGGTTTAATGCCGGCAGCAATATATATATAGACCACAAGATTTCGTATATAAACAGTTTAATAAAAATATTCTAAGTGGTTGAGCACTCGGTAACCATACTTAACATTTTCACGTCGCATATTCCCTTTAATATGAAATCTTACTACACCGTACCAAGTGTAGTCACAAAACGAAGTACTGTGCAACCGTTGAATACTGGTCGTCCAGTCCGGTTGGGGTTGTCAGGCCCGATAGATCTATCAACAGGATTCGCGTTTACAATACCGCTGTAAATATTAGTTACCAAGCTACAGGGAAGTATGCCAGTGGTACAACTCAACGTAGAATATATTTTTCAGTTACTTGTGTCCATATCGTAAAACATAAAATACATGTATTCTCATCCCGAAATATTTAGAGTTTAAAAGTGGGACTATATACTCACCCTTGTCTTGATGATATATATATTTTGACTCGGTCTTCCGGTTGATATCACAAACCTATCCATATATAATATATCAATATGTTTTCATTTTAAAACAAACGTTATATATATATATACTTGTTATACTTTTAATATTTCGAATATTTCCTTAGTCCGTAGTTAGCAGTTCGTTGTTAGTAATTCAATTTTAATGGTTCATTTTTAGATGTTTAATATACCCGCAATGAAATAAATAAAACCCCCAACGAAATAAATAAAACCCCAACGTATATGTATTGGTCGAGATTAATCTTGACCCATGGTACCGGTGTTGTCAAATGACGTGTTGCGTACAATCATGGGATCTTATGATTAATCTTCTCGTGTTGCTTACGGGTGATCCTGAACCATATAAAAATTGAATTATGAGTACATATATATAAAATATCATGTTATCTTAGAAATATGTGATTTATATCATTTTTTTCCAATTGATCCCGTAGTTGAAATGATCTAGGATAACCAATTTTGTTTCGGTCATAGTTTCTTCGTTACAAATCCGTTTTCGTTGATTCAAATTGCCATCTTCTTGGATCGAGTTCTTCTTTAAGACTATGAACTGTAAATACCTTGGTTTGTATTCAAAATCATACGGCATAAGTGAAACATTAGTGAAACATATGAAGTTAAACATTTTTGTTACAACAAAATCATTTAATGACCATTTTTCTAAAAATACTTATACTTTGAAAAACCAAGTTTTACCTTGTTAAATTAGCATATACATAAGTTATATTACAGGTCTTGAAGTATTTTAAAAGTTAAGTTAGAAGGATCTATTTAGTTTGTAAACAAGTTTGAAAACATTCAAACTATGTTCTTGTTGTTAAACTTTTGTACCACAAAATAAGATAGCTATATATATATGAATCGAATAAGGTTATGAACATAGATTCTACCTCAAGTTCCTTGGATGAAGTTGCTGTAAAAGAGAAGTAAGAAGCTAGAATCAAAAGGGTACTAGAGGTGGATGAAAGATTGGAAGTAAGTTGGTGTTCTTGGAAGGTTTTCTTGAAGTGTTTTTGTATGGTTTTCTTATGGTGTTTAACTAGTGTTTTTGGAGCTAGATTTCTATAGATGTGAGCTGAGATGATTAAGGGGTTTAAGAGTTATGGAGTGGTGTTCTTAACTTAGCAAAATGAAGTAGTAGAAGTTGAAGAATGAGGGTGTATTTATGGTGGTGGATGGCGTGACCAAGGGGGGGACAAGAACAAAATTTTACCTTGTATTCTTGTATAATTATTGTAGGTAAATGTCAAAAGGTATTCCCTCTTGATGAGGGCAACAATAGCAGCTGATTAGGTGATGATTTGATGTGTATTTGCTATTAGTAAATACGTATAGAAGCTAGGTATGATACGAGTACAAATACTCTAGGTATACGTATAGAAATTTTGTGAAAAATGGAATGAGGATTCAAATATAGCTATCTTTTGTGAATACACTTATATGATTTTATGTATTTAAGTTCTTAAAAGTGATTAAATACATTACTTATACAATATATGTATAAACATTATATGTCTTAAGTATTTATGTCAAATAACGTTACGTATAGTTATCGTTTTGAAAACTTAAGTTAGTAGTTTCAAAATACACATATAACTTGTTGTTATTAATATAAAATGAGGTATTAAAACATTCCTTAATCATGTTAAATATGTATATATACATATATATACACAAACGTATAATTATCATATATTGTATGGTTCGTGATATCATCGGTCAAACTAAACGGTCAAACGTTGTGTAAAACTCTTTTCGGAAATATAAATCTCGACAATTTGGATTGCTTATCATGTTGGCAAGGTTTAATTTATGTAAATATTAATCTTATAAGTATAGAATGATCGAAAAAGTACGGGTCGTTACATTACCTCCCCGTTAAATAAATTTCGTCCCGAAATTTTAAAATTGTACCTATTTTGCGTCATCGAGAAACAAGTGTGGATACTTTTGCTTCATCTGATCCTCTCGTTCCCACGTAAACTCGGGACCTCTTCTAGCATTCCAACGAACCTTAACAATCGGTATATTGCTCTGTTTGAGCTGTTTAACTTCACGGTCCATGATTTCGATTGGTTCTTCGACAAATTGTAGTTTCTCGTCGACATGGATTTCTTCAAGAGGAATGGTGAGGTCTTCCTTTGCAAGACACTTCTTCAGGTTTGAGACGTGAAAGGTATTATGTACTCCAGCGAGTTGTTGCGGTAACTCGAGCCGATAAGCTACCGGTCCAATGCGTTCGATGATCTTGAACGGGCCTACGTATCTTGGGTTCAATTTACCCCTTTTGCCGAAACGTATTACACCTTTCCAAGGTGACACCTTTAGCATAACCATGTCCCCGACCTGAAACTCTAATGGTTTCCTTCGGACATCGGCGTAGCTCTTTTGGCGACTACGGGCTGTTTTCAATCTCTCCTTGATTTGCACTATCTTCTCAGTCGTTTCATGTATGATCTCGGGACCAGTTAAATGTCGATCTCCTACTTCATTCCAACAGATAGGAGATCTACACTTCCTTCCGTACAATGCTTCGAATGGCGCAGCTCCAATGCTCGCATGATAACTATTATTATACGAGAATTCTGCTAACGGTAGATATTTATCCCATCCGTTTCCAAAATCGATCACACATGCCCTGAGCATGTCTTCGAGAGTCTGAATCGTTCTTTCACTCTGTCCATCGGTTTGTGGATGATATGCGGTACTCATATCCAACCGAGTTCCTAGTGCCTCCTGTAGTGATTGCCAGAATTTTGAGGTAAATCTACTATCACGATCGGATATAATGGAAATAGGTATTCCATGCCTTGAAACAACTTCCTTTATATACAATCGTAATAGTTTCTCCATTCTATCCGTTTCCTTTATAGGCAAGAAATGTGCAGACTTGGTGAGACGATCAACAATCACCCAAATGGTGTCGTATCCCCAGGCAGTATTTGGTAACTTCGTGATGAAATCCATGGTAATACCGTCCCATTTCCATTCTGGAATTTCTGGTTGTTGAAGTAACCCTGACGGCTTCTGGTGTTCTGCTTTGACTTTGGAACAAGTTAAACATTCCCCAACATATGTTGCAACGTCTGTCTTCAAATTAGGCCACCAATAATGCGTCTTAAGATCTTGGTACATCTTTCCAACTCCAGGATGTATCGAATATCTTGTCTTATGTGCCTCGTTCAATATCAACTTCCTTAATCCACCCAACTTCGGTACCCAAATACGATTTGCAAAATATCGAATTCCATCTTCCCGCATAACGAGTTGCTTCTCATACTTCTTCATTATTTCATTTCCTTTATTTTCTTTAGTAAGTGCTTCTCGTTGAACTTCTTTGATTTGTGAGTTGAGGTTCATGCGAATTTTTATATTCATTGCTCGAACTCGAATTGGTTCTCGTTCCTTTCTGCTTAAAGCATCGGCCACCACGTTCGCCTTTCCGGGATGATAACGAATTTCACAATCATAGTCGTTTATTAACTCGACCCACCTACGTTGCCTCATGTTCAATTGTTTCTGATCAAAAATATGTTGAAGGCTTTTATGATCAGTAAACACAGTGAATTTAACCCCATACAAGTAGTGTCTCCACATCTTCAATGCAAACACGACTGCTCCCAATTCTAGATCATGCGTCGTATAATTTCGCTCGTGAATCTTCAATTGTCGGGATGCAAATGCAATAACTTTCTTCCGTTGCATAAGAACACAACCAAAACCTTGTCGCGAAGCGTCACAATATATTTCAAAATCATCGTTCCCTTCTGGTAACGATAAGATAGGCGCCGTAGTTAACTTCTTCTTCAGTATTTGAAATGCGTTCTCTTGCTCCGAGGTCCATTCGTATTTCTTCCCTTTTTGCGTTAATGCTGTCAACGGCTTAGCTATTCGGGAAAAATCTTGAATAAACCTTCTATAATAACCGGCTAAACCCAAAAATTGGCGTATCTGCGTTGGTGTCTTAGGAGTCTCCCATTTTTCAATGGCTTCAGTTTTTGCTGGATCAACCTGAATTCCTTTGCTATTAACAACATGGCCAAGAAATTGCACTTCTTTCAACCAAAAAGCACACTTAGAAAATTTAGCATATAGCTGTTCTTTTCTTAACAACTCCAATATCAACCTTAAATGCTCTTCATGCTCTTGCTCACTCTTGGAATAGATAAGAATATCATCAATGAAAACGATAACAAACTTATCTAAGTACGGACTACAAACTCGATTCATGAGGTCCATGAATACAGCTGGCGCATTCGTCAATCCAAACGGCATGACCAAAAATTCGTAATGACCATAACGTGTCCGAAAAGCAGTTTTCGGAATATCCTCTTCTTTGACGCGTAGTTGATGATAGCCCGATCTTAAGTCGATTTTTGAATAAACACATGATCCTTGCAATTGATCAAATAAGTCATCAATTCTCGGTAGTGGATACCGATTCTTGATAGTTAACTTATTTAATTCACGATAGTCTATACACATCCTAAAAGATCCATCTTTCTTCTTAACAAACAAAATTGGAGCTCCCCACGGTGAAGTACTCGGTCGTATGAATCCACGGTCCAGTAATTCTTTTAACTGACTTTGAAGTTCTTTTAACTCGGACGGTGCAAGTCTATATGGAGCACGAGCCACTGGTGCAGCTCCTGGTACTAAATCTATTTGAAATTCTACCGATCTAAATGGAGGTAATCCCGGCAATTCTTCCGGAAAAACTTCGGGAAAATCTCTTGCCACAGGCACGTCATTGATGCACTTCTCTTCCTTTTCGACTTTATTAACATGTGCTAAAATAGCGTAACATCCCTTTTCTAAACACTTTTTGGCTTTCAAACAGCTAATGAGTTTTAGCTTTGAATTACCCTTCTCTCCATAAATCATCACCGGTATTTTATCCTTACCAGGAATACGAATTGCCTTCTTAGCACAAACAACTTCCGCTCCTATTTTGGACATCCAGTCCATGCCGACTATTACATCAAAACCTCCTAATTCTACGGGTATTAAGTCGATTTTAAACGTTTCTCCGGCTAGATTTATTTCACAATCACGACAAATTTTATCGGCTTTAATTAGTTTACCATTAGCTAACTCAATCAAGTACTTAGCATCCAGAGGTAATGATGAACAATTCAATTTAGTGTAAAAATTTATACACACGTAACTTCTATCGGCGCCAGTATCAAATAAAATAGATGCTGATAAGTTATTAATGGTAAACGTACCCGTAACAAGTTCCGGGTCTTCTCGTGCCTCTCTAGCATTAATAACAAACGCTCTTCCACGTGCAGGTCCGCCATTCTGATTCGGGCACTGACTCTTATAGTGACCTTGTTTTCCACAACCAAAACAAGTAATGGTAGCCAAAGCAGTTCTATTTGCGTTGGTGGCAGGAGTCTTGTTGCCATTTGTAACGAGAGCCTTACAATCTTCCGCAAGATGACCTTGTCGATTACACTTGGTGCATAACACACTACAGTAACCAAAGTGATGTTTGTGGCAACGGTTGCATAAAGGATTTTGTCCTTTATAACCAAAGCTTAAACCACTACCCGCACCTTGCGTGTTTTCTTGTTTCTTAAAAGATTGTTGTTGGTTACCTCGATCATAATTTCCATTCCACTTTCTTTTGTTACCTGATACCTTCACATCAGTATTGGATACTTTCTTATCCATGATGACCTGATCCATTAGCTCGTTTGCCATGGTTATAGCTTCATGAATTGTCTTAGGTTTCGATGCTGTAACATTTGCCTTGACCTTTTTGGGCAAACCAGCTTTGTACATTTCAATCTTCCGTTCTTCGGTTGGAACCAATTCAGGACATAGCAAAACTAATTCCATGAATCGCTGGTTGTAGTTGGTGATTTCAGTACCAACCACCTTCAAACTTCGTAACTCATCTTCTAACTTAATAACCTCATTCCTTGGACAATACTCGGTGATTATCATTGCTTTGAATTCTTCCCATGGAGTATCATAAGCTACATCTCCTCCTACCGCCTTCACATAATTCTTCCACCATGTGAGTGCACTATCTTGTAAAGTGCACGATGCAAACTTGGTCATGTCTTTTTCATCACAACCGCTGATTTTGAACACCGTCTCCATCTTTTCTATCCATCGGGTTAAACCGATAGGTCCTTCCGTTCCACTGAATGATGATGGCTTGCAAGCTTGAAAAGTCTTGTAAGTACATCCTACACGAGGATTTGGATTAACTGCAGCAGCTCTTGCAGCTTCGACCCATAACATTCTATCGTTCACTCGTTGATTGATGAGTTCCTCGAGTTCTTGTTCCGTCATTCGATTCAATCGCGCCATTTCCTAATGAAAAAAAATAATTATTCACATGGAATATTATAGATGTAGTGTGTATTTATAGTACATTTATAGCTTGTTAATAATATGAACCAGGTATTATTATAAAATCCTTTTCTTCTTATTAGCGTTTTATAATTATATCTAGGGTAGTACCTACCCGTTAATGTTCATACTTAATAGCTTAGTACAGAACCAATTACTACAATCTAAATAATACTTAACCATGGAAAATTATTGCATTTCATACTTCAATATTTTACATATGCTTATCTTACATCGAACATTAAGCAAACCACACTATTAATATTATACAAAACATTATTCGGTTCCATGGTTTGACACAGCAGCGCATCGTTTGATCTATTTTCTAGGACGTTTAGACACAAAGATTTGCTTAACGCTTATCCTAACTGTCTGCCTATATTTTGGCTGTGGGACTGAAGAACTGGATGCCGGGACAGAACGAATAGGAATAGCGGGGATAGGGGTGGTAGTGTTGAGTGGAATTGGTGCTACATCATTCTCACTAAGTTCGGGATTTGAATTTTCTAATTCATTAGCCTTTCGTTTCTTTCCTAGTTCGAACTCTTCTTTAGTAATTTCCTGTATTTCTTCCTCGGGTTCACTTTCCTCCTCGGGTTCACTTTCCTCCTCGGGTTCACTTTCCGATATTTCTATAGTTGGTTCATCCGGAAATTGTGAGTCTTCCCCTAAAATACCACTTTCGTCATCGGATATGTTAATGACTGAAACACAATCTGAAGGTTCTGATTCGGAGTCGCTGAATGTGATAATAAGTTTCGAGCCCGACATCTATCACACAACAACTAACCCATTAGTACTTACATAATATTTACACATAAATTTTAACCAACAGTGATAAGCAATGGTTTTTTTTTTTTAAATCAGACCCGGTCAAAGTCCAGACTTTACTAATGTATCCTAACGACTTCTCGGTTAGACACACTAATGCAAACCTGGTTCGCTAAGACCAACGCTCTGATACCACATGTCATAACCCGTCCTTAACCATAAGAACGTGTTAGATAACGTATGATTTCATTGCGAGGTATTGACCTCTATATGCGACATTTTTAAAAAGAAAACTGCATATATTATACATTACAAACCATAACCATTATTTTTGTTACAAGCTTAAGACAATAAAAAGAAGATTAACGTTTAGCGATAATCTTCGACTTACAAACTTTACAAATGATGACAACAACACGGTTTCTAGCATATTTTACAATACAACATCTCGGATATGCAGTTTTATTTTTGACACAAACATGCGTACGCAAGATCCTGGTTAGATCCAACATGATGCAGCGGAAGCTTTAGAAATCACCTGAGAATAGACATGTTTTAAAAAGGTCAACATAAAGTTGGTGAGATATAGGTTTAATGCCGGCAGCAATATATATATAGACCACAAGATTTCGTATATAAACAGTTTAATAAAAATATTCTAAGTGGTTGAGCACTCGGTAACCATACTTAACATTTTCACGTCGCATATTCCCTTTAATATGAAATCTTACTACACCGTACCAAGTGTAGTCACAAAACGAAGTACTGTGCAACCGTTGAATACTGGTCGTCCAGTCCGGTTGGGGTTGTCAGGCCCGATAGATCTATCAACAGGATTCGCGTTTACAATACCGCTGTAAATATTAGTTACCAAGCTACAGGGAAGTATGCCAGTGGTACAACTCAACGTAGAATATATTTTTCAGTTACTTGTGTCCATATCGTAAAACATAAAATACATGTATTCTCATCCCGAAATATTTAGAGTTTAAAAGTGGGACTATATACTCACCCTTGTCTTGATGATATATATATTTTGACTCGGTCTTCCGGTTGATATCACAAACCTATCCATATATAATATATCAATATGTTTTCATTTTAAAACAAACGTTATATATATATATATACTTGTTATACTTTTAATATTTCGAATATTTCCTTAGTCCGTAGTTAGCAGTTCGTTGTTAGTAATTCAATTTTAATGGTTCATTTTTAGATGTTTAATATACCCGCAATGAAATAAATAAAACCCCCAACGAAATAAATAAAACCCCAACGTATATGTATTGGTCGAGATTAATCTTGACCCATGGTACCGGTGTTGTCAAATGACGTGTTGCGTACAATCATGGGATCTTATGATTAATCTTCTCGTGTTGCTTACGGGTGATCCTGAACCATATAAAAATTGAATTATGAGTACATATATATAAAATATCATGTTATCTTAGAAATATGTGATTTATATCATTTTTTTCCAATTGATCCCGTAGTTGAAATGATCTAGGATAACCAATTTTGTTTCGGTCATAGTTTCTTCGTTACAAATCCGTTTTCGTTGATTCAAATTGCCATCTTCTTGGATCGAGTTCTTCTTTAAGACTATGAACTGTAAATACCTTGGTTTGTATTCAAAATCATACGGCATAAGTGAAACATTAGTGAAACATATGAAGTTAAACATTTTTGTTACAACAAAATCATTTAATGACCATTTTTCTAAAAATACTTATACTTTGAAAAACCAAGTTTTACCTTGTTAAATTAGCATATACATAAGTTATATTACAGGTCTTGAAGTATTTTAAAAGTTAAGTTAGAAGGATCTATTTAGTTTGTAAACAAGTTTGAAAACATTCAAACTATGTTCTTGTTGTTAAACTTTTGTACCACAAAATAAGATAGCTATATATATATGAATCGAATAAGGTTATGAACATAGATTCTACCTCAAGTTCCTTGGATGAAGTTGCTGTAAAAGAGAAGTAAGAAGCTAGAATCAAAAGGGTACTAGAGGTGGATGAAAGATTGGAAGTAAGTTGGTGTTCTTGGAAGGTTTTCTTGAAGTGTTTTTGTATGGTTTTCTTATGGTGTTTAACTAGTGTTTTTGGAGCTAGATTTCTATAGATGTGAGCTGAGATGATTAAGGGGTTTAAGAGTTATGGAGTGGTGTTCTTAACTTAGCAAAATGAAGTAGTAGAAGTTGAAGAATGAGGGTGTATTTATGGTGGTGGATGGCGTGACCAAGGGGGGGACAAGAACAAAATTTTACCTTGTATTCTTGTATAATTATTGTAGGTAAATGTCAAAAGGTATTCCCTCTTGATGAGGGCAACAATAGCAGCTGATTAGGTGATGATTTGATGTGTATTTGCTATTAGTAAATACGTATAGAAGCTAGGTATGATACGAGTACAAATACTCTAGGTATACGTATAGAAATTTTGTGAAAAATGGAATGAGGATTCAAATATAGCTATCTTTTGTGAATACACTTATATGATTTTATGTATTTAAGTTCTTAAAAGTGATTAAATACATTACTTATACAATATATGTATAAACATTATATGTCTTAAGTATTTATGTCAAATAACGTTACGTATAGTTATCGTTTTGAAAACTTAAGTTAGTAGTTTCAAAATACACATATAACTTGTTGTTATTAATATAAAATGAGGTATTAAAACATTCCTTAATCATGTTAAATATGTATATATACATATATATACACAAACGTATAATTATCATATATTGTATGGTTCGTGATATCATCGGTCAAACTAAACGGTCAAACGTTGTGTAAAACTCTTTTCGGAAATATAAATCTCGACAATTTGGATTGCTTATCATGTTGGCAAGGTTTAATTTATGTAAATATTAATCTTATAAGTATAGAATGATCGAAAAAGTACGGGTCGTTACAGTGAAAATGGTGTTTCGGATTGGTTCGTCGGTGAATGCTTCAGGTTCTTCGCTCAGAGGACAATATGGTGGATGAAAGGGATCGCTTCTTCTTGTCTCCAATGATTAAGTAGACTACGAACTCATCAGATGAATTGGGGATAGATGATTGGTTGATTCATTCTGGTGACACTGCTTTCGGAGCTTAGGTGAAACTCCATATCGGAATAGCTGTCGGAATCCGAGGAATTCGAACTGGTTGAGGGATTCATCTCGTACGATCAGATGAAGGATTTTTCGATAAGAAATAGATTATAGGATGTAGATTAGTACCCTGTAATACATAATTTACATATGCATATATAATACTAAAATCCCATAAGTTACGGAGGAATCTACGGAAGCTGTCAGGTAAAGGTAACAATAACAGATACGCTAAGATATGAATTAATCTATACACTGTCTATGTAATAGAGGCAGTAAGACATGTCTAGACTTTAAGGGTGATAAGCAAATAATTTTTCGACACTAAATGATAAGCAAGACTTTTGACATGCAGACACGGTCGAAGTCCAGACTTACTAATGCATCTTAACAACTATCAGTCAGACATACTAATGCAAGACCTGGTTCGCTAAGATCACTGCTCTGATACCACATGTAAAGGACCCGTCCTAATCCATCTGGATGAATACATTACATTTGGTTACATCGCGAGGTACTTGACCTCTATATGATACATTTTACAAACATTGCATTCGTTTTGAAAAGACATACTTTCCTTACATCGAAAGTTGACGATATGCATACCATTTCATAATACATCCAACTATAATTGACTTAATAATAATCTTGATGAACTCAACGACTCGAATGCAACGTCTTTTGAAATATGTCATGAATGACTCCAAGTAATATCTCTAAAATGAGCAAATGCACAGCGGAAGATTTCTTTCATACCTGAGAATAAACATGCTTTCAAGTGTCAACCAAAAGGTTGGTGAGTTCATTAGTTTAACATAAATAATCATTTCCATCATTTTAATAGACCACAAGAATTTCATTTACAGTTCTCATAAATATACGTCACATGCATAGAGACAAAAATCATTCATATGGTGAACACCTGGTAACCGACATTAACAAGATGCTTATAAGAATATCCCCTATCATTCCGGGAAATCCTTCGGACATGATATAAAACAACATCGAAGTACTAAAGCATCCGCTACAACGGATGGGGTTTGTTAGGCCCAATAGATCTATCTTTAGGATTCGCGTCAATTAGTAGACTAGTTTACTAATTCTTAGGTTACCAAGTAAAAAGGGCATATTCGGCTTCGATCATTCAACCATATAATGTAGTTTCGATTACTTGTGTCTATTTCGTAAAACATTTATAAAAATTGCGCATGTATTCTCAGCCTTAAAATATAAAGGGTAAAAAGGCAAATGAAACTCACCATACTGTATTTTGTAGTAAAAATACATATGACTAAATTGAACAATGCAGGGTTAGCCTTGGATTCACGAACCTATATCATTTGTATATTTATTAATATACATAGTTGTAATCGAACAATATATATATATATATATATATATATATATATATATATATATATATATATATATATATATATATATATATATATTAGTTATATACTTTTTATATTAATAATATATACGTTTCATTTATTTATTTTGTTATATAAAATATGACTTTTCGTTATGTTATATGTATTAAATATATTTTTATATATGCATATATCATTTGTTTGTTAAAAATAGAAATTTTAATAATACTATGATAAAAATGATAATAATCATAATACTTAATATTACTAAATAAGGTATTGTTGTTAATAATTATATTAATGATATTAATAATGATATTTATAATATTAACAGTAAAATATAAATTTTTCGGTTAATGATACTTGTAATAATGTTTTTAGTGATTACATATTAATAACACTCATTATAATATAAATAATCATACTTATAATGATAATAATAATAATAATAATAATAATAATGATTATGATACTTTTAATGATAATTGTATTACTAATACTAATTATAATATTAGTAATAATACTAATAATAATATTATTATTCATAAAATGGTATAAGTATTACTTTTTAATGATAAAAATATTAATAATAATAATAGTAATCATAATCCCAATAATGATATTAATATCATATTAATAATGATAATAATAATAATAATGATATTAATACTAATAATACTTATTTTATTAATAATAATGATATTAATGATAATAATAATAATAATAATAATAATACTCATAATACTTAATGCTAATACTTGTTAATAATAATAACATTAATCATAAAATAACAGTAATTAATAATAATAATAATAATAATAATAATAATAATAATAATAATAATAATAATAATAATAATAATAATAATAATAATAATAATAATAATAATAATAATAATCATACTAGCAATAATAATAATATTTATAATAATAATAATAATAGATATAAAAAAATAAGAAGTATACCCTCTTATAAGCCTTTTCTAAAAAGATTTGTCTCTGACAGGACTCGAACCCGAGACCACCCGTTAACCAACTCAACACCCTAACCATTTGAACGAATTCATTTTTCTGTTTGTATTACGAACCCAAATTTATTTAACTTGAATTTCCTTGTTTTCCCCTTCCTTCTCCTGCTTCACTTGATTCAATCGACAATAACAACGAATTTTGCAAATCTATAGGCGAGTTTAAAGTTGGATTCAGGTACGTTAATTGGGACCTATACGACCCTCCATGATTTCCAAATTAATAGCAACATAAAAAAAATATTAAAAAAAACAGCAGTCGCTGTTAATGAACAAAAAAAATGGAAGAACATAAAATTGATTTTGGATTTTCAGTCGTTTTTAGCGTATAATCATAACATGAAATACGCTCTAAATCATTCCTAGAAACTTTTGGATTCGTCAATTAAACTTAAAACATCCAAACAAACTCGAATTTTACCAAGAACAAAATCTTTGACTTTTAAATTCTAATATTTAACTTCAAAATTCATCTTTGATTTGAAGAATTGAGAGATAATATTTTACAGACAGATCGAAATACTGAATCCGAACACAATTGCAATATTACATTTTGACATTCGATTCAAAATAGTATTTTGGCTAAATGGATTCAAGAACAGAGGAATATTGTGATATCTTTCTGTATTTTTCGGTTTCTCATTCAATTACAGAGTGTAGTAATATTATAAAATGAATGATTCCTTATTTGGAAACGTGATTGAAGTAGACTTTTAACAACTTCCAACAGAAAACAAATTCGAATACAGTTGAATGGGAAAAAAAATAGTAAATTCGTACCAGGTTGCAAATTTTAAATTTATTTACAAAAGAAGCTTGATAAGGATGGGGAAACTGAATACATAAATGTATATACATATATCTGTATATAAGCGAAATTTTATGTATAAACGTATATAGCTGTATGTATTTATATATTTATTAGTATTTTGTACAGGTATGTATCTGATTATAACTTACATATATACATAAATAATAATAATAAGATTTATAATATTGATAATAATATTAATACTTCTAAAAATAATAATGTATTAATAACAATAATAAATAATAATGATATTAATAGAATTAATAATTTTAATAAGTTTAATGATAATAAAAAATTATAACAATAATATTTTTAATAATGTTATTAATAACACTACTTATAATAATACAATTATTAATTTTAATATTAACATTAATAATAATAATGAAGTAATGATAATAATATTAATATAACATTTATATTTTAACTTGTAACTACATATAATATATAAACTCTTCATTATATAATGTAGTAACATTTATTGAATATTTAATATATATATATATATATATATATATATATATATATATATATATATATATATATATATATTATATATATCTCACAATACATTTATAATTACTAATAGAAATCATATATATATATATATATATATATATATATATATATATATATATATATATATATATATTCATTTAAATAATAGCTTAATTACTTTGTATTTTACTTTACATTTTCAATTCAAATTATTATTTTGTATTTTATTAATTCAACTTAATATGTACACTTATATTTATATATGTATATATATAGTTACATTGTTATTTACACACAATAGTTCGTGAATCGTCGGAAGTAGTCGAAGGGTAATTGCATATGTGAAAACAGTTCAAAATTTTTGAGACTCAACATTACAGACTTTTGCTTATCGTGTCGAAATCATATAAAGATTAAGTTTAAATTTGATCAGAAATTTTCGGGTCGTCACATCTCAGTCGTCAAACCACAAATTGGGCAAACAATGGATTCAATATCAATGTCTCGATTGGATAAGTTGAGCCTTGTTGGCAACCTATCCAAACGTAAACGCCACATAAACACATTAACTTTAATCGGAATAACCTTGAACCACCAAGTTGAATGTTGCTGAGATGGAAGCCAAAAGTTATCCAGAAAGAGACGGGTATCACATACCGTAAAAGTACTCTCCAAATCAAGATTCCATGTCCAACGGTCTGCATGATCCGTCAGTGTGACAGACTGCAATTCCGCTATCAGAGAGTCAAGGTGACTCATACCAGAAGGAGTGCGAGACCATGCCCAGGTAGGCCCCGAAACACGGTCAAAAATAGAAACGTTCGGATCGAGTTCAAGACGAAACAATCTGTTGTAGCGACTCTCTAAGGTGTCATTTCCATGCCATAAATCTTTCCAGAATTTAGTATCCCTACCGTCTCCCACCTTACGAGTAAGTGTAACTGGATTCAAAGCTCCCGATGCTTGGCAAGATAGATAGTTGGTAACAATTGCGTGCCATATCCCTTTAGTTTTACAACCTCGACTATCAAATCCAAGTTTTTCGCCATGTATAGCCTTCAAGAGTTGGACCCAAATAGCACCCACCGAATGCACCGAACGCCAAACCCATTTAAGGAGGAGGGCACAATTAAATGATTTTAAACTACCGATACCCAAACCGCCTTTGTCATGGGAAGCAAGGACTGAGTTCCAATTTAACCAATGAATTTTCCTTGAGTTACCATCCGAACCCCAAAAAAATAAAGCTCTGAGACTTTCAATAGTCTTCAAAACAACATCTGGTGCACGAAACAAGGAAAAAGAGTAAGTGTCAATACTTTCCAAAACAGATTTAATCAAAGTAAGTCTACCACCAATTGAAAGCAATTTAGCAGACCACGAAGATAATCTATTTTTGAACTTATCAATGAGAGTGGACCAAGAGCTCGATCGGGACATATTAGAGCCGAGTTTAAATCCAAGAAAATCAAATGGAGTGCGGCCTGCAGTACACCCGGTACAAGTTGACATTAACTCCACTTCATCTTGAGAGACACCAATACCTATGAGGTTAGATTTATGGAGGTTGATTTTAAGGCCCGACTCTAAGTAAAATCTGTTAAGAATCAAGAGGATTGCATCTAACTCCGCCTCATTCCAATCTGAAACTATTGCTACATCATCTGCAAACAAGAAGTGAGAAACATTAACGTTACCAACATTAACACCATGAAATACATTGTTGCTAATGGCCCGTTGGAAAGCATAATGGAGCCCCTCCATGACAATGATAAAAAGATAGGGTGATAAAGGATCGCCCTGACGCAATCCACATTTGAGAGAAAATTCCGATGTCGGACTGCCATTAATAAGAACAGAAGAGCGACCAGATGTAAGACAAGCCCGCATCCACTTTCTCCATTTTTGACCGAAACCAAGCTGAGCTAGAGAAAAATCCAGAAAAATCCAATTAACCGAGTCAAACGCCTTTTCGAAATCCACCTTCAAAATCAAAAGTTTGTGATTTTTTTTTTTTTGTACCATTCAATCAGTTCACCTAGCATCAACGGGCCATCGAGAATGTGTCGGTCACAAACAAAAGCCGATTGCTCATCATTAATAACATGGTCTATGATAATGGAGAGGCGGTTAGCTAAAACTTTCGCAATAATTTTGTATTGGGATCCGATTAAGGAGATGGGACGAAAGTCCTTGAACTGAACCAGGTTAACAATTTTGGGAACCAAAGTGATAAATGCTGAATTCGATCCATGTGGAAGGTCCCCTGAGATCAAAAAATCATTAACAAAATTGAAAAACTCATCCTTCAACAAGTCCCAATAATGTTTAAAGAAAAAGAATGGAAATCCGTCCGGCCCCGGGGCTTTGTCGCTTCCACAATCCCATACCGCACTTTTCAATTCAATCATGGAAAGAGCACGTTCAATAAAAGAGTTTTCGTTGGCCGGCAGTAATCTAGGATTCAAAAAGGGAGTAAAATTAACAGGATCCATAGTGACTTGAAATTTGGACTTGAAAAAGTCCATAAACGCTTCTTTAACCAACGGAGGCGAGTCAATCCATACGCCATTCACGAGAACACCTGAAATAGATTGCGATTTTCTGCTTTTATTAATAAACGCGTGGTAGTAAGCAGAGTTTTCGTCTCCATCTTGTAACCATTTAGATCTGGATTTTTGAACCGAGTCCATAGTGTGAAAAGAAGAAATCTCATCTCTTTCCTTGAGATATAGTAATCTGTTTTCCCGATCCTCTTGCGTAGCAGTACTCGAGTCCAATTTCTGATCAATGCAGGCTAAAAGATCATGAAGAGCAGGTAACCTTGACCTTTCTGTGAGGTTCGTATGTTTAGACCATGATCTTACATGGTGTTTAATAATCTTAAGTTTACCATCAAATTAATATGGGTTTCAAACGAACCTTGATTTTATTTTAAGTAACTTAACCTGATAGTTTTATTACTTTGTTGTATGTATTTGTTTGCCTTTGTCAATGTGTGTGTGTATATATTGTTGTTTGTGAGAAATGTTCTTTACAAAAATCCAATTTATGACATGGATGGTTGTTTTTGATCATTCATATTTCAAGTTATTAGTGTAATAAAGTTAATTGTAAAACTGTTTTGTGGAGACAAGATTTCATACTGTGTAACCCGTTTAACTAATATTTGACCTGTCAAAACGAATTATTGCTCTTAAGACCAAACATATTAATTACTTGATATTAGCATTTCTTTAATTTTTTTTTTTTTTTTAGTCCGTAACTTTAATGAAAAATTTGCACGAGTTAGGTTGGATAACGTGTCAAAGCTGATTTAAGTTATAACGGGTCATAGTAGAAAAATAGGTACAAACTCAGTTGGGTAAAAAGAAAAGTTTACTTCTCGTCACAAATAAAAAAATGTTACTATTCATTGCACCTACTAAGCAATAGGAGACAACGCATTTTGTGTATTAGTATAGTGTATAATAAAATATAATATAATAATTACCCATACAACAACAACAACAATACCCAATCCCACGAATGTAGGGTATGGGGAAGGTGGGGTGTAGACAATCGTTCCTCGAACTCTAGATTAGAAGAAAGTCTCTACTCCACCCGCGGGTATAGAACCCGTGACTAGATAAGATCGTCACTCCCTCTTCTCGAAGAGCCAAGAGATTGCTTCCTAAAGGACCTCCAGCCATGAATGCTCCTCCAAACGGAAATAGTGCGGGCATACGTACCTGTAAGAGTTATGTGCAGAAATAACAACCATACAAAGTATCCATAAAAGAAAACACATATAGCAGTCATGCACAACAGTAGGACAAAAAGCATGGATAATATAATGCGCAAAAATATGTAAATCCAAGTAGACATGCGAACAATCAAAATACACAGCCACCCACCCCCTTCCCCTCCACACCCACCCACACTTATATATATATATATATATATATATATATATATATATATATATATATATATATATATATATATATATATATATATATATATATATATATATATATATATATATATATATATATATATATATATATATTCCCACCCACACATAAGCATGTATAAATAACTATACCTAAACATGTATACATATAGAGCCATTCATAGGTATATATACCTAGGTACAGGTACAAGCATACATATATAAACTTAGATACATGCACTTAGATACATACATTCATACATATACAGATACAAACATATACACAGAACCTATATATAACCTGAATAAAAACATATAGATACAGAGACATATACATTTATACATAATATATATTGAAGCTATATAATATATAGATATAATTATATAAATGGTGGTAAAAAAAAATTATATACTACACATTGGAAAAAAAAGAAAAAAAAAAGTTACTCAATTATACTAATTCTACTCCTCCACAAACTCCTATCAGAAGTCATGTCCTCCGTCAGTAGAAGCACTTTCATGTCGAGCTTCAATCTATCCTCCAATCTACGTTTGGGTCTACCCCTTCTCCTTACGCCCCCAACAACTAGTGTCTCGACTCTCCTAACCGGGGCTAAAAGTGGGCGCCTCATAACATGCCCAAACCATCTAAGTCGATCTTCCCTCAGCTTGTTGGTTATGTTCCCAACTTCCAAGTTCTCCCTAAAAACTCCATTTGGTATCATATCTAGCATGGTCTTACCACACGTCCACCTAAGCATCCTCATTTCTGCCACCTCCATCCTCCTCTCTTGGACTTTCGTCATTGGCCAGCACTCTGAGCCGTACAACATGGCTGGTCTAATTGCCACCTTGAAGAATTTCCCTTTCAATTTAAAGGGTACCTTCTTGTCACACAACACCCCTTTCGCTGCCCTCCACTTCAACCATCCTACTCGTATACGATGCGTCACGTCCTCATCTATCCTTCCTGATTTGTGAAGCATCGAGCCTAAATATCTAAAGGACTCTTGTGGAGGTAAAATCTGATCCCCAATTCGGACATCCACTATATCCTCTTGTTCCTCTTCGTTCGTCTTAAAATCACATCTAAGGTACTCCGATTTAAGTCTGCTAATCCGTAGGCCCTTTGATTCTAGGGCCATCCTCCATTGCTCTAGTCTTCTGTTAAGCTCATCCTGGGAATCTGAAACTAATACAATATCGTCGGCAAATATTAGGCACCATGGGATGTTATCTTGTATCCCGTGAGTTAGTTCGTCTAAGATCAAAGCAAAAACAAATGGGTTAAGGGCCAATCCTTGATGTAAACCTACCTCTACCGGGAAAAACTCTGTGTTTCCTACCGTCGTACGTACCCGAGTCTTCGCCCCCTCATACATATCTCTAATGGTTCTTATATATCTACTTGGGACGCCCCTAACATTAAGATTCTCCCAAATCAGCTCGCGCAGGACACAGTCATAGGCCTTTTCCAAGTCTAAGAACGCCATGTGTAGGTTCTTTTGTTTTTCCCTATACTTCTCCATAGGGCTTCTAACGATGTGAATCGCCTCCATCGACGAGTGTCCTGGCATGAAACCTAATTGGTTCTCTGAAACCATTGTCTCGCGTCGTAGCCTCGACTCAATCACCCTCTCCCAAAGCTTCATAGTATGGCTAAGTAACCTTATGCCTCTGTAATTACTACATATTTACGCATCTCCCTTGTTCTTGTAAATGGGAATAACCTCACTGAGTCTCCATTCCATAGGCATCTTTGCGCTTCTAAACGTCGTGTTAAAAATGTTTGTCAACCATCTAACCCCATCTCCTCCTAGGCACCTCCACGCCTCAAACGGAATTTGGTCTGGTCCTACTGCTTTGTTTCTCCCCATCTTTCGTAGGGCCGATCTAACTTCCTCCTGGTTAATCCTCGTGCAGAAACAGTTGTTTTTATATTCCTGAACCTCGTGGAGTTCCATGTTCCGCTTCGTTCTTTCCCTACCGAAGAGGGATGCAAAATACTCTTCCCATCTTTTCCTAATAAGGTCTTCTCTTACTATACTTTGACCTACTTCGTCCTTGATATATTTGACGTTAACTAAGTCCCTACCTCTTCGCTCCCTAGATTTAGCTATTATATATATGTCATTAGCTCCCTCTTTAGAGTCTAGTTTCCTATATAAATCTTCATAAGCTTTGTCTTTTGCAATTGCTACGGCCTTCTTTGCTTCTCTTTTAGCTTCTTTATATCTTTCTTCTACCCTAGTTCTCTCTGCAGGTGTCCCTTTCCCAAAAGTAATGAGCTCCCTAAACCTCGTCTGCTTTAACGCGACTTTCGTTTGGACATCGTCACTAAGCCACCATGACTCTCTACTACTCTTATGGGCTCTCGACGTCCCTAATGCCACCCCTAAAGCTTCTTTTGCCACCTCCCTGATAGTGGACGCCATGCGGTTCCATATCTGGTCTACGTCAGTAGGGGCTACGTTATCCCCTTCTACACTCAATCTATCAGTCACGGTCGCTCTAAAAGTCTCTGCCTTCGCTCCATGTAGATTCTTCCAAAGGATTCTATGTTGCACAACCCTGGCCCTTCTGCCAACTCTTCCCCGGGTGACTAGGTCCATGACCAACAATCTATGCTGGGAGGAGCACGTCAAGGCCGGAAGGACCTTACAGTCCCTACATGTCCTAAGTTCCCCTTTACGAAGGAGAAAAAAGTCAATCTGTGTGCGACGACCCCCGCTATGAAAAGTGGCTAACTGAGCATCCCTCTTCCTGAAGAAAGCGTTTGCTACAACCAACTCGTGGGCAATGGCAAACTCAAGAATTGAGCGCCCTTCTTCGTTTCTAGGACCAAACCTAAAGCCCCCATGGGCTCCCTCGTAACCTTCTGCCTCCGCTCCTATGTGTCCATTCAGATCACCCCCCTATAATCAGTCGATGATCAGCTGGGCACCCCCTCACTACCTCATCTAACAATTCCCAAAAACTCTTCTTTTCCGCATCACTTAAACCCGCATGAGGTGCGTATGCGCTAATGACCGTGAAAGTCTCCTCCTTAATAATTAGACTAACCGACATAATCCTATCGCTAAACCTACCCACGTCAACAACGTTATCCTTATGTAGATTTCCCAAAAAGATACCTACCCCGTTCCGTGCTATCCTAGAACCCGAGTACCACAACCTATAGTCCTTAATATCTACCGCCCCTTCACCCTTCCATCTAGTCTCTTGAACACACCCTATGTCCACATTACTCTTAAGGAATGTATCCACGAGCTCAATCCTCTTGCCCGTCAAGGTTCCTATATTCCAACTACCCACTCTAATCCTACCAAGGTTGGCTACCCCACTACCGCCTCTAACCCGTCTGGGCCTACCCACCCCTAAACTAGGAGGACATGACCTCAAGTGACCATAGGTATGCGTAAGATCTATATTAACTTATACACCAAGAGATGACCAAGTACAATCTAAAAATAAGAAAAATATGGTTATGATAAATAAGTACTTATTGTTAATTAACTAAGTACTTATTATAATTACCCATACCTTAGCTCTAAAACCAGGGACGGGAACAGAGTGAGGGCAATGGGTCAGATGCCCTCTACGGGCTACAAATTTTTTTTTTTTTTTTTTTTTTTTTTTTTTTTTTTTGGCTATTGACCTCGTTTAGCAAAAGTTGTGATCCAACTAAATCTCCAGTTACTCAAAAAGGTTTACTTTATTTTTTTTAGCTCTTATACCCGTCTCTTCACAACTTCATCTTTTCAATTTCAAATCGAAGTAGTGAAAGGAAGGCTGTGGATTGTTTATAACTTCAACTATCACCTTCACATTATTTGATTTTCTCAAGTATCAACCACTTTTCTTGGTATTAAATCAGGTAATTTATGTAGTTAATTAATTTAGGGTTTACAAAATTTATGTTAAAATTTGAGATATAATGTTAAAATCGTGTACTTCTACTTGCCGACTTTCTTCACATGCTAATTGTAACTACATTTGTTATGAAATGTTTAGTTTTAACTTGTTTATTATATTCAATTCAATTGAAATTAAAATTGGCTACTTGGTTATTAGGAAAAGTGTAGCTTTTACGCAGATTTTGGGCACTTTTTTTGTGCAGTTTTTAGGTAGTGTTAGGGCTGTTACTGCTTTTTTTTAGCTGATGCTACCGTTATTTGACCTCTAATGTTGTTGCTGCTGTTTGTTTGAGCTGTAATGCTGTGTTTTGAGCTCCACTACTGCTGTTTTTGACTGTTATACAGTTTCTAGTTTGTTTTGAGCTGTTTTAGTGCTCTTTTTTTTTTCCTTTTTTTTTTGTACAGAAATTCTAATAATGTAGCTGTTATCTGAAAAAATTCATTGTTGTGTTGCATTTTAATTTTTTCTGGTTCCGCCACTACACCTAAAACGAAGAGAATTTTTATTGATTGTTAGATCGAAGCTGGAAAATATTGTAAAGAGTTTGATATCATCAGATGTCGGTGAAATTTGAGGTATGAATTCGATCAATAAACTATGATGTTTGTGATTCGGGTTCGATCTTACTGCTGCTACTGTTTACTAAAAGTTTCTTAAAAAAATCCAGTCGTTTTGGGTGGTGAGTTATGTGTTTTAGGTGAAGATTTGATAGATGTTCATCTGAACAGGGAATGTAGTTTTAACCCACTGATTGTTATTATCAACTTGTTAGATGGAGCATGATCAGAAAGTTTCTACTGGTTCAACGTGTGACGAATTTCCTCTTTTATCCTCAAAATATCCATGGTTTATTGTTCAGAACCTTAAAGATGAAGAGGCCATTGATACGGAATTTTACTCTACACTACACGACCCCCCGTTGATTAAATATCAATGTCAAATCCCTGAGTTGAATGGAAAACGTATCCGAGGCTGTTTCCATGGCTGGTTAATACTATCAGACCATCCATATAATTGTGAGTGGTCTCTTTTGAACACTTTGACTTTGAAGATTGTAGATCTTCCCCATTTGAATTTGGGAGCTGCATATGTTGCATCTATTGATGAATGTTGTTTGACGGCTCCTCCTGATGATCCCACTTCAATCCTTCTCGTAACAAGATGTGATAAATCTACATTTTTCATTTGCCGGATGAATTGTGAAAAAAAGAGAATGTGGATAAGCTGGAAAGAAATGTCATACGCTAAACAGCTCAAGGAATTAACATATGATGGTGAATTCCTAGTTAGCGCAACTTGTTGTAATGGTAAAATATATGCTTTAAATTGCGATAGTTCTATCTCTCCTGTAGTCATACAGGTTGAGATTGTAAAAAAGCAGAGAGAAGATATGCCTCCCGTAAAAGAAGATATGATTCAACTACTGATGTTTGGGAATTGCCCTTCGTCTTCTTCCGATTCGATAGGTTGTTGGGACTGGACTAATTTTTTAAAAGGATACGGTACGAAATTGTTCTGCATTAGTGTTGGCGTTGATGAGAAAACTAAGAAATTTGGTGATGTGTCTTTGTTTCAATTAGACACGGCTAGTTTAAAGTCGGAAGAATTGGAGTGCCTCAAGAAATGGGACTTGACCGGTGTTAAAATGGAACAAATGGGTGATGATGACCTCCAAGACTTGCGGATTACTCAAGTTATGTGGGAAGAAATGAATGAGTTGAATGATGGTATCTTTTATGTAGATCTTGGTCGTGAATGGTCTATATTTTATAATCCTGTAGTTGACTCCGAGTTAGGGGGTTATATACACATTCGTGACGAAATGGATGGAATATTATACTTGTACCATGTCAAAGGTAAAAACATCATCGCATCTTTTATGCCTTCTCGAGTGGTCTCAACAACCAATGTGTTCATGTTGGAAGAAAGGTTATGATCTCAGTTAAGTTAAATTATATCTATGTGTCATATATTATTATTGTATATGTATACTTGTATTCATATGAAAATAATATATACTTTTTTTTCATGTAGGCTAGAAAAGGATCATGAATGCAAAGAAATGGATGAGAGAGCGGTAACGGTTGACGAGGTTGAGCGTAACGAATCAAGCCTGTACAATATTCCATTTGGAGTTTTGGAGATGATTATGGAATATTGTGTTGGTGTGGAGTACTTGAACTTTCGTGCTACATACAAACTCTGTCATCTTGCTGCACCTCTAATAGGGTGGAGAAACGAGTCATCGTTAAGAAGAAAAAGATGGCATAATTATTCGTTAAATTCACCATGGCTAATGGTTGTAGATGAAGGGATTGTCACTTTTATAGATCCGTTGTCAGGTGATAAGTATTTTATGAAGAATTCAAAGCTATCGTTGTCGTTGGTGGACGCCACTATATATTGTTTGAGGTATGGTTGGTTGTTATGTGAGAGCAGGGAATATGAATGCATAGTGTTTTTTAACCCCTTCACAAATGATGCCTGCAAGCTTCCAGTATTTAATAATGGTGATGTAAAAAGCTTATGTTTCTCAGAACCACCTACTTCCTCTAATTGCATAGTTGGTGGATTTGCAATTGTCAATGAAACGATTACTTTTATCTACTTTGTAAGTGGGAACCCATCTTGGGTTTTGTTTGAAGACTATAATGATCGTTGGTTTGTAAGTGGGAAACCTCTATTTTCTTCAACATTTGTTGGCACAGTTCTTTATGCACTGTATATGGAGGGACAATCTAGTGGAAGTTGCAGGTGTTCTGGTAATGACCCGATTGACATGATTGTTTTAGCAAAAGTACCGAAAAGTGACTGCAGCTGTACGAAACAATATTTTATGATGAATTGTGATGAATATCTTTTAGTAGTCATTGTCAGTTTGGAGAAGTCGAGGTATTTAGGCGAAATGAAGCTGAACGTGAATGGAAGAAAACAGACACTATAGGCAAGCACACAATTTATATTGGTGGTACGACATCTGTTTGTGTTGATGCCAACACACGTGAAATGGAGAATAAGATCGTCTTCCCGCAGTTAGTTTGGTACTCACTCAAAACACGCACGTATCACACATTTGATGGGAAACTTGTCGAAAAGGGTTTTGGGGGTTTGTTGGGAGCCAAAACTCATGCTTGGATAGAACCAAGTTGGTGTTAGCTAAACTTAAATAATTAGGTATCGTTGTCATCGGATGAGGTTCAAGTTGCTGTATGACGTCACCAGAACATCATTGTTTTCACGTGAGGGAAGGCCTTGGAGCAGTAAGTTAGCCAGCCGATGACATCAAACTTATTGGGGTTTTTAATTGGAGCACTTGTAAAAGCTTTTGCTATGTTCATGTAATCAGTCTCTGCGTTTGATGTCATTTGTATGTTATTTTTAAGTGTTTGGCTTTTATTTATGTTAATTCTAAGTATTCTGTATTCCATGTAACCTACTTTATTAGGGAAAAGCATTAGATTACGATCTACGGTGAACATCCAAGACTATTCTGTATTCCATGTAACCTACTTTATCTGACCTTGCTACTCTAACTTGACCGAACCATGTTGATTTTCTCAGTTTCCTGACAGGATTCTTAGTTCACATAACTTGACCATCTGTATTTAATAGTAGTGTTGATTTTGTATATTTTATTACCCGTGGGTTGTGGGTAACCGCGGGTCAGGGGCATGTCGAAACAATTAACCCGTTGATGGGTCACGGATCCAAAGGATTCATGCCCGTCGCCCGTGGGTGCCATCCCTAGTTAAACTAGAGGTGGCATAATGGGCAGGTTAGTTAAATGGTCAAATGGGGTTCAAACGGGCATTTTTATTGTGCGTTCAAACGGGACCGATTGACTGTTTTTCATCACTATGTAAATTCAAAATCCCAAAAAAAAGGGCTCAGATATAATATAAAAAAAAAAAAAAATACAAAAAACATTCCTTTGTAACTACCATATTGACCCGTTTCTTTTGTAGAGCAATGTATACATATGAGTAAATAGAATATACTGTTGCTGAAAAAATATTCATCGAAAACAATCACATTGAACCCCAACAAGAACAGCAACCGAGATACTCAGATACACCTCTAAGTCTGCATCAACAATAACACATGTTAGGCCTGTTTGTTAGGCTTATATTCTGCTCCTCTTGACAGTTGGTACGAATTGAATTGTGATATGGATGTTCAATGTTGTATTGTGTGGTGATAATACTAGGCTGACTACTTGGAACTCTTAAAAATAACAAGATTAAGTCTAAATCTAATAAGCTTATGCTTTACCTTTGATCATTTTTTTGGTTTTATAGTTGGCATGTAACTAAAAAATAAACTAATGTACATCGAACTTATTTAAACGGGTGATAAATAGATCACAACACTACCTATTCGAGAAACTTACATGTAATTTTTAACAGTTATATTTTTACTCGTACAACACATGGGCTCTAAATCTAGTAGGATAATTTAATTACGATGACAAATGAAACATGTGACAACTTTGATTGGCTGAGTTGTACCGTAAACTTGATTTTTTTTTTTTTTTTTTTTTAAGAAAGGAACTTTGTAGTGCCATTCTTATAATTATCATCGAACATTGAATGTAATGTGGCCACTAGAATAACACGAGACATAGATTTTTCCAACAGAAGATTCATTGAGTTCGAACATACCCTTTTTCATCCGAACTCAGGTTCTAACGAGGTTGTATTTGAATGTCGTCTGAACTTACTGCACGCGATTGTAGTTTATTTGTTTGGTCAGTAAAGTGTTTTCGACCAGTGAATTAGGTTCGAACAAAGGCTTGTTCGGACATTGTTCGAAGATATAATGAATTTTTGCGGATACTTCGAAAAAAGTGTATTCTACCTGAAAGCTTTGAAAAAAGTGTATAAAGGTGAAATTTCCCTAAATCAGAGAGGATCATCAACACACCGGCTAATAAAAAGTACGTAAGGTATACGCCTTCTAATTCTCATGTCTTAAGAGATTTGTGCAACTTTTAGTGGAATGATATACTTAACCATCTCGCCTTTGGTGCTTTCTAGTCCTATAAGTAGTACTTGATCCCAGAAAAAGGGGATATGCTTGATACCAGATCCACTTTTAGGGTTGACTCAGTTGAAGAAGGTTGTAATTTGACTACATGTTCTCTCTTTCCTGGGCTCGCTAACTTTTTCATTGGTGTCAAAGTTAGGGCACATGAGCCAGATTGAAATGTCCCGTTCATATTGATTATAAACGTTCCATATTAATTGATTTCGTTGCGAGGTTTTGACCTCTATATGAGACGTTTTTCAAAGACTGTATTCGTTTTTAAAACAAACCATAACCTTTATTTTATCAACAAGGTTAAAAGGACACCACCTAGATTATCAGAAATGATAATCTAAAAATATCACACTTACACACTACCAATACATATTGGTTTACAATAATAATATGTTACAACAAAGTAAATTTCGAATGCAGTTTTAAACAATATTATACAAGCATGCTGACTCCAAATCTTGTCCATATATTAGCATGCAACAGCGGAAGCTCTTAATAATCACCTGAGAACAAACATGCTTTAAACGTCAACAAAAAAGTTGGTGAGTTATAGGTTTAACCTATATATTTATCAAATCGTAATAATAGACCACAAGATTTCATATTTCAATATACATCCCATACATAGAGATAAAAATCATTCATATGGTGAACACCTGGTAACCGACATTAACAAGATGCATATAAGAATATCCCCATCATTCAGGGACATCCATCGAACATGATATAAAACTCGAAGTACTAAAGCATCCGGTACTTTGGATGGGGTTTGTTAGGCCCAATAGATCTATCTTTAGGATTCGCGTCAATTAGGTGTGCATTAATTCTCAAAATTAGTGATGTTCCCTAATTCTTAGGCTACCAAGCAAAAAGGGGCATATTCGGCTTCGATCATTCATCCATAGAAAGTAGTTTCATGTTCTTGTGTCTATTTTGTAAAACATTTATAAAGCTGCATGTATTCTCATCCCAAAAATATTAGATTTCAAAAGTGGGACTATAACTCACTTTCACAGATTTTTACTTCGTCGGGAAGTAAGACTTGGCCACTGGTCGATTCACGAACCTATAACAAATATATACATATATATCAAAGTATGTTCAAAACA
Organism: Rutidosis leptorrhynchoides; assembly: GCF_046630445.1. Classification (NCBI taxonomy): domain Eukaryota; kingdom Viridiplantae; phylum Streptophyta; class Magnoliopsida; order Asterales; family Asteraceae; genus Rutidosis; species Rutidosis leptorrhynchoides. Next base: position 51,487,873 of record NC_092339.1, read on the forward strand.
TATTTACAACATTTTTAATACGTTTTAATGTTTTAAGTTTATTAAGTCAGCTGTCCTCGTTAGTAACCTACAACTAGTTGTCCACAGTTAGATGTACAGAAATAAAGCAATATATATTATCTCGAATCAATCCACGACCTCGTGTATACAAGCCTCAGGCTAGATCACAACTCAAAGTATATATAATATTTTGGAATCAACCTCAACCCTGTATAGCTAACTCCAACATTACTGCATATAGAGTGTCTATGGTTGTTCCGATATATATATATAGATGGGTCGATATGATATGTCAAAACATTGTATTCGTGTCTATGGTATCCCAAAATTACATAATATATTAGAATACATGTATAATACAATATGAGTTAGCTAGGATATGATTAATATAGATTTGTTACCAATTTTCACGTAGCTACAACAAGCAAAATTATCCAATCTTGTTTTTCCCATAACTTCTTCGTTTTAAATCAATTTTGAGTGATTCAAGTTGCTATGGTTTCATATTGAACTTAAGTTTATGAATCTAGACAGAAAAAGTATAAGTTTATAGTCGGAAATACAGGTTACAAGTCATTTTTGTAAAGGTAGTTATTTCAGTCGAAAGAACGACGTCTAGATGACCATTTTGGAAAACATACTTTCACTTTGAGTTTAACAATGATTTTTGGATATAGTTTCATGTTCATAAGAAAAATTATTTTCCCAGAAGAACAACTTTTAAATCAAAGTTTATCATAGTTTTTAATTAACTAACCCAAAACAGCCCGCGGTGTTACTACGACGGCGTATATCCGGTTTTACAGTGTTTTTCGTGTTTTCAAGTTTTAAATCATTAAGTTAGCATATCATATAGATATAGAACATGTGTTTAGTTGATTTTAAAAGCCAAGTTAGAAGGATTAACTTTTGTTTGCGAACAAGGTTAGAATTAACTAAACTATGTTCTAGTGATTACAAGTTTAAACCTTCGAATAAGGTAGTTTTATATATATGAATCGAATGATGTTATGAACATCATTACTACCTCAGGTTTTGTGGATAAACCTACTAGAAATGAGAAAAATAGATCTAGCTTCAAAGGATCCTTAGATGGCTTGAAAGTTCTTGAAGTAGAATCATGACACGAAAACAAGTTCAAGTAAGATTCTCACTCGAAATAAGATTGTTAAAGTTATAGAAATTGAATCAAAGTTTGAATATGAGTATTACCTTGTATTAGAAAGATATCTTACTGTAAATAACAAAGATTTCTTGAGGTTGTATGATCACTCAAAGTGGATTTTCAAGATTGGAAGTAAGCTAGCAAACTTGGAAGTGTTGTTGGTGTGTTCTTGAGTAGTTGTTTTATAACTTGGTTTATGTATGGATTTATGAACTAGATTGAGCTAGATTTTGATGAAGATGATGAAGAACACTTAGAACAAAGGAAGAACACTTGAGAGAGAGTAATTTGATTCAAGAAAATTGCAAAGTGAATGTGTTTGTGTGTATGCAAGTTCACGTGAACTTAGGCCTTCAATATAGGCTCCATTAGTTTGTTGTTTTGTTAGATATTTCTTGCTAGATGTTAAATGATGGTTCCCACATGTGTTAGGTGACTCACAAGGGCTGCTAAGAGCTGATCATTGAAGTGTATAAACCAATAGTAAATACATTTAGAAGCTGGGTATTGTACGAGTACGAATACGGTTGCATACGAGTAGAATTGTTGATGAAAATGAATGAGGATGTAATTGTAATAATTTTTGTTAAGTAGAAGTACTTTGATAAGTGTCTTGAAGTCTTTCAAATGTGTATGAATACATATTAAAACACTACATGCATATACATTTTAACTGAGTCGTTAAGTCATCGTTAGTCGTTACATGTAAGTGTTGTTTTGAAACCTTTAGGTTAACGATCTTTGTTAAATGTTGTTAACCCATCATTTATTATATCTAAAGAGATGTTAGATTATTACATTATCATGATATTAAGATGTATTAATATATCTTAATATGATATATATACATTTAAATGTCGTTACAACGATAATCGTTACATATATGTCTCGTTTCGAAACCCTTAAGTTAGTAGTCTTGTTTTTACATATGAAGTTCATTGTTAATATACTTAATGATATGTTTACTTATCATAATATCATGTTAACTATATATATATATATATATATATATATATATATATATATATATATATATATATATATATATATATATATATATATATATATATATATATATATATATATCCATATATATGTCATTATATAGTTTTTACAAGTTTTAACGTTCGTGAATCACCGGTCAACTTGGGTGGTCAATTATCTATATGAAATCTATTTCACTTAATCAAGTCTTAACAAGTTTGATTGCTTAACATGTTGGAAACACTTAATCATGTAAATATCAATTTCATTTAATATATGTAAACATGGAAAATTTCGGGTCACTACAGTACCTACCAGTTGAATAAATTTCGTCCCGAAATTTTAAGCAGTTGGAGGTGTTGACGTATCTTCTGGAAATAAGTGCGGGTATTTCTTCTTCATCTGATCTTCTCGTTCCCAGGTGAACTCGGATCCTCTACGAGCATTCCATCGAACCTTAACAATTGGTATTTTGTTTTGCTTAAGTCTTTTAACCTCACGATCCATTATTTCGACGGGTTCTTCGATGAATTGAAGTTTTTCGTTGATTTGGATTTCGTCTAACGGAATAGTGAGATCTTCTTTAGCAAAACATTTCTTCAAATTCGAGACGTGGAAAGTGTTATGTACAGCCGCGAGTTGTTGAGGTAACTCAAGTCGGTAAGCTACTGGTCCGACACGATCAATAATCTTGAATGGTCCAATATACCTTGGATTTAATTTCCACCGTTTACCAAATCGAACAACGCCTTTCCAAGGTGCAACTTTAAGCATGACCATCTCTCCAATTTCAAATTCTATATCTTTTCTTTTAATGTCAGCGTAGCTCTTTTGTCGACTTTGGGCGGTTTTCAACCGTTGTTGAATTTGGATGATCTTCTAGGTAGTTTCTTATATTATCTCCGGACCCGTATTCTGTCTATCCCCCACTTCACTCCAACAAATCGGAGACCTGCACTTTCTACCATAGAGTGCTTCAAATGGTGCCATCTCAATGCTTGAATGGTAGCTGTTGTTGTAGGAAAATTCTGCTAACGGTAGATGTCGGTCCCAATTGTTTCCGAAATCAATAACACATGCTAGTAGCATGTCTTCAAGCATTTGTATCGTCCTTTCGCTCTGCCCATCAGTTTGTGGATGATAGGCAGTACTCATGTCTAGACGAGTTCCTAATGCTTGCTGTAATGCCTGCCAGAATCTTGAAATAAATCTGCCATCCCTATCAGAGATAATAGAGATTGGTATTCCATGTCTGGAGACGACTTCCTTCAAATACAGTCGTGCAAACTTCTCCATCTTGTCATCTTCTCTTATTGGCAGGAAGTGTACTGATTTGGTGAGACGATCAACTATTGCCCAAATAGTATCAAAACCACTTGCAGTCCTTGGCAATTTAGTGATGAAATCCATGGTAATGTTTTCCCATTTCCATTCCGGGATTTCTGGTTGTTGAAGTAGACCTGATGGTTTCTGATGCTCAGCTTTGATCTTAGAATACGTCAAACATTCTCCTACATATTTAGCAACATCGGCTTTCATACCCGACCACCAAAAATGTTTCTTGAGATCCTTGTACATCTTCCCCGTTCCAGGATGTATTGAGTATATGGTTTTATGAGCTTCTCTAAGTACCATTTCTCTCATATCTCCAAATTTTGGTACCAAAATTCTTTCAGCCCTATACCGGGTTCCGTCTTTCCGAATATTAAGATGTTTCTCTGATCCTTTGGGTATTTCATCCTTTAAATTTCCCTCTTTTAAAACTCCTTGTTGCGCCTCCTTTATTTGAGTAGTAAGGTTATTGTGAATCATTATATTCATAGCTTTTACTCGAATGGGTTCTCTGTCTTTTCTGCTCAAAGTGTCGGCTACCACATTCGCCTTCCCCGGGTGGTAACGAATCTCAAAGTCGTAATCATTTAACAATTCAATCCACCTGCGCTGCCTCATGTTCAGTTGTTTCTGATTAAATATGTGTTGAAGACTTTTGTGGTCGGTATATATAATACTTTTGACCCCATATAAGTAGTGCCTCCAAGTCTTTAATGCAAAAACAACCGCACCTAATTCCAAATCGTGCGTCGTATAATTTTGCTCGTGAATCTTCAATTGTCTAGACGCATAAGTAATTACCTTTGTTCATTGCATTAATACACAACCGAGACCTTGCTTTGAAGCGTCACAATATATCACAAAATCATCATTCCCTTCAGGTAATGACAATATAGGTGCCGTAGTTAACTTTTTCTTTAACAATTGAAACGCTTTCTCTTGTTCATCCTTCCATTCAAATTTTCTCCCTTTATGCGTTAATGCAGTCAAGGGTTTTGCTATTCTGGAAAATCTTGGATCAACCTTCTGTAGTAACCAGCTAGTCCTAAAAACTGGCGTATGTGTTTCGGAGTTTTCGGGGTTTCCCACTTTTCAACAGTTTCTATCTTTGCCGGATCCACCTTAATACCTTCTTTGTTCACTATGTGACCGAGGAATTGAACTTCTTCCAACCAAAATGCACACTTTGAAAACTTAGCGTACAGTTTTTCTTTTCTCAGCAACTCTAGCACTTTTCTCAAATGTTCTTCGTGCTCTTGATCATTCTTCGAGTAAATAAGTATGTCATCGATGAAAATAATGACAAACTTGTCAAGATATGGCCCACACACTCGGTTCATGAGGTCCATGAACACAGCTGGTGCGTTAGTCAACCCAAACGGCATAACCATAAACTCGTAATGACCGTAACGCGTCCTAAAAGCAGTCTTTGGAATATCATCCTCCTTCACCCGCATTTGATTATACCCAGAACGTAAATCAATCTTCGAATAAACCAACGAGCCTTGTAGTTGATCAAATAAGTCATTGATTCTCGGTAGTGGGTAGCGGTTTTTAATGGTAAGTTTGTTCAACTCTCGGTAGTCGATACACAACCTGAATGTACCATCCTTCTTCTTGACAAATAAAACAGGAGCTCCCCACGGTGATGTGCGTGGTCGAATGAAACCACGCTCTAAAAGTTTCTGTAACTGACTTTGAAGTTCCTTCATTTCGCTGGGTGCGAGTCTGTATGGAGCACGAGCTATTGATGCAGCTCCCGGTACAAGGTCTATTTGAAATTCAACAGATCGGTGTGGAGGTAGTCCCGGTAATTCTTTCGAAAATACATCGGGAAATTCTTTCGCGACAGGAACATTATTGATGTTCTTTTCTTCAGAATTGACTTTCTCAACGTGTGCTAGCACAGCATAGCAACCTTTTCTTATTAGTTTTTGCGCCTTTAGGTTACTAATAAGATTTAACTTCGCGTTGCTCTTTTCTCCGTACACCATTAAGGGTTTTCCTTTTTCTCGTATAATGCGAATTGCATTTTTGTAACAAACGATCTCTGCTTTCACTTCTTTCAACCAGTCCATACCGATTATCACATCAATACTCCCTAACTCTACTAGTATCAAATCAATCTTAAATGTTTCGCTAACCAGTTTAATTTCTCGATTCCGACATATATTATCTGCCGAAATTAATTTGCCGTTTGCTAATTCGAGTAAAAATTTATTATCCAAAGGCATCAATGGACAACTTAATTTCGCACAAAAATCTCTACTCATATAACTTCTATCCGCACCCGAATCAAATAAAACATAAGCGTATTTATTGTCAATAAGAAACGTACCCGTAACAAGCTCCGGGTCTTCCTGTGCTTCTGCCGTATTAATATTGAAAACTCTTTCGCGGCCTTGCCCATTAGTATTCCCCTGATTCGGGAAATTTTTAATAATGTGGCCCGGTTTTCCACATTTATAACAGACTACGTTGGTAGTACTTGCTCCAACACTACTTGTTCCGACATTACTCGTTCTGACATTATTTGTTCCTTTAGTTCTGTTATACATTGGTCCGTAGACCTCACACTTTGTCGCGCTATGACCATTTCTTTTACACCTGTTGCAAAATGTTGTGCAGAACCTCGGGTAATTCTCTTCACCCCTTTGACATGGCTATTTTTGATTATTGTTGTTGTTGCGGTTGTTATTGTTGTTGGGACGATTATTGTAATTATTGTTGTTGGGACGTTTATTGTAGTTGTTATTGTTGTTGGGATTGCGATTGTTGTTGTTGCGATTTATGTTGCGGTTGTTGGGATAGTTGTTGCGATTGTGGTTGTAATTGTTGTTGTTGTTGTACTGGTGACTCTTGTCACTGTTTTCCTCCCACTTCCTCTTGAGTTGTTTCGTGTTGGCTTCTTCAGCCGCCTGCTCTTTAATTCTTCCCTCTATCTGATTTATGAGTTTATGAGCCATTCGACTTGCCTTTTGTATGGAAGCGGGCTCGTGCGAACTCACATTTTCTTGAATCCTTTCTGGTAATCCTTTTACAAACGCGTCGATCTTCTCTTCTTCATCTTCGAACGTTCCCGGACACAATAGCCACAACTCTGTGAATCGTCGTTCATACGTGGTAATGTCGAACCCTTGTGTTCGTAACTCTCTAAGCTCTGCCTTGAGCTTATTGACCTCGTTTCTAGGACGGTACTGCTCGTTCATCAAGTGCTTGAATACTGATCACGGTAGTGCGTAAGCAGCATTTTGTCCTACTGTTCAAGATAGGTGTTCCACCACGTTAACGCAGTACCTATGAAGGTATGCGTGGCGTACTTAACCTTATCCTCTTCAGTAGACTTACTTATGGTGAACACCGATTCGACCTTCTCGGTCCACCGTTTTAATCCAATTGGACCCTCGATTCCATCGAATTCCAGAGGTTTGCAGGCAGTGAATTCTTTGTAGGAGCATCCTACACGATTTCTTGTGGAATTAGTTCCACTGCTAGATCCAGAGTTATTGTTATTTTGCTGCAAGGAATACACGGAAGTCTTCCTCACTCATGTTCAAATTCTGACGAGTTGCCGGTGCCATTTCCTTCAAAAATAGTCAAAGAATTGAGTTAATCATATAGAATTTAAGAGTAGTCAATAGTATTTCGTAGCATTATATGAACTTATTTATAAAAGCTTTTTCTTCATATTAGCATTTTATAGTTTTAATTCGGGTAGTACCTACCCGTTAAGTTCATACTTACTAGCTACTATACAACTCAACTACTACGCTTCTATATGAAAAACTTATTACAATAATATTTCGCGTTCAAACTTTATACAAAATATTACAAACTTACAATACCGCTATTATACATATAGGATGAAATATAGCACATAATAACATTGCTACTCGGCAGCTATAAATGCATTTCTAGTTAATACACAAGTTGTTCAGCAAAAGAAATAAAGACACGTAATTCATAAGTCCAGAAACAAGGCATGCATTCTGGTTTTACTAATACGACTTCCCATCCTTGGTCTTGTGGAAAGTAACCGTTATGACTATTGGCTAGGCAGCATGTTGTAATGTTGTCAAAAGGACGAGGATTTCATAATGTCCAACAGCCCCGTAACAATCTAAAAACCTTGTTTCTCACCCCAACTACTGAATCCGTTACTTGTGAGAATGTTTTATTTAAAAGTTGAAACCCAATGTTTTTTTTCTCAATTTGATGAGAAGCGAACATTATTAACCTGTAAGCATAACATGCTTCTTTATGTTGCATGTTAGAAGCTCTTTCTAAAGAATGGAGTCCTATGTTGGGATATGTTGAGTAAAAATAGGTTCGTAACCCGTAGTGTAAAATTGCATCTGGGTTTCCCGCACTAAATACCTTAAAGAAAACTTGGCGTAACTTAAAGTCTCCCCAATGTGATATACCCCATCTTTCAAAGGAAAGCCTTTTATATACTAAGGCATGCCTGGAATGTCTCTCAAACCTTTGACAAACTAATTTTGCCGTAACTAATTGTGCTGATGAATTCTGCCCGACTCTAGACAAGATTTCATCAATCATATCTCCTGGTAGGTCTTCTAAAATTTTCGATTGTCTACCCTTAACGTCCATTTTGTTTTTATACTGTAAAATAGACAAGGATTAGATTCGTAAAAGATAATTAACAAACAATACAAGCAATTTTTACATAGAACATAAACGTACAAGCACACTACAATACATATAATACACAACATGATTACAACCCTCTAATCTGAATCACTGGTTTCTTCTTCTTCGGACTTGGTTCATTTTCCTAATTTTCTAAGGATATATGGTGTTCCTCTAATACGAGTCGTCGTTTTCCACAATGGTTTAGAAAAACTGGTGGTTTAGAGGTTCCCGGGTTATTGTTACAATTAAGGAAATACGGACGTTGTCGATACATATAAAGTTCATCGGGGTTGGAATCAGGTTTCTCTATTTTTATACCTTTTCCCTTATTATTTTCTTTTGCTTTATTAAATTGGGTCGAGGTAATTTCTATAACATCATCGGAATCCTCATCGGGATCCGATTCATCGAAAAATTGATAATCTTCCCAATATTTTGCTTTCTCGGCGGAAACACCATTGACCATTATTGACTTTGGTCCGTTAGTTGAGGATTTTCTTTTATTTAACCGATTTACAGTAGGTATCAATATTTCTTCCTTCGAAACCTCTTCTTCTTCCGGTTCTTCCTCTTTCGGTTCCTCCTCTTCCGGTTCCTATTCTTCCGGTTCCTCCTCTTCAGGTTCCTCCTCTTCCGGAATTTGTGAATCTTCCCAAAGTATATTCGATTCTTCATTATTATTAGGCGAGTCGATGGAATTTGTACTAGTGGTAGACATCTATCACACAGTATCAAACACATTAAGAGGTTAATATATCACATAATATTTACATGTTAATAATATATAGTTTCCAACAAAAGTGTTAAGCAATCGTTTTTAAAGAAAACACGGTCGAAGTCCAGACCCACTAATGTATCCTAACAAACTCGATAAGACACACTAATGCAAATTTCTGGTTCTCTAAGACAAACGCTCGGATACCAACTGAAATGTCCCGTTCATATTGATTATAAACGTTCCATATTAATTGATTTCGTTGCGAGGTTTTGACCTCTATATGAGAATTTTTTCAAAGACTGCATTCGTTTTTAAAACAAACCATAACCTTTATTTTATCAACAAGGTTAAAAGGACACCACCTAGATTATCAGAAATGATAATCTAAAAATATCACACTTAGACACTACCAATACATATTGGTTTACAATATTAATATGTTACAACAAAGTAAATTTCGAATGCAGTTTTAAACAATATTATACAAGCATGCTGACTCCAAATCTTGTCCATATATTAGCATGCAACAGCGGAAGCTCTTAATAATCACCTGAGAACAAACATGCTTTAAACGTCAACAAAAAAGTTGGTGAGTTATAGGTTTAACCTATATATTTATCAAATCGTAATAATAGACCACAAGATTTCATATTTCAATATACATCCCATACATAGAGATAAAAATCATTCATATGGTGAACACCTGGTAATCGACATTAACAAGATGCATATAAGAATATCCCCATCATTCCGGGACATCCATCGGACATAATAAAAAACTCGAAGTACTAAAGCATCCGGTACTTTGGATGGGGTTTGTTAGGCCTAATAGATCTATCTTTAGGATTCGCGTCAATTAGGCGTGCTTTAATTCTCAAAATTAGTGATGTTCCCTAATTCTTAGGCTACCAAGCAAAAAGGGGCATATTCGGCTTCGATCATTCATCCATAGAAAGTAGTTTCATGTACTTGTGTCTATTTTATAAAACATTTATAAAGCTGCATGTATTCTCATCCCAAAAATATTAGATTTTAAAAGTGGGACTATAACTCACTTTCACAGATTTTTACTTCGTCGGGAAGTAATACTTGGCCACTGGTCGATTCACGAACCTATAACAAATATATACATATATATCAAAGTATGTTCAAAACATATTTACAATATTTTTAATACGTTTTAATGTTTTAAGTTTATTAAGTCAGCTGTCCTCGTTAGTAACCTATAACTAGTTGTCCACAGTTAGATGTACAGAAATAAAGCAATATATATTATCTTGAATCAAATATATATATATATATATATATATATATATATATATATATATATATATATATATATATATATATATATATATATATATATATATATATATATATATATAGATGGGTCGATATGATATGTCAAAACATTGTATTCGTGTCTATGGTATCCCAAGATTACATAATATATTAGAATACATGTATAATACAATATGAGTTAGCTAGGATATGATTAATATAGATTTGTTACCAATTTTCACGTAGCTTCAACAAGCAAAATTATCCAATCTTGTTTTACCCATAACTTCTTCGTTTTAAATCCGTTTTGAGCATAGACACTCTATATGCAGTAATGTTGGAGTTAGCTATACAGGGTTGAGGTTGATTCCAAAATATTATATATACTTTGAGTTGTGATCTAGCCTGAGGCTTGTATGATTCAAGTTGCTATGGTTTCATATTGAACTTAAGCTTATGATTCTAAACAGAAAAAGTATAAGTTTATAGTCGGAAATACAGGTTACAAGTCGTTTTTGTAAAGGTAGTCATTTCAGTCGAAAGAACGACGTCTAGATGACCATTTTGGAAAACATACTTTCATTTTCAGTTTAACCATGATTTTTGGATATAGTTTCATGTTCATAAGAAAAATTATTTTCCCAGAAGAACAACTTTTAAATCAAAGTTTATCATAGTTTTTAATTAACTAACCCAAAACAGCCCGCGGTGTTACTTCGACGGCGTATATCCGATTTTACGGTGTTTTTCGTATTTTCAGGTTTTAAATCATTAAGTTAGCATATCATATAGATATAGAACATGTGTTTAGTTGATTTTAAAAGTCAAGTTAGAAGGATTAACTTTCGTTTGCGAACAAGTTTAGAATTAACTAAACTATGTTCTAGTGATTACAAGTTTAAACCTTCGAATAAGGTAGTTTTATATATATGAATCGAATGATGTTATGAACATCATGTAACATCCCGCCTTTTTCCATTTACTTTTTCGTTTACTTATTTAAAGTCCGTTATTTAATTATAACATCTTCCATTAAAACGCGTTCTAAAAATAATTCGTTTAGGTAATTCACGCACCCGCAACCGAACACGAGGGACTAGTTTCGTCAATTGATCAAAGGTGTGACTAGATGGACTAGTCAACACCCACCTCCTCCATTCATTATCCTTTTCCTTTTTTATTTTTCTTTAATACTTTCACATTTTCTCTCAAAACACAAAACAAAGAATCATCATCTATTCAAGATCTAGCAAGCATCAATTCAAACAAATTGCATATTTGGAATCCTTGCATCTTCCTCTTCGAATCCATACCGATTACATCTCATTTGGGTAACTTTCTAAAAACACTAGATTTTGTGTTCTTGATATTTTTAACTTATAAAAGTGTTAATTAGTGTCTATGGCTCAAGTCTAACATGAATATATGATTTGTATGTTCGATTTTGTTGTTTTGAGTAACTAGCATGAACTTATCAAATGGGTGTGTTTAATCTTGGGTTTTGAATGATTAAATATTGTTAGATGTTAAAAGTGCATGTATTAAATGTGTTCCTAACATCACTAGCTTCAAATTGATATGTAGGTTAACATGGATTAGCTTCATAAGTAAAATTGTTAAATTTGTGAATTTGGGTTAGGGTTTGATAGGAGTAAAATGAACCTTTGATGCATTAAATGCTTTGCAATGTTGTTTGTAAGTGTTTAGTTGTAATGTATGCGTAATTACCTACGAAACGGCGTGTTATATGTGTGCATTTAATTCCCGGATCATAAATGTGCAATTGTGAACTTGGAGTAATAAATGATGAGCATTAATGGTGATTTTTGGTGTAAGTTTGTTTGGTTTTGATTGATGATATGTGTTTAGTTGTGTTTCTCGTCAAATTACCTTCCCAACGATATATGGTGTGCGTTTTGTATGTTTTCGGTTCATGAATTATGTTAATTTGAGTTTTGGTTCGAGACTTGGCCATTTTACTGCAATCAGCTCAGTTTCCAGTAATGTGCGTCGTGCATATATTTACGCGCCGCGCAAATGTGAGATTTAAGAATCTTAACCCCTTTAGATGATTTCCTGACCTGGTTCCATGCATAGTTGCGCGCCGCGCAACCCTGCGCGCACCGCGCATCTGCCCATCCACTTTTTATTTGTGTTTTGTTTCTTCATAAAATTCTACTCGCTTAACTGTAACTCCGATTAACATGAAATTTGGCTAATGTGCTCATATATGATTTCTCATCATGGGAAAATTGTCAGATACCCGACCCGACCCCGTTGACTTTGACTTTGACTTGACTGAGTTTGACTTTTAGTCAAACTTAACCAAATGTTTATACGATTGTTCTAACATGCTTAACTACTTGTTTAGGTCAAGACTAGCATTCGTTCTTGCATACGTTATTGATACAACCTACTTGTTTAGGTCAAGACTAGCATTCGTTCTTGCATACGTTTACTTGTGAAGTACTATTACACTCTTGCACTCAAGGTGAGATCATAGTCCCACTTTTACTCTTTTGAACTTACATTTGGGATGAGAAAACATAAACGTTTCTTTTTACTAAGTGAACACAAGTACATGAAAACAAACATTCTACATACGAGTTAGAACAAAATCCTCAATTCGATTATCATTAGTTACAATTGCCGGGTGTAAGCGAGAACTTATGTTGTATGGCCATATGGGTTTGACAAACCTTCATTCGGACGGTTCGCTACCGTTATTTGGATGAAATGTATTTTCGAGAAATAGTATATGTTCTAACACTATTGTGATGGGGTTCTATGGATGGAAAGTTAAGCCTTGATAATTGGGTGCTCGTGATAACAGTTTTTAGAATGGTTTACTATTAGTTCAATGATACAAAATCTTGTGGTTCATTTGTACTTACTTACTTAAACCTATGATTTCACCAACGTTATCGTTGACAGATTTCTATGTTTTTTTAGGTCCTTTAACGTTTTGTGATACATGCTTTGTAACATCCCGCCTTTTTCCGTTTACTTTTCCGTTTAACTATTTAAGTTCCGTTATATGTTTATAACACATCCCGTTAATATGCGTTGAATTATCTCGTTTAGGTAATTCCCGCACCCGGTTTAAAGTTGAGGGACCAAACTTGCCAAAGGTTGAAACATTTGACTAGGTCAAAGAGTCAACCCTTATTCTCATCCATTCATTCATATCTTTCATTCTACTACTTCACCTTTTCTCTCAAAACCCTCAAACCTTCAATCATCATCCAAATTCGTTCAAGAAGGATTCGATCAAAACAAATTGCATATTTGAACTCCTCGTGATCTCCTCTTCGTTTCCATACCGATTTCATCAATTTTGGGTAACTTTCTAAAATCACTAATTCTTGTGTTCTTGAGATTTTTAAGTTATAAGGTTGTTAATTAGTGTCTATGGCTCGAGTCTAGTTTGTTATGTGATTTGTATGCTCGTTTTTGATATTTTGATGTAACTAGTTCATATTGAAAGATGACATGCTTAATCTTGAAAATTAAGTGTTCATATGTTGTTTGATGCTAAGAGTTCATGTTTTAATTGTGTTTCTAGTGTTACTAGCTTCATTATGATGTATAGTTTGATTAATGAAACCTCCTAAACTTGATTATGAAATTTGGTGAATTTAGGTTAAGGTTTCATGAACTTAAAATGGACTTTTAATGATTTGAATGACATGGAATGTTAGTTGTAAGTGTTAGGTTGTGTTGTATGCTTAATTACCTTCGAAACGGCATATTGTTCATGTAATTTGGTTACCGAATCATTAAATGGCATTTATGACTTGTATGCATTGAATGAGGAACATTGATGGCGGTTTTTGGTAGTTGTAAGTGGAATTTTGATTAATGAAAAGTGCTTAGTTATGTTCCTTGTCAAATTACCTTTCCGATGATATAAGATACATATCTTGATTGTTGCGGGTCATGAAATGTGTTGGTTTGTGTTTTGATTCGTGCATTTAAGAGTTGCAGCAAACAAGGCCTGGAAACCCCCTTAGACGCCGTCCAGATACTCAGGACGCCGTCCCACTTTTAGAACCTGGATGCCGTCTAGCTTCTCAGGACGCCGTCCCACCTTTAAAACCTGGACGCCGTCCCGTTTGCCTAAAACTGGCTGTTTGCTTGACCTTTTGACGAAAAATGTTTGGCATGTTCTAGACCTCCAATTTACATGTAACTTGTTTTAAAATGCTTATATATGAATAACTAGCATAGAAAATTTGTCCGAGACCCGACCCGAACAGGTTGACTTTTTCGTTGACGTTGACCGACCAAAGTTTGACTTTTTGTCAAACTTAACCAATTGTTTATGCACCCTTTCTAACATGCTCCTATACTTGTATCTTGCATGAAACTTGACAATTTGATTCACATGCTACATAATCGAGTCGTGTCGAGCCATAGGACTAATTTAACACCTTTGACCCTTCGTGACTATCGTTATTGATACAACCTATTTGTTTAGGTCAAGACTAGCATTGTTCTTTGCACACGTTACTTGTCGAAGTACTTTTTGGTTCGTGCATACAAGGTGAGATCATAGTCCCACTTTTACTCTTTTTGAACTTACTTTTGGGATGAGAAAACATAAACGTTCTTTTAAACTACGTGAACACAAGTACAGGGAAAACAAACATTCTACATACGAGTTTGAACACAAATCCCCAATTCGATTATCATTAGTTACATCAGATGGTGTAAGCGAGAACTTATGTTATATGGCCATATGGGTTTGACAAACCCTCACTTCGGACGGTTCGCTACCGTCTACGGGTGAAATATATTTTCGGGAAACAGTGTATGTTCTAACACTATTATTACGGGGTTCAACGGACGGAATGTTAAGCTTTGATAATTGAGTGCTCGTGAATATTAACTTTTAGAATGTACTATGACTTTATCGATGTTGCAAATCTTGTGGTTCAACTTACTTTTACTCACTTACTTATTTAAACCTATGATTTCACCAACGTTTTCGTTGACAGATTCTCTATGTTTTTCTCAGGTCCTTGAACTTAGGTGATACATGCTTCCGCTCATACTTTTTGATACTTGCATTGGATGTCGAGTATACTTGCATACGTGGAGCGTCTTTTTGACTACTTTTAATTGTGTCGCACGTGTTTCATACAAACTTTAAACATTGTTATGTACTTGTTATGGAAACTACTTTTGTAAACTTTGAAACATCCTTATTTATGAAATGAATGCGACATATTTTTCGGTCAAACTTTGTTATAAAGACTTACGACCATGTAATGGGACCATACGTAGATGACGCCGTCATTTGACGATTTGTCGGGGTCGCTACAAGTGGTATCAGAGCCTTGGTTGTAGGGATTTAGTGTTCATTGGTGTCAACCCTGAGTCATAGGGTACATTGGTGAGTCTAGACTACAACCGGCATATAGACTTGAAGTAGGAATTACTTGACTACTTGTGCATTTATACTCGAACGCTTCTACTCATATCTACTCTTAGATCATCTTAATCTCACGTTGTCTAATTTGATTGACACGCCACCTTGACTATATGAAATGATGTCGAATGCACATATGAATCAGGGTAATATAATTTCCGGGATTATATTATGGTGACTCATATGAACATTCCGACATTATGACATAAAGAATTTAAGGCGGGTCAAGGATAATTTTCTCTCTATCTTTATTCCATATCACGGTTAGTATTATTTAGAATACTAACCAACGGTATTCTTTTGTTTTGAAGGAACAATGGCTCCTCGTCGTGTACGCCGCAATGAAACTCCCGAACAAGCTCTCGAACGGATGATAGCTACCGCCGTAGATGCGGCCATGGCCGGTCACTCTTCCAACAACAATAACAATAACAACAACCACAACAACAACAACAACAATGGGGCCGGTAACTCAAACGAGGGATGCTCCTATAAAGCTTTCATGGGGTGCAAACCTCACACTTTCGATGGGACCGGGGGACCGGTCGTGCTCACCCGATGGTTTGAGCAAACGGAAGCCGTCTTTAGCATAAGCGGTTGTCGGGATCAAGACAAGGTCAAATACTCCACCCACACTTTCTCCGGAATTGCTCTAACATGGTGGAACACCTATGTTCAATCGGTGGGTACCGATGAAGCTCATGCCCTCTCTTGGGCCGATCTAAGGGAAAAGATGATTGTTGAATATTTTCCGCGCGAAGAAACCCGAAAGCTTGAGGAAGAACTAAGAGCTTTGAAAGTGGTCGGAAACGATCTTAAAGCTTATAATCAACGCTTCGCCGAACTATCCCTGATGTGTCCTAATCTTGTTAACCCCGAATCTCAAAGGATTGAGCTTTACATGCTCGGTCTTCCAAAAAGCATCAAACAAGGGGTGATGTCATCCAAACCCGCTACTCATCAAGCCGCTATGAACATGGCCCGCCAATTAATCGAAACGGTTGACGAAATCGTAGTGCCGGCTCCTAAGGCCGAGGACAAGTCGGGTGGCAACAAATGGAAATGGGAAGCCACTCCATCAACCAACTACAACAACACCTTCACCAAAAAGCCTTTCAACAACGACGGCAAGAAGGGTTATGTCGGAAACTTACCTTTTTGCAACAAATGCCACAAGCATCATCACGGTGAATGTAACAAGCTAGTTTGTCACCGTTGCCAAGGTGTTGGTCATAGGGCCAACAATTGCACAAGCGCCGCCCTCGTTGCTCGAAAGGGGCCCAATCCCCCAAAAACGGTCACTTGTTACGAATGTGGCCAAACGGGCCATTATAAGAACGAATGCCCGAAAAAGAAAGCCAACCCCAACAACCGAGGCCGAGCCTTTAACATCAACACCGAGGAAGCCCGAGATGACAATGAACTAGTCACGGGTACGTTTCTTCTCAACAACTCTTATGTTACTTGCTTATTCGATTCGGGTGCCGATAAATGTTTTGTGTCTAAGACTTTGGCTCCTACTCTTTGCACTCCACCACACCCTTTAGATACTACTTATTCCATCGAAGTGGCCGACGGAAAACTCTTAAGTGCCGACACATATTACCGGGGGTGTACTTTGAACATTTTGGGTAAGGAATTTGAAATTGACTTGATACCCATGGAATTAGGGAGTTTTGATGTAATAATCGGTATGAATTGGATGGTCAAAAATAAATCTCACATTCTTTGCGATCTTCACGCAATCCGAATTCCTATCGAGAATGGTGAACCATTGATTGTCTATGGCGACAAAAATTGCGCCGGACTCAATCTCGTTTCGTGCCTTAAAGTTCGAAAGCTACTTCGCAAGGGTTGTTTCGCGATTCTTGCTCACGTTAAGAAAGTCGAGGCCGACGAAAAGCGCATCGAAGATGTGCCAATTGTTAGTGACTTTTCCGATGTATTTCCCGACGAATTACCGGGTCTTCCACCTCATCGACCGGTTGAATTTCAAATTGATCTTATTCCAGGAGCCGCACCCGTAGCGCGTGCACCGTATAGACTCGCTCCATCCGAATTACAAGAATTGCAAAGTCAAATCCAAGAGCTACTTGACCGTGGTTTCATTCAACCTAGCCATTCACCATGGGGCGCTCCGATTTTGTTCGTCAAGAAGAAAGACGGATCCCTACGAATGTGCATTGATTATCGTGAACTAAACAAATTGACGGTTAAGAACCGATATCCCCTTCCTCGCATCGATGATCTCTTTGATCAACTACAAGATTCTCGTGTATATTCAAAAATCGATCTCCGTTCGGGTTATCATCAACTAAGGGTTAAGGGGGAAGATGTCTCCAAAACCGCTTTCCGGACTCGTTATGGTAGTTATGAATTCCTTGTCATGCCTTTCGGTCTCACTAACGCACCGGCGGTGTTCATGGATCTCATGAACCGCGTGTGCAAACCTTACCTCGACAAATTCGTTATCGTGTTCATTGACGACATTTTGGTCTATTCTAAAAGCGAAGAGGAACACAAAGAACATCTCTGACTCGTGCTCGAGCTCTTGAGAAAAGAGCAACTATATGCCAAGTTCTCCAAGTGTGAATTTTGGTTAAAGGAAGTTCAATTTCTTGGTCATGTTGTAAGTGATCAAGGCATTAAAGTCGATCCCGCAAAAATCGAAGCCATTAGTAAATGGGAGACTCCTACTACTCCTACTCAAATTCGTCAATTCTTGGGTCTCGCCGGATACTATCGTAAATTCATCAAGGATTTCTCCCTAATCGCTCGTCCTTTAACCGCGTTAACTCACAAGGAACGAAAATTCGTTTGGACATCCGAACAAGAAACCGCTTTCCAAATCTTGAAAACTAAGCTAACCACCGCTCCTATCTTGTCACTTCCCGAAGGCAATGATGATTTTGTTGTATATTGTGATGCCTCGAAAAACGGTTATGGATGCGTACTAATGCAACGAAAGAAAGTCATTGCTTATGCTTCTCGACAACTCAAAGTCCACGAACGAAACTACACGACACATGATCTTGAACTCGGTGCCGTCATCTTTGCACTTAAGCTATGGAGACATCATATTCTTGGTACCAAGAGTACTATCTTTACCGATCACAAAAGTCTCCAACATATCTTCGATCAAAAGCAACTAAACATGAGACAACGAAGGTGGATTGAGACCTTGAACGATTATAATTGCGAGCTTCGTTACCACCCCGGGAAGGCAAATGTAGTGGCCGATGCCTTAAGTCGAAAGGAAAGAGCGGTGCCTCTTCGTGTCCGAGCTTTGAATATCACCATCCACTCCAACCTTAATAGCCAAATTCGGGTAGCCCAAGATGAAGCTCTTAAGGAAAACAACATCGCACGCGAACTTTTAAACATTCTCGTCTCCCGATTCGAAGTTAAGGAGACCGGACTTCGATATTACGCCGGAAGAATTTGGGTGCCTAGATATGGCGACTTACGAAACCTCATCCTAGACGAAGCCCATAAATCGCGATACTCGATTCATCCCGGCGCCAATAAGATGTACCACGACCTTAAAGAACGATATTGGTGGCCGAACATCAAAAAGGAAGTCGCTACTTACGTTGCCAAATGTTTGACTTGCGCTAAAGTCAAAGCCGAACACCAAAGACCGTCCGGGTTACTTCAACAACCCGAGATCCCGCAATGGAAGTGGGAAAGGATCACGATGGATTTTATCACCAAACTACCAAAAACGTCGGGCGGTTATGATACTATTTGGGTCATTGTCGATCGCCTCACCAAATCCGCGCACTTTCTCGCCATGAAAGAGACCGACAAAATGGAGAAACTTGCACGACTATACATTAAGGAGATTGTAGCCCGACACGGTGTACCTTTATCGATTATCTCCGACCGAGATGGTCGTTTCGTTTCTAGATTTTGGCGTACGTTACAAGAAGCGTTGGGAACGCGTTTGGACATGAGCACCACATATCATCCCCAAACCGATGGGCAAAGTGAACGTACAATACAAACCTTAGAGGATATGTTACGAGCCTGCGTTGTTGATTTTGGAAAAGCTTGGGACAATCACTTACCTCTCGCCGAATTCTCTTACAACAATAGTTATCACGCGAGTATTAAGGCCGCACCTTTTGAAGCGTTATATGGTCGAAAATGTCGCTCTCCTCTTTGTTGGGCCGAAGTGGGTGACGTGCAAATTTCCGGGCCCGAACTCATTCACGAAACCACCGAGAAGATTCTTCAAATCCGAGATAGGCTTCGGACGGCCCGGAGTCGTCAAAAATGCTATACCGACAAAAGACGCAAAGACCTCAAATTTCAAGTCGGTGACCGCGTCATGTTAAAAGTCGCACCTTGGAAAGGTGTCATCCATTTTGGGAAACGTGGGAAACTAAATCCGCGGTATGTTGGTCCTTTCGAAATCTTAGAGCGTGTTGGAACCGTTGCGTATCGTTTGGATCTTCCGCCTCAACTAAGCTCCGTCCATCCTACCTTTCATGTATCTAACTTAAAGAAATGTCTTGCCAAGCCCGATATCGTCGTCCCTCTCGAGGAACTTACTATTAATGACAAACTCCATTTTGTGGAGGAACTGGTTGAAATTGTGGACTACGTCGAGAAGGAATTAAAACAAAGCCGGATCCCGATTGTTAAGGTCCGTTGGAACGCCAAAAGGGGACCCGAGTTTACTTGGGAAAGAGAAGATCAAATGCGAAAGAAACACCCTCATCTATTCCCGGTCCCGGAAACGTCAGATTCCGAGGAAGAAACAACGACTACTACGCCTACCTAAATTTCGGGACGAAATTTCTTTTAAGGTGTAGGTAATGTAACATCCCGCCTTTTTCCGTTTACTTTTCCATTTAACTATTTAAGTTCCGTTATATGTTTATAACACATCCTGTTAATATGCGTTGAATTATCTCGTTTAGGTAATTCCCGCACCCGGTTTAAAGTTGAGGGACCAAACTTGCCAAAGGTTGAAACATTTGACTAGGTCAAAGAGTCAACCCTTATTCTCATCCATTCATTCATCTCTTTCATTCTACTACTTCACCTTTTCTCTCAAAACCCTCAAACCTTCAATCATCATCCAAATTCGTTCAAGAAGGATTCGATCAAAACAAATTGCATATTTGAACTCCTCGTGATCTCCTCTTCGTTTCCATACCGATTTCATCAATTTTGGGTAACTTTCTAAAATCACTAATTCTTGTGTTCTTGAGATTTTTAAGTTATAAGGTTGTTAATTAGTGTCTATGGCTCGAGTCTAGTTTGTTATGTGATTTGTATGCTCGTTTTTGATATTTTGATGTAACTAGTTCATATTGAAAGATGACATGCTTAATCTTGAAAATTAAGTGTTCATATGTTGTTTGATGCTAAGAGTTCATGTTTTAATTGTGTTTCTAGTGTTACTAGCTTCATTATGATGTATAGTTTGATTAATGAAACCTCCTAAACTTGATTATGAAATTTGGTGAATTTAGGTTAAGGTTTCATGAACTTAAAATGGACTTTTAATGATTTGAATGACATGGAATGTTAGTTGTAAGTGTTAGGTTGTGTTGTATGCTTAATTACCTTCGAAACGGCATATTGTTCATGTAATTTGGTTACCGAATCATTAAATGGCATTTATGACTTGTATGCATTGAATGAGGAACATTGATGGCGGTTTTTGGTAGTTGTAAGTGGAATTTTGATTAATGAAAAGTGCTTAGTTATGTTCCTTGTCAAATTACCTTTCCGATGATATAAGATACATATCTTGATTGTTGCGGGTCATGAAATGTGTTGGTTTGTGTTTTGATTCGTGCATTTAAGAGTTGCAGCAAACAAGGCATGGAAACCCCCTTAGACGCCGTCCAGATACTCAGGACGCCGTCCCACTTTTAGAACTTGGACGCCGTCTAGCTTCTCAGGACGCCGTCCCACCTTTAAAACCTGGACGCCGTCCAGCTATATGGGACGCCGTCCCGTTTGCCTAAAACTGGCTGTTTGCTTGACCTTTTGACGAAAAATGTTTGGCATGTTCTAGACCTCCAATTTACATGTAACTTGTTTTAAAATGCTTATATATGAATAACTAGCATAGAAAATTTGTCCGAGACCCGACCCGAACAGGTTGACTTTTTCGTTGACGTTGACCGACCAAAGTTTGACTTTTTGTCAAACTTAACCAATTGTTTATGCACCCTTTCTAACATGCTCCTATACTTGTATCTTGCATGAAACTTGACAATTTGATTCACATGCTACATAATCGAGTCGTGTCGAGCCATAGGACTAATTTAACACCTTTGACCCTTCGTGACTATCGTTATTGATACAACCTATTTGTTTAGGTCAAGACTAGCATTGTTCTTTGCACACGTTACTTGTCGAAGTACTTTTTGGTTCGTGCATACAAGGTGAGATCATAGTCCCACTTTTACTCTTTTTGAACTTACTTTTGGGATGAGAAAACATAAACGTTCTTTTAAACTACGTGAACACAAGTACAGGGAAAACAAACATTCTACATACGAGTTTGAACACAAATCCCCAATTCGATTATCATTAGTTACATCAGATGGTGTAAGCGAGAACTTATGTTATATGGCCATATGGGTTTGATAAACCCTCACTTCGGACGTTTCGCTACCGTCTACGGGTGAAATATATTTTCGGGAAACAGTGTATGTTCTAACACTATTATTACGGGGTTCAACGGACGGAATGTTAAGCTTTGATAATTGAGTGCTCGTGAATATTAACTTTTAGAATGTACTATGACTTTATCGATGTTGCAAATCTTGTGGTTCAACTTACTTTTACTCACTTACTTATTTAAACCTATGATTTCACCAACGTTTTCGTTGACAGATTCTCTATGTTTTTCTCAGGTCCTTGAACTTAGGTGATACATGCTTCCGCTCATACTTTTTGATACTTGCATTGGATGTCGAGTATACTTGCATACGTGGAGCGTCTTTTTGACTACTTTTAATTGTGTCGCACGTGTTTCATACAAACTTTAAACATTGTTATGTACTTGTTATGGAAACTACTTTTGTAAACTTTGAAACATCCTTATTTATGAAATGAATGCGACATATTTTTCGGTCAAACTTTGTTATAAATACTTACGACCATGTAATGGGACCATACGTAGATGACGCCGTCATTTGACGATTTGTCGGGGTCGCTACATGCTTCCACTCATTACTTTTGATACTTGCTTAGATGTCGAGTATACATGCATACGTGGAGCGTCTTTTGACTTAACTTAATTTGTGTCGCATAGGTTTCAATTGTACTTATAACATTGTAACATGTTTGGTCGTCGAACCTACTTTGTAAACCTTAAAACATCTTTATAATTGAAATGAATGCTACATATTTTTTGGTCAAACGTTGTTTTAAAGACTTATGACCACGTGACGGGACCTGAGTAGACAGCGCCGTCAATGACGATTTTGTCGGGTTGCTACAGATGGTATCAGAGCGTTGGTTGTAGGGATTTAGATTTCATTGGTGTCAACCCCGAGTCATAGGGTACATTAGTGAGTCTAGACTACAACCGTCATATAGACTTGAAGTAGGAATTACTTGACTACTTGTGCATTTATACTCGAACGTTTCTACTCATATCTACTCTTATTTCATCTTAATCTCACGTTGTTTAATTTGATTTACAAGCCGCCTTGACTATATGAAATAATGTCGAATGCACATATGAATCAGGGTAATATAATTTCCGGGATTATATTATGGTGACTCATATGAACGTTCCGACATTATGACATAAAGAATTTAAGGCAAGTCAAGGAAAATTTTCTCTCTATCCTTATTTCATATCATGATTAGTATTATTGAAAATACTAATCAACGATATTCTTGTGTTTTGAAGGAACAATGCCTCCTCGCCGTGTACCATGCCATGAGACTCCTGAACAAACCCTTCAACGGATGATAGCCACCGCCGTAGATGCGGCCATGGCCGGTCACTCCTTCAACAACAACAATAACAACAACCATAACAACAATAACAATGGAGCCGGTAATTCAACCGAGGGATGCTCCTATAAAACTTTCATGGGGTGCAAACCTCATACTTTTGATGGGACCGGGGGAACGGTTACTCTCACTCAATGGTTCGAACAAACGGAGGCCGTTTTTAGCATAGGCGGTTGTTGGGACCAAGATAAGGTCAAATACTCCACTCACACTTTCGTCGGTGTCGCCCTCACATGGTGGAACACCTATGTGCAATCGGTGGGTACCGATGAAGCTCACACCCTCTCTTGGGCCGACTTAAGGGAAAAGATGATCGTCGAATATTTCCCTCGTGAAGAAACCCGAAGGCTCGAACAAGTGCTAAGAACTTTGAAAGTGGTCGGAAACGATCTCAAGGCCTATAATCAACGATTTTCTGAACTAGCCTTGATGTGCCCAAACCTTGTGAACCCCGAATCTTTAAGGGTTGAACTTTACATGGATGGTCTTCCAAAGAGCATCAAACACGGAGTAATGTCATCCAAACCCACTAATCATCAAGAAGCTTTGAACATGGCCCGCAAATTGATAGAAACGGTGGACGAAATTGTAGTGCCGGCACCTAAAGCCGAGGATAAGTCGAGTTACAATAAAATAAAATGGGAAGCCCCCAATCAAGCAACAGCAACTTTGCCAAGAAGCCTTTCACCTCCGACGGCAAAAAGGGTTATGCCGGAAACCTACCTCTTTGCAACAAACGCAACAAGCATCACTTCGGTGAATGTGGCAAGCTAATTTGCCATCGTTGCCAAGGAATTGGTCATAAGGCCAACGAATGTAAAAGTGCTGCCCCCGTCGCTCGAAAGGGGCCCAATGCACCAAAGACGGTCACTTGTTACGAATGTGGCCAAACGGGTCATTATAGAAATGCATGCCTAAAGAAGAAAGATAACCCCAATACGCGCGGCCGAGCTTTCAACATTAACACCGAGGAAGCCCGAGATGACAATGAACTATTCACGGGTACGTTTCTTCTCAACAATTCTTATGTTTCTTGTTTATTCGATTCGGGTGCCGATAAGAGTTTTGTATCCAAGATTTTGACTCATTCTTTTAGCACTCTACCACTTCCACTAGATACCACTTATACTATTGAAGTGGCCAACGGGAAACTATTGAGTGCCGACAAATATTATCGGGGGTGTACGTTAAACTTATTGGGTAAGGAATTTAAAATTGACTTGATACCTATGGAACTAGAGAGCTTCGATGTAATATTTGGTATGAATTAGTTAGCAAAAACAAAATCTCACATCCTTTGTGATCTTAACGCAATTCAAATTCCTATCGAGAATGGTGAACCCTTGATTGTTTATGGCGATAAGAGTTGCTCCGGACTCAACCTCGTTTCGTGCCTTAAAGTTAGAAAACTACTCCGTAAGGGTTGTTTTGCGATCCTTGCCCATGTTAAGAAAGTCGAGTCCTATGAGAAGCATATCGATGATGTGCCAATTGTTAGTGACTTTTCCGATGTATTTCCCGACGAATTGCCGGGTCTTCCACCTCATCGACCGGTTGAATTCCAAATCGATCTTAGTCCGGGAGCCGCACTCGTAGCACGTACACCGTATAGACTTGCTCCATCCGAAATGCAAGAATTGCAAAGTCAAATTCAAGAACTACTTGACCGTGGTTTTATCCAACCTAGCCATTCGCCATGGGGTGCTCTGATTTTATTCGTTAAGAAGAAAGATGGATCCCTACGAATGTGTATCGACTATCGTGAACTAAACAAATTGACGGTTAAGAACCGATATCCTCTTCCTCGCATTGATGACCTCTTTGATCAACTACAAGGATCTCGTGTATATTCAAAAATCGATCTCCGCTCGGGTTATCATCAATTAAGGGTCAAGGGGGAAGATGTCTCCAAAACCGCTTTCCAGACTCGTTATAGTAGTTATGAATTTCTTGTAATGCCATTTGGTCTCACTAACGCACCGGCGGTGTTCATGTACCTTATGAACCGCGTGTGCAAACCGTATCTCGACAAATTCGTTATTGTGTTCATTGATGACATCTTGGTCTATTCTAAAAGCGAAGAAGAGCACGAACAACATCTTCGACTTGTGCTTGAACTCTTGAGACAAGAACGACTCTATGCCAAATTCTCCAAGTGTGAATTTTGGTTGAAGGAAGTTCAATTTCTTGGTCATGTTGTAAGTGATCAAGGTATTAAAGTCGATCCAACGAAAATCGAAGCCATTAGTAAATGGGAGACTACTACTACTCCTACTCACATTCGTCAATTTTTGGGTCTCGCCGGATACTATCGTAGATTCATCGAAAACTTCTCCTTGGTTGCTCGTCCTCTAACCGCTTTAACTCACAAGGGAAAGAAATTCATTTGGGCGACCGAGCAAGAATTCGCGTTTCAAATCTTGAAGACAAAGCTAACCACTGCTCCTATATTGTCACTTCCCGAGGGCAATGATGATTTTGTTGTATATTGCGATGCCTCGAAACATGGTTTTGGGTGTGTATTGATGCAACGAAATAAAGTCATTGCTTATGCCTCTCGACAACTCAAAATTCATGAATGAAACTACACGACACATGATCTTGAACTCGGAGCCGTTGTCTTTGCACTTAAAATGTGGAGACACTATCTTTATGGGACCAAAAGTACTATCTTTACCGATCACAAAAGCCTCCAACACATCTTCGATCAAAAATAACTAAACATGAGACAACTACGGTGGATTTAATACATTGTGATTTATGGGGACCTGCTCCCGTTGTCTCTACACATGGCTATCGTTATTATGTTATATTTATCGATGATTTCTCTCGTTTTACATGGTTTTACCCTCTTAAGCACAAATCAGACTTTTTTGGTGTGTTCTGTAACTTCTTAAATTTAGTGCAAACACAGTTTGGCTGCAAGATCAAAGTTTTTCAAAGTGACGGTGGTACTGAGTTTCTCAATAATAATGTTCGTCAACTTCTTTTAGATAATGGAACACATCACAGAGTTTCATGTCCGTACACACCTCAGCAAAACGGACGGGCTGAACGCAAACATCGTCATATCATCGAAACAGGTCTTGCCATGATGTTTAATGCTCATACGCTTGCTTCTCTATGGGTCGATGCATTCAGTTCAACAACTTATATCATTAACCGCTTGCCTACGGTTGTACTCAACTCAATGTCACCCTATGAGTTATTATTCAAGACCACGCTGCATTATGATACTTTTCGAATTTTTGGTTGTCGTGTTTATCCGTATCTTCGTGATTACTCACTGCACAAACTCGCTCCCCGTAGTGTTCCATGTGTTTTCATTGGTTACAGCTCATTTTACAAAGGTTATCGATGTCTAGATATTTCTCCTGGACGTGAATATGTTACACGGCATGCTCAATTTGATGAAGTTAATTTTCCTTATTCCGGGACCTCCAGCAAAGTTGATCTTGGTAGTTTGAGTTACTCAAATTTTTTGGATAGTGCATTACCATGTTATACTCCTACGGTTTCTACAGTGTCTCCTTCGACGGTTTCTACTTCAAATAAATCGTCATCTTGTTCATTATGTCCCGAGACATCTGTGTCGCATCCTCCCATGGTTGCTGCACCGATTACCGACGCATCTGATTCATCTTCATCTTCAGTGTCCGATACCGAAGCTACTGCTGATGCTTCTGTCGAGTCTCAACAAACGGTTGCTGCTCCCGATGTCTTGCCAGCTGAACTTATTGCCACTCACCCCATGACTACGCGTTCAAAAGCGGTTATTGTTAAGCGTAAATATATTGTCGATATTGCACAACTTTCTTGCTCCCCACTCCATCATGCTTTGCTTACTACTCGCGAACCAAAGGGTTTTAAATCGGCATCTAAAAACCCTGCTTGGTTTCAGGCTATGCAAGAAGAGATTGACGTGTTACATGTTAATCATACTTGGGATCTTGTTCCTCGCCCGACTCATGGTAATATTGTTGGTTCGAAATGGGTGTTTCGCATGAAATATAATGCAGATGGTTCTGTTGATCGGCTTAAAGCTCGTCTTGTTGCTCAAGGATTTACTCGAATTCCTGGCCTTGATTATTCTGCAACTTTCAGTCCTGTTGTCAAAGCCTCGACTGTGCGCATTGTCCTTTCTTTAGCTATGCTTCACAAATGGCATTTGCATCAGCTAGACGTTAAGAATGCGTTTTTGAACGGGCATCTTACTGAAAATGTTCTCATGGAGCAACCTCCCGGTTTTATTGATTCTAAGTTTCCTGGTCATGTTTGTCGACTGAAGAAGGCGTTATATGGACTCAAGCAAGCTCCCCGAGCATAGTTTCAACGCTTGAGTGACTTTCTTATTCTACTAGGTTTCACCTGCAGTCGCGCGGATCCGTCGTTGTTTGTCTACAAAAAGGGTACGAGCGTGCTTTATCTACTCGTCTATGTTGATGACATTATTCTTACCGGGAATAACTCTTCTAAAATTGATGGGTTTATTACACGACTTCACCAGGAATTCGCTATCAAGGATCTTGGAAACCTGAGTTATTTTCTAGGACTAGAAGTTGCCTATACGGACTCAGGTTTATTTCTTAGTCAAACCAAATACACTCATGATATTTTGGTTCGTGCTCAGTTGCTGGATAGCAAACCTATCTCGACACCTCTTCCTATCGCGGCTTCATTTACAACAGATGGGTATCCCTTTGATGATCCCACTTATTATCGCTCGCTTGTAGGTGCTCTCCAGTATCTCACTATTACTCGTCCACTATTACTCGTCCAGACATATCCTATGCGGTTAACCAAGTGAGTCAATTTCTTCAGGCTCCGACTCTTGATCATTTTCAGGCTGTAAAGTGAATTATTCGCTATATAAAGGGTACGATACATTATGGGTTGTTTTTTCACCATTCGCCTAAACCATCCATTCTTGGTTATTCTGATGCTGATTGGGCTCGATGTATTGAAACAAGACGGTCCACATACGGATATTCTATTTTTCTTGGAGGAAATTTAGTTTCATGGAGCGCTAAGAAGCAACCGGCTGTTGCTCGCTCGGGCTGTGAATCTGAGTATAGGGCTTTGGCGAATACTGCAGCTGAGATTGTTTGGATTACGCACCTTCTGCGTGAACTTCATATATTGCCACCTGATCGTCCGACCATTTTATGTGATAACAAAAGTGCTCTCTTTCTTACTCAGAATCCTGTCTCGCACAAACGGTCTAAGCACATAGATATCGATTATCACTTTGTTCGTGAGTTGGTTACTTCCGGAAAGTTATACACGAAATTTGTTCCTACGCATCTTCAGCTTGTTGATATCTTCACGAAGAGTTTGCCTAGACCTTTGTTCGAGTCTTTTCACGCCAAGCTTCAAGTTGGCCCGCCACCTATTCGCTTGAGGGGGGTATTAACGGTGTGCTTGGTCAACAAGTCACCAACGTGACTTAAGGAGCAAACTAGAATATTTGTAGATAAAATTTGTTTCCTATTGTATTTATTTTTCCCTATTTCAAACTCCTTGTAACCATTATAATTAGTTCAATGATAAACCCTTAAAGGGTGTGGGATTTAACCCTAATACTAAGAAATAGTTCTATACGAACATGTAATAAGAAACGGTGTCTCTTTTTTTAGTTGTCTACTCATTAGTTATTAGTTCCAATCGATTATCAGAGGTTTAATTGTTTAATTATATTGTTTTTTAGGTGCATCTCCAACTTGATCCTTTTTTCTGAAGGTTTTTTTTTCTTTCCCTAAATGGTAATTTGCGACTCTATGCTTTCACTTTTTTTCTTCTTTTATTATGTCTATTATTAATATTAATTATTAATTATTAATTATTATTGTGGTTAGAAAGGAACTACGATTCAAGAAGCTACAGTTTTGTAATGATCATCAGTTACATTGAGGGAGGTGCTTTCATGTGGTACTAATTATTTATGTTATTTGATTTGTATTATTATGATTGTTTTGTTTTTTCAGAATTGTGATTTATCTTTCTGTTTGTGGGTTATTACGCTGTGTGTATGCTTTTTTAAGAAGTCTATGTAGCTGATGATGGTAAGCATGTTTGTATGTTGCATCAAATGTCTTTAAATTGATCTATGATTTTACAATTTAAGTTTAAAACTTGATGTTTCTTTTAATTAAATAATAGGTTGAAGCAAGAGAAAAAAGGACCAGGCCACTCTGCAAACTGCAAATGAGCATACAATTTTGACTCTATAATATACATGCACTTAAACAACATAGAATGCTTTCTGTGGAAGAAAATAAGCATTCTGTAAAATGTCCCTAAACTACTTATGTATGATCGTTAACTATCTAAGATGCTTTTAAGATGCTTTTCAAGACAACGCTTGCACATAAAGTTTAATTGGTCGGCCGCCGCAGTGCACGGAATGCTTGTTTAATACATATTAATTGTATAATACATGAAGCATTATGTACAACCTTATGATAAAACACCTCCATAACCATATGTACAATATTTGAATCATTATGTACACTCTTATAATAAAACATCTCATGATCATATGTACAATATTTGAAGCATTATGTACAACCTTATGATAATACACTCTTATGATCATATGTACAAACTTTGTAATAAATTGTACAATCTTTTACAGTACAACTTATGAACACATGTACAAACTTTGAAGCATATTGTACAATCTTTATATAATAATTGTATTTTAGTTTTTTAAATAATTTCAAGAGGCATTTGTTATTACTAATAATTATTATTAAAAATATAAATACTTCATTTGTAAGCAAACTTTATTATTATAATTATAACTATAATTGTTATATTATTATTATTCAAATACAGATTCTCTTACTAGATTATTTATGTTACATATTTATGCGAAATAATGTCTCAATAAAAGGTTGTAATGTATAATTTTATGACAAATAAAATAATAATTGTATTGAAAATTGGAAGAGAATGGTGGGAGAATAAATGTAGTTCATTTATCATGACTAAATTAAGTACATTAATATATTTGTAAAAACAACGAGAAGTTTCTTAATCGGAATTCGTGGTCCCACGAGTCATTAAAGTAAATACCTTTAACGTCTACATTCACTTAATACCTAGAACATATCATTAAACTGTTTCGTTTAAACAACCTCGTGATTTTACGGGTCATTTCACTAGTCATTTCACTAGTTTTTTTTAAAAAGTGTATTTTCTTTGAAAAAAATTTAAATGGCCAATTTCCCATAGGGTCAATCACCAAAATACCCATTTTTTTGGTCTTTTCTGAGCTGGTACCCAAAAAAAAAAAAACCTTGACAAAATGCCCGCGCAAGGCGCAAGAGACCTTGCGACCTTGCGACTTGCGTCCTTGCGCCTTGCGTCCTTGCGCCTTGCGTCCTTGTGTTAAAAAATTAGGTCAAATATAGAAATCAGACACCACATACACACACACACCCCGACAATCAGCTCTTGCGACCACTTTGCGACCGACGGCGATTACAAAGAACCTTGCACTTGCGACCCCCTTGCGACCCGTCTACCCTTGCGACCTTTCTTCTGAGACTCACCACATCACCACCACCACCACCACCATCGCCAGCACCACCGCCATCAGTACATCTCACCACCATTACCATCACCGCCTCCATTAGCATCACCATCACCACCACGATTGAGAAAAAGGAAGAGAAAAAAAACCGACAAAAAACGTGATCAATATGTCACAAGAACAGGTAAGTGTTTCCTTTCAACTATCTCCGTTCGATTACTCCATTTCTATGTTGAAAATGATATATAATTTTTGTTGCACACCAAGTGTTCGATGAAATGCTTCAACGAGCTTGGTGATGCAAAACTCACTTATAGTGTTGCTAGATTTGTTAAAGTTACAGTATTTGGAAGCTAACATTTTATAAAAACTGGAACACGATTGTTTTAGGGCTTAAAACTAGAATCTGGTATAGGCGCAAGGAAAGTCTTGCGTCCTTGCGTTTTGTCCCTAGTAGCTGGCGCAAGGCACGTCTTGCGTCCTTGCGCCTGTGTGATACACGAGACGCAAGGTGCGACTTGCGTCCTTGCGCCTGTATTTTTCTTCTGAAAAACTGTCTGTTTCAGGGATATGTTGAGGCGAAGTTGACGATGAAGAATATGCTTAATGTTATACCTCAACTAAAGGCATCAATGACTGAGAATTAACAAAAAATTTTTAGGGGAACTTGTTTTGGTCCTTGGCTAGATCTTTCTTACACCGGCAATGATCCGGGCCTTGTACATGCAATGCTCCAAAGAAAGAGTGAGCGACCGATAGGAATAGATGAAAAGTACCCTGCTGATGATGAGGAAATATGGTTTAGTTTCCGTCCGAATTTCAAAATTAGATTTAGTAGGCGGGAATTTTGTCTCATCACGGGGTTTAAGTTTAGTCGTCGCACGGACATGGCACATTACATTCCCAGAAGTTATGATGTAGAAACACCACCGATTAGATTTAGTTTTGATGTTCATGAATAAATGACGTGCACAATGAGCGTGAAACGCTTCCGGAAACACGTTTGCAATGCCGTGTGCTATTGAAGCAGCACGATCAGAAATAAAAGTAATCTCTGACATACGATCAACCATACCATAACTCATTAAATGATCTCTTAGGTTACCAAAAAACCATGACCAAACACTGTTTGTCTCGCCTTCACCAATTCCATAAGCCAATGGCAAAATTCCATTATTGTCATCCATCGCAACAGCAACTAAATTAGTACCCAGGTACCCACCCTTTAAATGTGCAGCATCGACGATGATTATCGGGCGGACATGTTGCACAAATGATCGAATCTGCATGAAATTTTCACAGTAAATCAAATATTATTAATAAAGACCTCATACACCATACGCAAGGCGCAAGGTTTTTATTGCGTCATTGCGTATTAGTTGGCGCAAGGTGACCCTTGCGCCTTTGCGTATGGTGTACATATTAAAAGGTGGTTTTTGCTAAAATATATTTACTTACAACTACTCCAATGGACATGTAACACATCACAAATTTATTTTCTTTATCGGTAACCAAATTGGTGATGGTCCCCGGGTTGTGGATCTTAAGGTTATGAAGGTAAATGGGAAGCATTCTAAAGGAGTCATCACTACTGCCACGTAACATCTCTATTGCTTGACACTTGGCCCTCCATGCTTGATTGTATGATACACTCACTCTAAACCGATTAGCTACATCATCACGTATATCTTTTGGTTTATACTCTCGATTAGCAGCCTTGAACGAATCCATAAGAATACTACCCAACACCTTTTTAGTAGCATGTTTATTGTTTCCCATAATTTGTGTGCGTGAGCAAGTGTGTACGTCATGCAACTTTTTAACCATAAAGTTTTCAGTGTGTCTTATTTTGTATGCACTACATTTCCACTCACAATTTGGCAACACACATTTAGCGGTGTACCGAGATTTGTCTGACTTTACAGGCTTTATTTGAAAGTTTTCTTCAAGGCATTTTGTAAATAGCTGGTTTAGGAATTCTTCCTTGTTCGAAAACGTTTGACGAACTTTGACCAAATCAGATACCTGATACGTGGTTGGAATTGGGGTCGTAAATTCTGGGTTTTCTTCATCTTGCTGATTGTGTAGAGTTGGCATATTCCAGAATACATCTTGTTTTTCTTCATCTTCTTCATCTTCATCTTCCTCGTCACTTGCTTCATCCGATTCACTAGACCCAACAACAGGTATAAACGGGTTCTCTATTTTTTTTATTTTACACACGTTCTCGGCGCCATGGTTGAAGAAGTCAAATTCTTCTGTGTTTGGAGGTGGTATTTCAGCCTGTTTTTCTTCCGAATAGTGTGTTTCGAGGTTTGGTTCGGAATTGTGTATTTCATCCTGTTCTTTTTGCAGATGGTGAGTTTGTTTGTTTGGTTGAGACTCGAGAATCCGGAGGTTTTGTTGGAGATGGTGTGTTTGTGGATTTTGTTGGGGCTGGTGTGTTTGTGAATTTTGTCCGGGTTGAAGCATTCTAACTTTGTCGACAACATAAATATCAATAGGCTCGTTTGTGACAGCGTGTTTTAAAAACTCAAAAAAATCTTCATGATCATCAGTAATATCAAAAATATGATTATTATCAATATATCTTAGCGAAACAGGTGCATTAGGTGGCAATTCAATTTTTTTGAGAATTTTCCTTAACAATACTCTTCGATTTATTGGTTTTTGTGGAGCAAGTGGTAGTTTTAATCTGGTTCTAAAACAGTCAAGAGGCAGATACATAGGTATGTTGTTAACAAATTCAAAATTACCTCCACAACATACATGAACAACAAATGCTTCATCATTACTACAACTCATTAAGACACAAATTAGTGAAAAAATAGATAAAAGTTGGTACCTTAACGATGCTCTAATGACTTGATCTTTTTGAAAATGAAGTAAAATAAAATTATTAATCTGGAGTTCTAGCCTCATTAAATAGACAGGTACATAATCTTATCCGTAAAGGTACAAAGAATCCAAAAAAATCTTATCCAGAAATCAGGAAAAATTCATTCTGATAAGGCGCAAGGCGCAAGGACGCAAGGACGCAAGCCCTTATCCTTGCGCCTTGCGTTTACACGCAAAGGCGCAAGCCGCAAGGTCGCAAGGTCTAAAGATACTTACGCCTTGCGCGGGCAAATTCTCAAAAAAAAAAAGGGGGGTTCCAGCTCAGAAAAGGGCAAAAAAATGGGTATTTTGGTGATTGACCCTTTCCCATATCCAAAACGTGTGGAAATATCCATCTCCTGAAAAAAATAAGTCCAGCCCAAAACAAAAGTCGCTTTCCAATTAAATCTCCAGATACTCTAAAGGTCCCTACTCAAAAAGGTTTATTTCTTTCGCTCTTATCTCCTATGCGAATGCCCGTCTCTTCACAACTTCAGCTTTTCAATTTCAAATCGAAGTAGTGAAGGAAGCTGCGGATTGTTTATAACTTCCACTATCGCCTTCACATTATTCGATTTCCTCAAGTATCAGCAACTTTTCTTGGTATTAAATCAGGTAATTTATTTAGTTAATTAATTTATTTAGGGTTTACAAAATTTATGTTAAAAATTGAGGTATAATGTTTAAATCGTGTACTTCTACTTGCCGACTTTCTTCATGTTGTTGTTTAGCTGTAAAGCTGTTTTTTGAGCTCTGCTACTGCTGTTTTTGGCTGTGATACTGTTTCTAGTTCATTTTTTAGCAGTTTTAGTGCCTTTTTTTTTGTGTACAGAAATAGTCTTTTTTATTGCACTTATTTAATACAAACTAGTAATTATTTTTATTTATTTACTATTTTTGTTGTTGTTGCTGTTGTCAAAATCACGTTTTTTTATTGCACTTATTCAAAGGGATTTACTAAAATTTTCATTAAAACAAGTGTTTTTGAGTTTGTAAATTGAGTTCGGGTATTGATGAAGTTTGAGCCATAGTGGCTTGATATTGATCAATTGCTCAATTGGGTGGAGATTTGTTGTATGTTCATCTGAATAAGGAATGTAGTTTTAACCTACTACTGATTTTTAGATGATTGTTATTATTAACTTGTTAGATGGAGCATGATCAGAAGGTTTCTATTGGTTCATCATGTGACGAATTTCCTCTTTTATCTTCAAAATATCCATGGTTTATTGTTCAGAACTTCATAGATGAACAAGACGCCATTGATACAGAATTTTACTCTACACTACACGACCCGCTGATTAAATATCAAAGTCAAATCCCCGAATTGAATGGAAAACGTATTCGAGGTTGTCTCCATGGCTGGTTAATTCTATCAAACCATCCATATAATACCAGTTGGTCTCTTTGGAACCCTTTGACTTTGAAGATTATTGATCTTCCTAATTTGGTATTGTATACCGCATATGGTGTATCTTTAGATGAATGTTGTTTGACGGCTCCTCCTGATGATCCCAATTCAATCCTCCTGGTAACAAGATGTGATGAATCTTCAATTTTCATTTGCCGGATGAATTCTAAAAAAAGTTGTATGAGATGGACTCAAATGTCATATGCTAAACAACTCAAGGAATTAACATATGATGGTGCATATCTAAATAGTCTAACATGTTGTAATGGTAAAATATATGCTTTAATTTGCGATAGTTCTATCTCTCCTGTAGTCATACAGGTTGAGATTGTAGTAAAGGACTATCAAAATACAATTCAACTACTGATGTTTGGGAATGGCCCTTTGTTTTCTTATTCTTCTTCTGATTCTAAACGTTCTTTGGGGTGGGCTAATTTTTTGAAGGGATATGGTACAAAATTGTTCTGCATTAGCGTTGGTATTGATGAAAAAACTAAGAAATGTGGTGATGTGTCTTTGTTTCAATTAGACACGGCTAGTATAAAGTCTGAAGAATTGGAGTGTCTCAAGAAATGGGACTTGACTGGTGTTAAAAAAATGGAACAAATGAGTGAGGATGACCTCAAAGACTTGCGGATTACTCAAGTTAAGTGGGAAGAAATGAATGACTTGAATGATGCTATCTTTTATGTGGATCTTGGTCGGGATTGGTCCATATTTTATAACCCTGCGGTTGACTCCGAGTTAGGGGGTTACATACACATTCGTTACGAAGTGGATGGAATATTATACTTGTACCATGTCAAAGATAGAACCATCGTCGTATCTTCTATGCCTTCTCAAGTGGTCTCAACAACCCGTGTGTTGATGTTGGAAGGAAGGTAATAATGATCATCTTAGTTGATTTATCATTTATATTTATGTGTCATGTTATTATTGTATACTTTTATTTATTGCTATGAAAATAATACTTCTTTTTTCATGTAGGCTAGAAAAGGATGAGAGTGTGGTAACGGGTGACGCTGTTGAGCATAATGAATCACGCGTGTACAATATTCCATTTGGAGTTTATAAGATTATTTTGGAATATTGTGTTGGTGTGGAGTACCTCAACTTTCGTGCTACATGCAAACTCTGTCATCTTGCTGCACCTCTCATAGGGTGGAGAAACGAGTCATCATTAAGAAGAAGAAGATGGCATAATTATTCATTAAATTCACCATGTCTAATGGTTGTAGATAAAGGGATTGTCACTTTTATAGATCCGTTGTCGGGTGATAAGTATTTTATGAAGAATTCAAAGCTATCGTTGTCGTTGGTGGAGGACACGATATATTGTTCGAGGTATGGTTGGTTGTTGTGCGAGAGCAGAGAATATGAATGCCCAGTGTTTTTTAACCCCTTCACAAATGATGTACGCAAGCTTCCAGTATTTAATAATGGTGATGTAAAAAGCTTATGTTTCTCAGCGCCACCTACTTCATCTGATTGGATAGTTGGTGGATATGCAATCATCAATGACAGGATTACTTTGATCTACTTTGTAAGTGGGAAACCATCTTGGTGTTTGTTCGAAGACAATAATGATCGTAACTTTGTAAATGGGGAACCTCTGTTTTCTTCAATATTTATTGGCAGAGATCTTTATGCGATGTATAAAGAAATGGTAAATCCGACCATCTGGCAGCCCCACACCAACACGTATATAGAGATGCGGTCTACTGTTTCTTACATGTATTCCAGTACATTTGACCCGATTGACTCAGTTATTTTAGCCGAAGTACCGAAAAGTAGTTGTAGCTCTAGGACACAATATTTTGTGATGAATTGTGATGAATATCTTTTAGTAGTTATTGTGGGTGAGTTTGGAGAAGTCGAGGTATTCAGGCGAAATCATGCTGACGATCAATGGAAGAAAACAGACACTATAGGGAGGCACACAATTTATATTGGTGGTCCCACATCTGTTTGTGTTGATGCCAAAACGCGTGAAATGGAGAATAAGATCGTTTTCCCGAACCTAGTGTGGTATTCACTCAAAACACGAACGTATCACACATTTGGTGGGAAACTTGTCAACAATGGTTTTGGGGGTTTCTTGGAAGCCAAAACTCATGCTTGGATAGAACCAAGTTGGTCCAAGCTGGATGTTAACCAACTTAATTAGGTACTGTCATCATCGGACGAGGTCCAAGTGCCATATGAAGTCACCAGAGCATCATTGTTTTCACATGAGGGAAGGCCTTGGAACAGTAAGTTAGCCGATGACATCAAACTATTTAGGGTTTTTTTTAATTGGGGCACTTTCATGTATAAACTCAAAAAACTGTTTGACGTAAGTTTAAAACCTTTTGCTATGTTCATGTAGACAGTTTCTGCATTTGATGTCATTTGTATGTTAATTTTAAGTGTTTGGGGATTTTATCTAAGTTTTTTCTGGTAGAATTTGTATGTTAGTATATGTGTTGTGACCATTCGTGCATGTTGATGATTGATGATAGTAGCTCTACGTTTAAGGAACATTATTCTCAAGTTAACTGAAGTTAAGCATGGTCGCAGTTGCATTACTTTGATACGTTCCGACTTATTTTTTTCTTTTACTAAAATAACGAAGAGTACTAAAAAGTAGCATTTCATTGAAAAACAGAGGAAACCGATATAGAACATACAACCACGGAAAGGCTTGTTGAGAGTAAACTTCACAAACTGAAGCTAACTCAAAACGAGCCTAAACTAAACCAAAAACGCCATACAATGCGAACAATACCAATAACAATCGCCTAAACAATTACAAAATACTAAAAACTAATTGAACAATACCAATAACAATCGCCTAAACAATTACCAATAACAATCGCCTAAACAATTACAAAATACTAAAAACTAATCGAACAATGCCAATAACAATCGCCTAAACAATTACACAATGCTAAAACTAATCGAGCAAACGTAAACAAAGCACACAAGCTGATTTAAACGCCTTAGAGGGACCTTTATGATCCGTTCCATCCGGACGGTTCGTAATCCCATCAACTTTATCAATATGGACGCCCTTACCTTTCCGAGACTTAAAGGAGTAAGTGAGAACGTTGAAGGACTTGCTTCCAAGTAGAACACCAGAGGATGGAGGAAACAAACCGCGATCCGCTAAATCATGAAAAAAAAAAAAAAAAAAAAAAAAACCCCTTACTGCTAACGTTCAAGGTACCGGTTACGTATTCATCCCGTAGACCGGAAACCCCATTATCTACTTCGGATATCTGCTTGTTCTTGATCACCCGAACTCATCATCGTCCCGTAAAATAAAGTGACCTTCCGCGTCCTTCACCTTATGTCCTTCTGCATGTCTTTCTTGCAACGATTGTAATTAAAACCTTTCTTAGCCCCAATCTCAACATGTATATCAACAGTAGGCTCAACAATTGGAGTGTCACTAACTTCTAAAGCAACAAAAGTTGGAACCAAATTGAATTGGACCATCAACCTTATTAATACCTTTTTGACACCCTTTTTTTTTTTTTTTTTTTTTTTTTTTTTTTTTTTTTTTTTTTTTTTTGAGGTGGTAAAGCTACTGAATTAATGCTATAGAATTAGACAAAACTAACAACAACAAAAAACATTTGTATTTCAAATACCCTACTATCAACGGTTTCCATTTGTCATTCATTTTAATTTTTTCGAACGGGTGAAATTTTATTAAACTAGCAAAGCGCATCAAATAAAATTAAGGAGAATCGAAACAAAATCATCCAAGCAAGGAACATCTTTTCCATTTGTCATTTATGTACGATATGCTTCTAATTTGTATTATAACAAGATAAAAATTTATTTTAGTGTTGTTATTGTAAGTTATATATGTTTGCAATAGATTGCACGTTAAACAATGCCACTCATTATTGAACCCAATTGTAACATAAACCCATTGTCTTCTGTAGTGGGTTCTCTTAATTTGTCCCTTTTTAAAATGTTGTCATCGAACGTTGATCGTAACTAAGAACAAGAAAAACATTTTCACTAAGTTTATAAGTAGATAATTAACATTCTCATCCGTCACAAAAACAAGAGATTAACTATGGCTACTCAAAGAATCACATTCCTTTTTGTCTTAACAATCTTGAACTTTCCCTTAATTACTATAGCACTCGGGTCAAAATCTCATGATTTGGTATCCGATCAAGGTGTTAGAGCAGCTTATTGGCCTTCGTTCACTGGATATCCCGCCTCTTCCATCGACACATCATACTTCTCACACATTTACTACGCATTTGTTCTACCATCGTCTACCAATTACGCACTTGACATAACATCAGACGATGTAGACAAGTTACTTGAGTTTTCAAATGCTAAAAGTAGTTGGAATCCGCCTGTTAAAACCGTGTTGTCCATTGGAGGTGGCGGGGGTGGTGATTTACCCAGTATTTTTTCAAAAATGGCAAGTCAAGAGTATTCTCGTGCCACTTTTATAAATTCAACTATCGAAGTAGCACGAGATTTCAATTTTGATGGCGTTGATCTTGATTGGGAGTTTCCATCGAACGAGTCTGATATGGCAAACTTAGCTTTGTTATTTAATGAATGGCATGTTGCGCTTGAACATGAGGCGAATGTGAATAATAGGGCTCGACTCGTATTGACTTCGGCTGTTTATTATGCTTCCAACATTTCATTTAATGGTGGACCGCGAACATACCCAACCCAGGTGATAAGTCAATACGTTGACTGGATTAGTCCAATGTGCTTTGATTATCATGGCACTTGGGAAAATTTTACAGGATTGCATTCGGCTTTATACGACCCAAACACTGATCTTAGTACAGATTTTGGAATCGGGTCTTGGATTCAAGCGGGTGTGCCTTCCAAAAAGATCGTATTGGGCCTACCCCTCTACGGCCCAACATGGTCGCTCCAGGACCCAAATGTCAACACGGTCGGAGCTCCAACCACCGGGGCGGGCCCTGGAAGTGGTATATTGGTCTATTCTCAAGTTGTTGATTTCAATAAGGAGAACAACGCAACAATTGTGTTCGATAACACAAGGGTTTCGTACTATTCTTATGCAGGTGACTCATGGATCTCATATGACGATACTGGATCGATTAGATCCAAGGTCCATTATGCACGGGATCGAGCCTTGGGTGGGTACTTCTTTTGGGCCTTAGGACAAGATTTGGAATGGGCTATTTCAAGTACAGCTTCACAGGCATGGTTAACTTGATAAATTTGTAGTACATTCAATATTTATGTAAATTTACAATGAGAAGCTATGAGATATATGTTTGTGCATCTTTTAGCACAAAACTAATGATATCCTGCAGCCTAAAATTGGAAAACAAAGAAAAAACTACTGTCTTTTTCCATTTGATATGCTTGTTAAAAGAGAATTAGAACTTAAAAAAATATAATGATCCTTGATGAATAATAACAAATGTATTAAGTGTAAACTAAGTACATTCAGATAACATTTTTCCTCTCTAGAACTAGCAAACATGTTGAGTATACACACAATAAGCCGCCCAAGATCAAAACTGGTAGTCGGGTCAATACAGTTCACATAAAAAATGAAATAAAAACGATAACGACTCACCAAATCTTTTAACAAAAAACCGACTTTTATATAACGGTGTACCTTCCCGAAACGGGTTCGAGCTGTACTTCCATTATTTCACCCGAATCTTTATCTTCATGTTTCCCATTTGAGCTTAAAAGATCAGCATCTTCCTCTTCCCCATTACCCAAAACCCAGTTGCTTCTCACTATTGTTTCCCCGTTACGCCTTTCTTTATATTCCAAATATAAAACCGTGACAAAACCTAACGATACCCAAACAATCAATGCCCATGTTAGCCCACGGGTATTTTCGTCATTGTATCTATCTCCTAAATGTTTCATCCCACTAATAAGAGCAGCAATCGCAACAAAAATTGAACATCTTCCTACATACATGTGAACATATTCCCAAATTATCCTTTTAGAAGACGAGCTTTCATTATCGGGCTTTTTGGGTCGGAAATAAGCGTTAACGGGCTGTATGCAACCCATCAGAATTGTCAAGATCCCAAATTTCACGTGTGCTGACCCGAGATAAAACCCGCGAAGCTCGGCTACAGCAAAAAGGAGCCCGAGAAAAGTAATGGCTAGGCCCGAATACTGTGAGTATACATGAATCTTGAACCATATGTCCCCGGGCAGATGTTTAGTGTATCGGGCAGCTAAAATCCCACAAGGTAGTAATATGCCCCAAGCTAAAAACATCATGAACCCGTGTGCAGCTAAAACGGGCCGTAAATCCTCCTCTGCCTCTGCTGAACCACGAATGAGTGAAACCCGAACAGGTTTATTGCTTTTCACAAAATGCATGTTACTTTGGGTCAAATGGTCTAATGACCATTTTGCCCCCATGGCCCATATGACTTTGAGAGGGCTTGTGGGTTCAATAATGTTGTTACACTCTTGTCTTTCTTTTCGGTTACAATTTGGATCTAACGGGCGGGTGAATTCGAGCGTAATGACTCCATTTTCTGACTTGCATCTGACATATGTAAGATTTTCATTGGTGGGGTGTAGACTTTGGGCATCCATTCCGTCTATCCAATACGTGTTGACCCGACCCGTACCGTTTACATCAACCCATCCAACATATGCAAAACTGTTCTCCATTTCTGACCCGAACCCAATTGCAAGATACCCGCTTTTCTTTTCACTACGGGCTGCTATAGATATCGACTTATCCGAAAGTGTCCAAAAGAAATTTACTTGTTGATCATCTAACAGAACACTGTTTTTATACATATCGGTTAAACCCCCGTCAACAACTTGAATCTTCCAACCCATTTTTTGTGTAAAAACAGACTGATAATAGACTTCATCAGGGGTATTTCGGTCAGGGGCCCACATCAACTCTTTCGGGCTGGACTGAACCCCTTGAGCATCTGGCCCACCCGTGTAAACTGTTTCCGACCCGTTTCTAGAAGTTGCATTACCACCAAGTGGGTCAGACGTGATATAGAACGCAACATCATGACCCGCTTGAATTGAGAATTTCACGGGTACACCTCTCTCGACCCGCAAAACAGGAGATTCTTTCTTGTTCATATACAAAACCTTAGAAGGATTTGGCGGGTTTGGGTAATGCAAAGCGGGGCCCGAAGTAACAATAATCGGTTCCTTCTTATCCGCAATCACTAATTCTTGATCTTCCTTATCTTCAGCATCAAGTGGGCCCAAACAATCATTTACACTCTCTGAAACGTTAATATGAACATGCCCGTATGTCTTACCATGGTTTTGTGGAAGGTAATATGGGCGAATTGAATCGGGCGGTTTTATCAACCCTAAAGCCCAAATACACGTTCTCTTACTTGTAACATCGATATCCCA
Source organism: Rutidosis leptorrhynchoides (assembly GCF_046630445.1). Taxonomy (NCBI): domain Eukaryota; kingdom Viridiplantae; phylum Streptophyta; class Magnoliopsida; order Asterales; family Asteraceae; genus Rutidosis; species Rutidosis leptorrhynchoides. The sequence continues at coordinate 51,530,640 of NC_092339.1, forward strand.
ATCATATTTCTTGTCTACAGACTTTAACGGTCTCTGAAATCGAATAAACGATACACCATCTTTTCTATGACCATAAACTAACCGTGTATTGTTTACAAGATCATTCGAAACTGAAGCATTATACATTGTATCGGGACATACACCCTCGAATGTACCATCTTCGTTCATAATACATTCACTATACTTTGTAATATAATAATCATCAGCAAACGGAATACCTTCTTCATTAAAACCCGTTACCGCCACATCAGCATGAAGCATATGATCATGTTCCCTATTCGGTTCAGTCCACCCAAAAGCCATATAATTTTGAATCCCAATTGCACCCTCTAAACCAATATCAATCACATTATCTTTCTCATTCAATGTCCATCTCAATCTATACGTATCTGATAACACTTTACAATTTTCAAACATCGTCGGTTGTAAACCGGTCTCCGTACTAGAATTCAACGGCGCTTCGTCCGAATTTGGCAACATAACATGCCCAAAATCGGATGCCATCGAACTATCCCAAACAGACACAACCCTAAACTTATCCCAAGTAACATTATTCATTAAACTAACAGTAAAGCTATCATTTTTATAATAAGTTGATGCATTCAATTGATCATCAGATATAATAAACCCTGAAGTTAGATTTTCATAATCATCACCAACAGCACCCCACCAATGAACATGAGAACTACCAGGAAGCATATCAAATTCACTAATTCTAAAAGAACAATTATTTATTATACTAAAAGATCCTCTTAACTGATGTTGAACCATAACAAACTGGGAAGTGAAATTAAGTAATGAAGTCATGGATTGTGCGCAACTTCGTGTAGAAACTGGATCAGATTTGGTGCATATACAAAGATTTATAACGAAGTATAATAAAATTAGCAAAAAAGATTGTAACTTTGCCATTAAATTGATACAAAATTTGAGATCTGATATGGGTATTAGTTAATTGAAATGGGTTTATAAGAAAGAGGGCGGATTTACCTGTTTTGATCGCCGGAGAACGGTGGTTCTGGGGCGGCTATCTAGAGAGATGGAAAATAAAAAAATGGGAGACTTTTTTTCTTAAACATCATGGTAATGGTAATAATGGTAAATCTTGTTTACTTCAGGTGATTTATTAATTTTAAAACCCTTGTTAATATGAATTAGGAAATTTTGAACCTTTATGTATGGAAATAGACACTATAAACCCCTTGGCATAGTAATACGGAGTAGTAATTACGTTGTATATTTTATATTTTATTTATTTTTACATTCTAAATGGTTTGTGTTTAATGGGAAATGAGTGACATATATGTAGATTATAGATTATAGAAGTAGGTATCATAAAAAACTAGCTCATGAAAACAACATATATCTAGTAGATAAAACATATATTATACAAAGTCATTAGAATTTTAGTTATATGCATAACAAGGTGTAACAGTAACGTTATGTGATTTTATATTGTACATAAAAAGTTATTTTTTATTATTATTTGTAGGTAAATAGCTTACATATTCCAAGTTTTATACAAATGTTAATTGGTCAACGACATAAACATATCTTCTTACAAAACACAAATCAAAAAATCAGACCTAATTATATTGTATCATTTTTATTTTTTGGAATGGCTATATTGTGTCATTTTATTTTTATTTTCTTATTATATTCTATTTTATTTATAATTTATAATTCTATTTATAAGATTCGAAGTGTTATAGAAATATATAACGGATCATGCCATGATGGCATAGCTAATCACCCCACAACACCAACCTTGAATCTTGATTATGAACATAAAATTTAGTTGAACGTCACAAAATCTGTCGAATATATCAGTAGAAATTCAAATCAAAACTTGAGTTTGATATGAGATTTATTAAATTGAATATACCATGAAAAATTACGAATTACCAAGTTTTCTCCTCTTTCACAATTATCTCAGAAATTAAATTATTGGTGTAAATGAGCAACTCCTTACTTTATTACGTATTGGTTAGCGGATACAATACTACGATGTCATAATTCATCTTTAATGGCGTATTTTAACATAGGCATATTTTGAATATAGGCGAATAGTTGAGGGGGCAAATCTAGGCTTTACCGTTAATGAAGTTACCTTGAGATCCAAAAAGAACATGCTTATTGAGTTCCTAATTGACTAGTCAACATCAAGAGAAGTGGAGAACCATATACAAAGTTAATCGTTAAGCCCATATATTTGACCATATACTTCCTTACATCTTACAAAGCGTGAAGATTAGATCTGACATGTCACTGCCTCCTTATTCCTCGCTTCTACTTAATGACGTGTTATTTCACTAATTAATCTTGATTAATAGTAAATAATCAGACATGATTACACGTGTCCTGTACATTTACCCTTGGAAAAAAAAAACCCCTTTGAATCAGTTTTAGGGTTCCGCAAAATCACATATGATACACCAAAATATCAACACCCATTCAATCTATACTCTGTATGTATCAGCTTGAAGATCTACAGTCTTATGTGTGCTTTTACGGATACGATTACATTTAAGTATATACGTTCTTCATGAATCAATGATCGATTAAAACAGATTTCAATATGATTGTATAAAGGTATGTCAATTAGAAACACACATGGTTAGTGAAACATAAAGTTGGTCAAAATGTCAAATGATTAGGAAGCGTAAATATGTTAATAAATAAAAACACAAAACCTCGTGAATTATATTTTTGCTGTGGTAAGATAATTATTAATCATGTTTGATGTTTGATGCTTTAATTGTTTGCAGATAAATGGGCAGAAGACGTTAGAACCTCAACGTGATATGGCCCGCACTACAGATGCCTGTTTGACCCCGTTATTCTTTTTAATTTTAAATTCTTTTTTCGGTTCATGATATTTAAATCACAAAGGTTGCAACCTTTTGAGGAGACCCTTCAAACCCAATTTTGCAAGATAATGTTTAGTAGAATTTTGCAGGATAATGTTTACATTTCTTGCAATTTAGTATTTTGTCCATGTGAGAACTGATAAGCAAAGATTATATAAATCACTAACCTAAGAAACTTTTTCTGCCAGCCCCGAGTTAGTTGCATATTTGACCACAAGTTGACTGCAGAAACACCAAGTTCCTTAGCGACCTCGACACACCCGTTTGCATAAGTCCCAGTGACTTCATTTGTCCTTTCGGAAAGTTTCGTAGCCTTTTCCCCATATAACGATCTATCAGCCACAACATAGCCTTTAAGATTCTTAATAATAATTACAAAACAATAGGTGGCATTTTCAACCCATTTATATATAAGTGGGTGGGTCAATTCCAGTTATGCTATCTCTAACAGTGTGTTAGACCTTTAATAAGGAAATGGCTCAATTAGAAACACACATGGTTGTAGTTCAAGCCGATGATGCATTTACAGATTCAACTTCATATGATTTGTTAGTTTTATTCCGATTTGGATCAACAGTTATGTCAATATCTCAAACTCCGATGATGAAAACGCATATCGGTATGTTTCGTCTTCTAGGTATTCAATTTATCTTTACAAATTTTATCTTGAATATTCTACTGGGTGATGTTTCGTTAATGACCATGTTTCTCTAGGTTCTATAAACGAATATCTTCATCAGGTAGGTATGTATATTATCTTATTGCTAATCCATCCTATTAGTTTAAGTTTTGTTACGGTATTTTTAGTTAAGGGTTTGAATGTTTGATCATGTATTACACATCTTTTTGGTTCGATGGGTATTAGTCTGATTTTGTGGATCCTAGGAATTAACTTAGTTTTGTTATCTAAGTTTGATTTGTTTTAGTCTATGTTGTTGCTGACAGATCCAATAAGATGGAGAAAGATGTTATGATCCATTAGGGATGTTGGTGAGAATTAGTGTGTCATTGTCATTACCCAATTTGGCAGAACTAAGAAGTTTGGGAGTAAGTTGACAGTCCCTACTATGTACAAATTTAAACCTTTTTCATTTAAGCTACTCTCTTTCATAACAAAGTATATAATACTCCGTAATAAATATGTCCCACATAAGTTGTAACCACCTCCTTAACAGAGCATCTATAATTATATACAAGAGCCTATTCCAAATGGTGTTCTCAATGTGGTTTCACTTGCAAACTAGCAGTTGGCTCCAAATGAAATAAACGTGGTCTGGCTATCAGTTAGATTGGTACTGTTGTGGTCAATATGGAAGTGGAGGAACAACATTATTCATGAACCGCAAGATCGTCGGAATGCAATTCTAAAATAGGACATCCTTGCGAACACGAGAATATTATTTAATCTGTGGCTATCGAAGCGAGGCAATAAAATTGAAGCTGATCCGGAAAAATGGCGTCTAAATCTAAGAGATTCGTTGGTGGTCAAGATATAAGCAATTTCTTAGGAGCTGTTTGTGATAATTTTGGTTAAAAGTTGTTTGTTAAAGGCTTTGTATCACTTCGTCTTTTATGCTCACCGCTGGTGTGCTTCTGTAACATGGTTGGGCTTTTTTGGCCTCTCTCGATAATATTTAGCTTTTCAAAAAAAAAAAAAAAAAAAAATTAGTATGAACAACCGCATCGATAATTTTAATCCTGATTTTGCGGTTGTATTTATAAAATTCCAAAGTTCAGATCTGAAAATGGGATTATTATAGTTTAAAATGCGAATGTGATCAGATGGCAGACGATAATTTATTTAGAATTAATTCCAAAATAATTATCAAAGGTTTCCATCAAAAGCATCTAAAAATACTCAATCCAGAATTTTATAGATAATTTCCAGTGGCCTACTTGGTGGTTCTTAATCTACCATCTTCTAGATTATTTGTTGTAGATAATTTCTTTAGCACATCCATGTTATTAGTGTTTATCGTTTATTTATTTTTTCTTTCGCTTATTGATGCATTATTCAGGAACCGATTACTGGATTTTGGTTTCGTTAGGATCCTATGCTTCATCAAACGATTATTGAGGTATTCTATATAATTTTCGTTTATTGCATTATCGTTTATTGAAGACATAAAATTATGCTTTTGGATTTAAATTACATGTTTACAGTTCGAAGTTACTAACTACACCATACAATTTATAAATTGTGTTTATGTTTTGATAACCACATTTGTTCTTTTCATGTGGTACAATGCTTCAAAGTCTATAAACAAGTAAGCTTGCACACTTTTGACTACATTAGTAGATTGTGAGTTTGTTTTTTATTTTTATTTTTTTTTATAATTTTTTTTTGAGATTGGACTGACTGGTATGTTTATTTCAACGACTTACCCAAGTTATCAGCTATGTTGTCGTGTTTATACTATGCATTTTAGGAGTAACTGTTTTCTTAAAGTCTCTTGGTTTGTTAGAATTGAATACTTAGTAATCTTTATTACCATCAACCTTATCAATTGCTTAATAAGTTACAGATTTGGCATATTGGTCAACATACTATTTTCCTTTATGTCATTCAATCCAGTTCCATAGTACTTTCAATCTTTCCTTTAATCAGGTACTCCGTATATGACTCCACCAATTGAAAGTCCAGCAATGGAGACTCAAAACAAACCGGTTGACTCCCATAATCATCATCAATATTATTTACATGAAGAGAGTCAGTTACTTCCCATCCATGGCATGATCTTGAGATAGGTATGTTATCTAATCAGTCTATCGCTATATAAGTACAATTTGTTAACAATGTAATGATATACATATACGCGTCTGACTTTGGTACTTATGTAATGCACACTTATGGATCGACTTTGGTAGTTATGTAAATCAGTTCATCATGTTCCATGGTGACCACTCAAGGACTGGCATCTTTGAATACCCAAAATGAAAGATATACAAAGTTATGTTATTACAACAAGCGTAGAGTTGGCAATGGGCGTAAAAAAACCCGTGACCCGCGGGTACCCGTGCCCGTGACAGGCGGGTATTAATGAAAAAATGTACCCGCAGGCATGAGTCGGGTAAAATTTTGTACCCGTTGGCGGGTCGCGGGTATTTCATACCCGTCGCAGTAAAACCCGACCTGTGAATCCGTGATGCCCGTTTTAGCTGCCCGCGGATATGCCCGTTTTAGCTGCCCGTTTACCCGCATACATATATACTTAACTATATATTATAAAGAAGGAATTGGCTAAAACTACTCATATATTTTCCTATCTACTCATAATGAAATGCTTCTACAGATTGTACCAGATCACACCAACAACTCTTAAATATTTAGCTACAATAATGCTGGTATATTCTCCTATGTCTTAAGCTTGCTACAGTTCTCCATTGTAATATGTATTTACATCCATCATATAATTCTTTGATCATATATTAATAATATTTTGTTTGCCTGAGGTGATGTGTATTTACAATGCGTCCAAGTTCATATTATTTGTTACGGCCATACATGTGTATTCCAGGTTATTACTAATGTATATCATTGCTTTTCATATCAAATTGCTAAATATGATGCAAATTGATTTGATAAACTAGAATTTTGCTTATTATATGTGTGTGCTTTTAGATGCTTGCGATTTTGACCTTAGTATTAAAATGCTCATTTCATTACAAGTGTTTCAGCTACGTATATAGACAAAGTTCAACTTGAATTACAACTATACAATCTAAGAGACGTTTAATAATCGGTGTGGTTTGTTTCAGGTCAGGTAAATGAAGTGCACCAAAAGGTTTCATCTTCAAAAGTTGAACTAAAAATAGAGATTACTATTGTCAACAAGTAGAAGCAACATGTCTTAATCTACATGTACGACTAGCGATATGACTTCATATATCTATGTGATTTGTGTAAATAAAAAAAACTAAATCAAATTATGTTTATTTCATATAAAAGAATAGTTTTCATACCCTCTTTATCATACTGTCAATTGATATAACATGTACGTTTCCAGTTTGTTTGATTAAGAGTCGCCGTGCAACGCACGGGCTCTAAAAGGCTAGTTATGTAACAAATCCTAACTTCACAATAATAATATATCATCTAGAAGATTTCTTCAAACCATGTAAAGACACTTAAAAAAAATAATAAATCGGATATTTTCAACTTTTAGTTTAAATCATATAATAAACATAGATCCGATCACAAATTTATTTATATATAAGCGATTCTAAATTCTTATTTAACACTGGTTGTTAGTTGTTACGATTTAAACAAACTTTTTTTTTTTTTTTTTTTTTTTTTTTTTTTTTTTATCTTTTACCAATTACCATTGATATAGCAACTAGTACCTCATACAACATTACTTGTACTTTGCATCTAAAACCCTAAGAAAGCGGCCATCCCTTTTATGTAACGTAATAATAGCCTTTACTAGAATTATTTTAACACACAATTACTCTACATAAAACAAATTTAAACAATCACTACAAATATGCAAGCAACATTTACAACTACTTTTATTTTTTGAGCAAACATGTAACAACTTTTCTTTTTTGAGCAAAGCAATAAGCATATACAATTACATTGTTTTGGTGTTTACTGCATCATGGGTTGTATACTCTTCATCATGTTTGTCTAGATGGTACAACTATGCAAGCAAACATGCAGAACAGTTCCATTTGATGCAGAGCAGTTAACTTCTAGACAAGTTTTACTACACATGTCCTTGTACTCCTCTTTGAGTACAACCATGAAAGCAGCATGTACAACTACATCAGCAATCTAGGATTCTGGACAACTTCATTCAATACTGATGATTAACTTTGTTAGTGCATATTTTTGTAATCCCTAGTTCCATGAACTTTAATGAATTATTCGATCATGTAGTAACCTGTAATACTGTTAAACGTTGATTGTCGATTTGTTACTTTATATATTTGTAAACGTTTAAATGTAATGTGTAATGTTGTTCGACAGTCGGCCGACTGACATAGTCAGTCGACCAACTGTCAACCACAGTCGACCGACATATGATCTGGGATATTTAAGCCAAGTTAATCTCCACTAATTTGGCTAATCACTCTACACATTTTCACACACATACAAACAGTTCTATGTCCGGTCTCACTCAATCTTCATGTCCAAATACCACAGAATGTCAGTCTAGGCTTCGTGTTTATCAAGATCTAATCTTGGTTTGACTCGTACGAACCCGAAAACTCATAGATATTCGTTTAAGCTCGTTCTAGTGTTATTCTGCCTCTAGATCGTGTTAGGTTGATTCTAAGATCCTCTCCCAGCGTCTACAAAGTGGTATCAGAGCTATGGCTTGCTGAATCAATTGTTTTAAACGAGTTCTTGTTATATTTTTGGGTCAAAAATTGGTTTTGGATTGAATTTTGCATACTTTTATGTTAAACTTTTGGTCTTAATTGCTTTAGAGTGTTTACAGAAGTAATTCTAAGTTGTTTAAGGTGTTGATCAGTGGTTTTAGTTCGTAAATTGAGCTTGAAATCGTTTAGAAGTCAAAAACCTAATTTTTGGATTCTAGTTCTGAGAGAATTAACAGTCGACCGACTTAGGTGTCAATCGACCGATTTTAGTTTATTTCGAATGATTGTCATTAGTTCGACCGATTGTCATTAGTTCGACCGATTGTCTGAAAATCGACTGACTTTAGTACTAAATCGACCGAGTTAAACTCTAAACCGACCGATTGACGGAACATCGACTGATTGAGAAAAGTAATACCATTTGACTTAATTTAAACAGAACTTCGACCGATTAACCATTGACAGTCGACCGACTGTAACTGTTCATCGACCGACTGTCACTCAATCGACCGACTTTGGATCAGATTCAACCTTAATTAATTTTAACGATGTCTAATCAGGCAATGGCAATTACTTCCGGCGTTCAAAATATTTTACTATCTGATAGTGAATCAGGCAGTGACAATCGTGCTCCTAGACTTGATAATACAAATGATTACATTAGATGGAGGTCTAGGTTTATGAATTACATTAGAGGCCTTGATCCTAGAATGTGGGATTTGATACAACATGAATATAAAGAGCCTTTAGGTACTGATGGTAATAGTAAAAAGTATGAAGATTATAGCGTGACCGAAAAAGAAACATATGCCTTAGAATGTAGATGTTATGCTCAATTGACTCAGGGTTTAGATGGTGATATTTATCATCAATATCAGATGCACTTAACATCATATTCTCTTTGGAATGCTATTAAGATAGGTGTAGAAGGAAATAAGGTGTATCGTGAAAAGAAAGCTAAAGTAATCAAAAGTGAATGGAAAAGGTTTGCTGCTCTAAGTCATGAAACGTTAGAGGAGACAATCATTCGTTATCGTCATCTTGTCTCTGAATTGGGTAACTTAGGTGTAGAAGTTACATAACAGAAAGCTATCAAACAATTAACAGATGGTATACCACACAAGTGGGATGCGTTTATTGAACAGGTAGAAGACAGAGCTTCGTCTGCTGGTGAATCACTTACCCTAGATAAATTCACATCAAAATTGATGGTAAAGGACTTGGATATGGAAACCAAGAAGAAACGCCTTGAGGGTCAACAGAGTCCTATAATTTACAAAGCTGGTACTTCTGGATTGAGTAATGTTCATGCTCCCTTACAAACAACATTTGTTTCTAGTGATAGTGCTGTAAATAGATCACAACCTGCTCAAAATGTGATGTTTCAAACCCAAGTAAATAAGCCTATTAGCACAAATCAGTCCACTATTAGACATGAGCCAAAAACTGTAGTTCTCAACACTGAGAATTTAAGAACTAGGCCCCTTGCAGTTGTAGAGGAAGATATGGCTTTAGTTGCTTTGGTAGTTAATTCTTATAATGAAATGGTTGGTGGTCAAATTGGTAATGCTCATTTAGAAGCAGAAGATTATGAGCAGATTGGCGAGGATGAACTTGAAAAGATGGATATCCTCTGGGCTATGGGTAGTGTGATTAGACGAGCGAAGAAATTTCTGAAAAGGACAGGTCAACAGAGCTTAGGTGTTACTAGAGATACTAAGTTAGGCTTTGATATGTCAAAAGTGAGATGTTTTAATTGCAATGAGTTAGGACACTTCAAAAGAACATGTACCAGGCCACAGAAAACTGGTTTTCACAATCCATTTCACAATCAGTATAATAAGACAAAGGTTAATGTGCCAGTTGAAACAACGAGCAGTGATACTACCAGAAATGATAAAGCAAAAGGCTTAATTGCAACATATTCAGACGAAGGTTGTGATTGGACAGTATTTGCTGATGATGAAAATCATGCTAATGTGGTTAGAATGCCTAAGACCGAAGAAGAAACTGAAAGTGAGAAACAAGAGAGAGAGAAAGCTGGTTGTGTTGGTACTGCGAATGAATGCATGTGTTACATCTGCAAGATGGAAGCAAGAATTGAGCGAACTTATGCAATGATCAGATATGTTAGAAGAGGTGTTCTTAACAAGAGAGTGTATGAGAAGTTCAAATACGCAATGCACAATGACGGCGATGTATGGAATGATTACAGTAGTTCGTCTTCATCAGATGGCGAAACTATTGTGATAGATGATGTCAAGACTTCAATTGAGTTGAGTAATTCTGACTGTTCCAGTTCTAGTTCAGAATCTGAACCTGAATCAGAGACTGAAGAAAAGGAATATGCGTTCATGGCAAACACATCAAGTGACTCTAAGGTACAAACTGAATTTCCTTTGGTATGTAACGATCGTGCTGATCATAAGTTGGAAATTGTTAAACTTGAATGCATAGTTTCTAAACTGAATGATATCCCCTTAGGATGTATTTTTTGTCCTGAAGTAAAACAGGAACTTAGGATTGTTAAAGCAGCTTATCTTGAGGTAAAAGACCTATATGAGACTAATTTAACTCAGTTTAACAATAAAAAGGAATTCAGGGAGACAATCAAAACTCTAGAAAATCAAGTTCATGATTTAAGAGCTACAATTTCAGGTGACCAAAAGGCCATAATGATGTACTTAAATCAACTTGAATGTGCTAAGAAAGAAAAGGAAGAGTTTAAGATTAAGTATGAGTCAGAAAAGGCTAGAAATGATACTTGGCAACGAATGTCATATGTCATTGACTATACTGTCTACAACAAGAATGATGGTAAAAAGGGTTTAGGTTATAAAGAGTGTCCTCCTCCTCTTAGGAATGAGTACATTAATAAACCTTCTGATTCTTGCCTTAGTGAAATCCTAAGTGTTCAGCCTGTAGAGAATGAAAAATCAGACAGTACTAAGCCTGTTGTTGAAGGCTTAGTGGAGGACAGTAAATCTGACTCAGAGTATGAAAAAGTTTCTGAGATTGTTACACCAAAATCCAAACCTATCACTATCCTGAAAAATCCATTGAATGTTGGTAAGGCTAGTGAAAGCAGAGGACCCACACCTAGAAAACAAGTAAACTCTAGGAACTCTAATGGAAAGAAAATATTTCAGACACCTGTTAAGTATCAGCAGGGACTCAACCTAGATAAACAATATGTTCTTACACAAGCACCTGAAGAACTATTTAATAAGAGGAGCCATAATACTAACAATGTGCCTAAATATGTACACCCTAACCATCGACCGGGTTTGAAACATCAAGTTAAGAAGCCTATGTCACCCAAGAAACAGTCTTTGCCCAATAAGAATCTGAGTTCAAAAGCACCTACTCAAGGAACTCAAAACTGTAATAAATGTGGGAAAAAGGGTCATTGTGCTGTTAACTGTCAACAGGGTTGGAAAACACCAAACAGAAAATCTGACACTGATACAAAAACTAAACTCTATGCTTCTAGTACCAGTTCCATAGGTACTTCAAGTTATAGTTCAAAAGGTTTTTATAGACCAAAGTCAAATTCTGTTGCTGATTCATCCACAAGTGTACAGTCAAGGGTGAACACAAATTTTCAAACGAATGACTATTATAAGAAATCTGTTGGTAAACGTACCGTTTGGAAACCTAAAACAGAGACAAAGGTTGTTGACAAGTCCAAAGATCCATCAGGATCAAAGGGTCAATGGATGGATGTGCAAGTTATTGGTGTCGATGGGAAACCCACTGCCATTCAGGCATGGGTGTCCATCTCAAACTAACTTCTTTTCTTGTTGTGCAGGTCGCCTACAATCCGAGTAGAAATATCTGGATTGTTGATAGTGGGGCATCCCGGCACATGACAGGAAACATGTCCTTACTTTCTAATGTCAAGTCAGTAAATGGAGGATCTGTTTCTTTTGCAGGAGATGAAGGAGGTTTTATTACAGCTCAGGGTGTGATTTCTAATGCTAATGTTAGTTTTGATAAAGTGAATTTTGTGAAGCAGATGTCAAATAATCTGCTGTCAGTTTCGCAAGTAGCAGATAAAAAGCATAAGGTTGCTTTTGATGATCAAAGATGCTACATTTTGAAGAAAGAGTACGTAATACCGGAAGATATGATTCTTATGACAGCTCTCAGAAATAAAGATTTGTATATTTTGGATATGGCCACAGCCCATGTTAAAGCTGCAACAGGTCATCAAGCTTTCATATCCAAAGCTACAGAACAAGAATCAATATCATGGCACAAGCGTATGGGTCATTTGAGCTTGAGAAAGATGAACAATCTTGTTCATAATAATCTGGTTGAGGGAGTAAATGTTAAGAGTTTTCAAATTCCTAAAGGATGTCTTCCGTGTAAGAAAGGCAAATAGACTAAAAAGTCACATGCAACAAAGAAACATCATTCAATTGTTATTCCTCTAGAGTTGTTACATATGGATCTTTTTGGTCCGATTAATCGAATAAGCATCTCTGGAGATTCATATTGTTTGGTAGTGACTGATGAATACTTACGATACTCTTGGGTAGTGATGTTAAAGAAGAAGTCTGACACGTTTAAAAATATAAAGTTGTTGTTTTTGAAGCTGGAATCTTTGTACAAGTTAAAGGTTAGGAAGACTCGAACAGATAATGGTACTGAATTCAAGAATTAGCAGATGGAGAGTTTCTGCAACGAGAAAGGCATTCAACAATAGTTCAGTCCAGCTTATACTCCACAATCAAATGGTGTTGCTGAAAGATGTAACAGAACGTTAATTGAAACTGCGAGAACAATGTTAGCCGACTCAAGTTTACCGATTAACTTCTGGAGTGAAGCTGTGGCTACAGCATGTTATACAATGAACCGATTGTTAGTAGTCAAGAGGCATGGAAAGACTTGCTATGAATTGCTACATAAAAGGAAGCCTAACATTAAACATTTCGAACCCTTTGGTGCACCGTGTTCAATCATGATACGAGATACTGGAGGAAAATTTAATCCTAAGGCTGTTCCTGGTATATTTCTTGGTTATGGGAATCCAAACAAAAGAGTTTTCAATACTGTATCTAAACGTGTTGAAGAATATTTCGAAGTAGATGTTCAAAGAAATGCTGCTATTCCTGCTGGGAAAGGTTTTTCATGGCAGTTTGATTATGAAGATTTGTTTGATTCTTTTGGTCTTCCATCTGTTGCTATTGATGATGAAGTTATTGCAAAATTGCTGAATGAAATGCAGACGTCTCCATCACAAATGGTTCCGCAATCACAAACGGCACCACAACAATACACAGTGCCGCAACAACAACTTGTTCAAGATGATGAAGAATCCGGTGATTATCAAGATGATCCATCTTATGATGGATCTGATTCTGAAGAGGAGTCACAACCTATAGATAGTGGCGAAAGTGCTCATAATCTGCTACAAATTGTAGAAGTTCGGGAAGAACAACCAGAACCTGAAGGTGTTCGTAAATCATCACGAACAGTTGTCCTACCTCGACACTTAGATGATTTTATTGTTGATTCGAAAGGAGTTTCTGGAGCACCATCAAATGATGCCTCAATGTCTGAAAATCAGAAAGCTTCAACTGAAAATGTTATGCAAGCTTTCTATTCTTCGCTAAATAGGTCAGGCAAACTCTTTTTACATGCATATACATGCTTTGTATGTCAAATTGAACCAGACTCTGTTGAGGAAGCTCTTCTATATGATGATTGGGTAAATGCTATGCAAGAAGAGCTTTTGCAATTCAAGCATTTAGGAGTATGGAAACTGGTGAATCTGCCTCATGGTTGTAAACCTTATGGGCTTCGATGGGTATGGAAGAATAAAAAAGATGAGCAAGGTATAGTAATCCGAAATAAAGCTAGACTGGTTGTGAAGGGATATCAACAGATCCCTGATATAGATTATGATGAAGTATTTGCACCAGTGGCTAGACTTGAGGCAATTCGAATATTTTTGGCATTCGCATCATTTAAAGGCTTCAAGGTCTATCAAATGGATGTCAAAAGTGCTTTTTTGTACGAGACTCTCAATGAGACCGCGTTTGTTAAGCAACCACCAGGTTTTACAGATCCACACTCTCCAGAAAAGGTATATCGTCTAGAAAAAGCACTGTATGGGCTTCATCAAGCTCCAAGAGCGTGGTATGGTACGTTGTCCAACTATATGATTGATAATGGTTTCAGAAGAGGTGTCATCGATCAGACACTTTTCATCAAAGAAAAGGGCAAGCATATTATGCTAGTACGGGTGTACGTAGATGATATTATCTTTGGATCTACAGATAAGACGATGGTGGATGATTTTGAGGAGGTAATGCAGAAACGGTTCAAGATGAGTTCAATGGGAACTATCAAATTCTTCCTTGGTATTCAGGTTGTCCAAACAAATCAGGGTATCTTTTTACATCAGACGAAATATGTATCAGATATTCTGAAAAGATTCAAAATGGAAGATGAACGTCCTGAAAGGACGCCGCTATCGGTGAATCACGGGATTACACCAGATAAGGAAGGTGCTAAGGTTGATCAAACCTTATATAGGGCCATCATTGGTTCTTTGATGTATCTGACAGCGTCTCGCCCTGATATCATGTTCGCAGTTTGTTTATGTGCTCGCTATCAAGCAAATCCAAATGTACATCATTTGCTTGTGGTGAAAAATATTATGCATTACTTAAAGCAAACTCCGAATATGGGCCTATGGTATCCTTGTGATAATGATTTTGAACTGACGGCTTATAGTGATTCCGACTATGGTGGATGCAAGAAAGATTTTAAGTCAACATCAGGAGGTTGTCAATTCCTTGGAAACAGACTAGTTACATGGCAGTGCAAGAAGCAGACAGCAGTAGCCTTGTCCACT
The DNA here is from genome assembly GCF_046630445.1 of Rutidosis leptorrhynchoides. Lineage (NCBI taxonomy): Eukaryota > Viridiplantae > Streptophyta > Magnoliopsida > Asterales > Asteraceae > Rutidosis > Rutidosis leptorrhynchoides. Next base: position 51,545,706 of record NC_092339.1, read on the forward strand.
TGTGAAGCTGAAAACATTGCTGCAGCAAGCTGTGCATCTCATGTTGTGTGGATACAACAGCAGCTTCGTGACTACGATTTGAATATTTCTAACACTCCTATTTTCGTTGATAATTCTGCTGCCATAGCTGTTACGAAAAATCCTGTGAATCACTCTAAGACCAAACACATAGGGATTAAATACCATTTTATTCGAGACTGTTATGAGAAAAGACTAATCGATGTTGTTCAAATTGGCACAACTACGCAAAGGGTTGATCTTTTCACAAAAGCTTTTGATAAACCACGTTTTGATTTCTTGTTAACTGAGTTAAGTGTCAAAATATTGTCAGATGTCGTTCCTGACGAAGAGACCAAAGGGTAACATCATTTTATGTGTTCTGCATGTATAGCTGTATATACTGTGTGATTATATTTTTCTGATTGTTTCTGTGTTTTTAAAATCCAAAAAGCCAAAAAGATTTTAGATTTTTAGTATTTTAGGGGGAGTAATGATTTAATGATGCAACATCAGAAATTCAGAAAATTAAAAATTTAGAAAGGTTTAAATGTAAAATGAGTTTGATCTAAATGAAAAATGAGATACGGACTTAATCATAGAATGAGATGATCATAATCACAATCATGTAAATATCTTGATAAGGAATTCATGGAAAGGTTTACAACGGTTGAGGGTAGTCACTTAATTACCACAAGTGCATACTTTAAAGAAAATTGTTGAGGAAATCAACAAAAGGTGAGGGTATCCCCTATCATGACGTATAATCTAGAAACACATGATGTAGAATATCCCCAAGCAAATTCCAAATTGCTGCACCATTGAGTCTCACGACTAATTGGGATATTCAAGCGATCAATAAGCGTTGAGAATGTTCTGATTGACTGTGCATACCGACTTCTATCAAACTTTAATTCTTGAATCGTACCTAAACTCCAAAATAGTAAGTTTATCTCAATGAGAGTATCTTTCCTGTGAACGGGTTGAAAAGTGTGGTTCTATATTACAGACAGTCCATGAATGAATGATTTAAGTTAATTGTTACACAAATGAAGAAAAGAGATCTTCATCGTAAGGAAGTCAATTCGAGAACTAAATCAAAGTCAAGACTGTAATGTGTTGTTAAAAAAAAAAATAATAAAAAAATAAAAATTAAAATTATGGCACATTGCATATCAAGTTATTATATCATGAAAACAGAAGTGAAATCATGGAAGACGAAAATATCAAGGTCAAGATAATGATGGAATCGAGAAGAGAAGTCTTTGTAAGAATACTATTGAGTGTGAAGATTAACAAGAAGAACTTAAATCATTCATACTTCAACAAAACCATTCTATTGGACTTATTATCATTGTATGTGATATGGGACTGTGCCCATTAAGGCCTAGATAGCGAAAGATGTTTTCAGAGGGATATTCTGAATACTCACTCATTAAGAAAGCTACGTCTTTCATTTCGTTTCCTCCAATAACTTTAATAATAAAGAATGAATGAGATTGATATCAGTTGGTTACATAAAAGATTGCACGATTAACAGAATATTAAATATACTATGAGATCCATCAGAATCATATGAATTGAAAAGTATACGTTTCGATAGAAGCTAATGGCTGACAGGGATATTCCAAAATTACTATGAGAACCTTCCTGTTCAAATTAGACCTAACGTATGTGTTTGTGGTAACGAAAAGCATCAATAGACTTGTGCTCAATTGACTACCTAAAAAATCATGCGATCTCAAAATGATGACTAAGTCAGTGATTGAATCTAACATAGCAATATGCTAAAGTATTTAATTAACTTGATCATCAAAATGTCTAAGAGGAAAGTCTGTAAAAGTTTAATGAAGATAGATACCATGTTAAGATCAATTTCTCACAAATTATTTGCTTTTACTTGTGAAATTTTTTGTACATATTGTTGTCTGAATGTTGATTGCTCATGTATATATTTTGATAATTTAGCTTTCTTAGGCTTATGACTTACAGAAACTGCTTCCTATAAATAACATGTTTTATGCCATACAATCTTGGATCTTTCTTAACCTTGATCATTGACTTTCTGACCTGAATTGTTCTTCATTTGCACTTCTTATTGTGATAATTTTAAAATCTTAAAAACTACAAAAAGATTTTTCAGTGTGTTGATATTTATTTTTAAAAATACAAAAACATTTTATTTGTTTGCTTATGTGAATATGTGTATATTTCCATGAAGTTACAAATTGTGTCTCGACGTCAAAAAGAAACGAACTACACATCTAAATTTTTAAACTTGTTAAAGTCTTCAAAATGAAAATATTTTGCGTGTAAAATCAGCCCAATGGATGTGAATAGAGGGAGTTATCGGGGTTTCTAAAACAAAAAATAAATTTTAAAAAAAAAGGTGACAGTCGACCGATTTGGACCATACGTCGGCCGACGTTGAATCAAAATCGACCGACTTACTGGCTTGTCACAATGTCGGCCGTTTGTCACATATGTCGACCGTTTGTCGCATATGTTGGCCGACATAATCTCACAGTCGACCGACTGTCAACCTGGGTATAAAAAGGCCTCAGACGGCCGAAGTACCCCATTTCGTGCGATTGTGTTGTTTTACCAAAAATTCGAACTTTGCAAGGAGGAGTTTTTGATCGTGATTTTCATATACATCTTTGATTTGTGATTCCAGCGCCATTAACCGTTCGAGGTAATTCCTTCTAGATCGAAAGTTATTGATGATTTTATTTATTTTTCCTTTTTCGATTAGATTTGTACAAATTAGGACCTGTTAGAGTTAATTGGTGAATAGATCATGTAAATCGGCCTTCTCTGTACCATTATTAGTCATTGATTGCAACAAAACACCATAAAATCGATGAATTTGTATTTGGATCTGTGTTTCACTTCGATAAAACAATCGGCCGATTGACTTCCTAAGTCGACCGCCTGACTCTATGTCGGGCGATTTTCTAAGTCGATCGATTTATATGTATGTCGGGCGATTGTCTTTGAAACTCGACCGACTTATCTTGTATGTCAACCGACTGTATAATCTTGTAATTTTCTTATTTTTTTAAAAAAATTTTAACGCTTTTCGATTCTTGTATATATGTTTGTATAGCAGAATCAATGGCTCAACAGGGTAGTCCAGTGAACGAAGACGTACATGAGGAAGAGGTGATTCTGTCCAAGAATCTTCCGGGCTTGACGGCAAGCGAAAACGCCAATATAGAGGCTTGTTTAAACGAGGAAGGACCTGAAGCAAAGGAAGGCTTCGTTGATATTATCAAGTTTTTGAAAAGGTCCAGGATTCATACTGCAATCACTCTAGAATGCAAGGCATACTACTCGCACAAACGAGAATTCTAGAACAATGCTTCTATTGTCACTGAACATGGAAAGAAGGTGATACGAAGCAGCGTTGGTGGTACAATTGTGAAGATTTTAACTCAGACAGTTCGTGAAGACTTAGGCTTTCCCGATAATGATTCTATGCCAGTCACACTGAATAGAACTAAGGTCCGAAGGTGTTTAGTAAGATGTGGATACTCTGGTGTTCCGATGAAAGATGCTGTTAAGAGAACTCAATTCTGTCATCAATACAAATACTTAACTTTGGTGTTGTTGAGATGCATGAGTCCAATGGTAGGCGGTTTTGATGAGTTGAACGAGACTTATAGTTCAATGTTTGCAGCACTAGTTCTTCATGCGGACTTCAATTTCTCTGAAGTGATTTTTAGAAGTATGTTGGTGAACGTGAAAAAGAAAAGCCACTTAATGTTTCCTAGGTTCTTACAGGTGATGATTGAAAAACAAGTGCAAGGATTGAATAAGGTTTGGGAGGATGAGATTAAACTGAATCATCTGAACGACTTGACTTTCAATCGAGTCAAGCAAAAGAGAGGTCCGAATGAACCATTCAAGAGACTGGTTGGCCACCTAGCAAATGAAAACTATGTATGTCCACCAGGTGCTGCCTGTCGTCATGAGAACAGTACGTCTGGTAATGAAGAGGATATCGTCGCAGTTGGTGAAGATGATCAAGAGGTTAATCAGCCACCGCCAGCTGTTGCATCTGAACAGATTCTGGTTGATGAAGATGATGAAGGAGATGACTTTGACCCTGATCAACTCGAGTTGAGAAAGCGAAAACAAGCTGAGGGTCCTTCAGTTATGACAAAGCCAAAGCAGAAGAGAATAAGGTTCATTAAAAAGGAAAAAAGAACTGAGTCTTCTTCAGCTGCTGAACAGCGACAATCACAACAACAACGACAATCTTCAGCTGCTGCTACTCAAGAAACACGTGCTGAAATTGATACAGGAGTTCATGCTGCTGCATCCACTACGGTTAACAAGATACTGCGGTTACTATAACGACCCGACTTTTTTGACTAGCTTTTATGCTTTGTATTTTTGCGAAACTGCGTATTTGTGCGTACTGTGTTACTTGATTACTCCGAAACCATGGCACACGTGTTTTATATTCATATATAGTTTAAAACGTGCCTTGGTGCATGTAAAATACTTAACTTGTTCACCGGATGCCTTTATAACCGTTAGTGTTACTTGCCGTTACGAATAAACCGCGGACTGCGCGCACGTTTGACTTTTGTTGGAACCGGAATATTTGGGCAGCGAAATATTAATTATTATTTTATAATAATAATTACTTGGGCCTTTGGATGCTTAATTTTATTTATTTAATTGCAAGAGCCCAATAATTAGTCTTGTTGGACTTTCTACCTTGTTGGGCTCAAGCCCACCCTACTCTAGCTAGTGACCCAATTAATTAGCCCAAGTATTATTACTAGTGACCCATAATAATAAATAAATAAATAAATAAATAAATAAATAAATAAATAATGAGTCATACTATCATAATGGATAAGGATTATCAACTTTGTCACATGGGATTCTAGCATAAGGACACACTTTAGACACCATTAGCCAAAAGCAACACTTTGTCTCACCCCTCCCCTCTAAAACCGTCGGCCACCAAGGCCACCATGGCCTTGTCCATGTCATCAATCCTTGTCATTTCATTTGCTTATAAATACTAGTCATTTGCCTCTCATTCCAACACTTGATCATTTGGTTTTCACACACAATTGTTCTTTCTTTCTTTCTTTTCTAGTATCATTTGTAAGTTTTCTTTTTCTTCCTCTTTTCCTTATCATTTTTGTGTACCATCATCATCATTATATGAAGATCAAGTTCCATTTAGCTTTGATCTTGGTTACATCTTGTTGATTCAAGCATGAATCCTTCAAGAACATTGAAGATTCAAGCTTTCTAGCTTTGAATCTTCACCAACTTTGTAGATCTACTTCTTTTATGCTTTAATCTTGTTATTTTATGATAAAGATTCAAACTTTTGTTTGTTATCTTCATATATCTTAAAGATCCAAGCTTTATGCTTCAAGATCTTCAAGAACAATTAAGATGCAAGCTTTCTAGCTTGAATCTTCATATCTTTTTATTAGATCTAAGTTCTTTTTGCTTTGATCATGTTGTTTTGTGAAAAAGATTCAAACTTTTGTTTGTAATCTTCATGTATCTTCAAGATCCAAGCTTTATGCCTCAAGATCTTCAAGAACACTAAAGGTTCAAGCTTTCTAGCTTTGTGACCTTATAAATTGTGTGAAAGGGATCCAAGCTCTCTAGCTTAGGGTTCCATCACTTCATTTGACCTAGATCATGTTCATACTTGTTTGATTGATGTAAAGTTTGTAACTTTGTTGTGAATAGGACTTGTAATTGTTTTAAGACTAAGGATATGATGTAACCTTGGTTCATCATCCATCTAAGACTCTTAAATGAGTTATGTTACCACTTGGTCTTAATATATTGTGTATTGATGGTAGAATATTGGTCAAAAGTGATGCTAAACCATCAACGAGTTGTACACTTGAAGCTACAAGCATCAAGGATGAGAACCGTGATGAGCATCAAGCACCAAGAACCCCACCGGAGCACTTGTCCACTGATTTTCGTATCTGATCAGACCACCTGGGCTAATGGAAAGATGATTTTCAGTTAGTTTGGTTCGAGTAGATGATTTTCCGTTTAGGCCTCGTCTTAATCCGAGTTACGGTTTAGGATTTATGGCCCTCCGAGAGTCACTACACCCTATTAATGTTGTGCTAAAATTTCTGACCTACTCGCACTTAAACCGTCGCCACAGTCAAACGAAGACGAGTTAGGTTCTGAAAATGTCAGCTGTTAGGGGACTCATATACGGAGCCATAGCCACTGACTATGCATCTTTTCGATTTACGTAGAGGTCGTAGCAGCTGACCGAAATCAGCCTATTATTTCGATCTCTATTCTTGTCAAACTTACTTAGCTTTTATGATGATGAATGATGAATGATGATGATGATGACACTTAAACTTATTTTAAGCACTATTATAATTTATAAAAACAATCTACTGACCTAGTAACCCTTGATTTAGGTTGACGACCTTTCGGACCGACTTACTACTTGCGTACTTTCATTACCGACTTTACCGCTTTTATCACTGTGAGTTATAGCATCCCTTTTTACTTTAATTATTTTGGGACTGAGAATACATGCGCTTTTTACATTTTACATACTAGGCACGAGTACTTAAACTTTGTATGTGTGTGGGTTATACAACGGCATAAACATTCCCCTTAGCACGGTAACGTTTAGTCATTGGTTTTTGAACCGGTGAACACGAATCTTAGATATGGATCCATAGGGTTTGACATCCCCACTCGGGCTAGTCGCGCTAGCATTTAACGGGTGTTTAATACTTCGTGAACATACGCACTCGCCAAGTGTACTTTCAGGGGGTTATTAACGTTAAGTCTAGTTACCGGGTGCCCACGGTTATACATATACTTTTCATACTGTTTTGTTACACTGAAATCTCGTGGCCTACCTTACGTTACTGTTACAACTTAAACTATAGCTCACCAACATTCGTGTTGACTTTTAAGCGTGTATTTCTCATGTGCCTAGGGGTTTCTTGCTTCCGCTGTTAGATTTGCTGTCTTGCTATTAAGGACCTGCTGTATTAGTTATCCGCTGCATTACTAGAGATGTCTCATTCATGGAACTTTTCTGTTGCATTCATAGTTTATGTTAATTTCAAACAATGGCTTTGTAATGACCTTAGGGTCAAGTACTTATGTTTATGCTCCTATTCGTAGGATGCACGTTATCTTTTGTAAAACGCTATCTTTTTATGAATGCAATCTGGTTTTCAAACAGCATGTAGTACTTGACCGTGTAAAGATCCTGTTGTTGACGATTTGTACACGATGGTTTTGTACGGGGCGTCACATTTGGTATCAGAGCATTGATTGTAGGGAATTAGGTTGCATTAGTGAGTCTAGACCGGACCCGAGTAGGATTCACTAATAGGACTAATCTACAACTTGCTAGTTTACTTGTTTCTGCGAGACTTACTGTATGCTACTGCTTACTTTTACTGCTATGTGATCTTACTGCATGCTATTGCTTATCTTCACTGCCATGCGAACTTGTTGTATGCTTATTTCCGCTATTGCATGATTACTATCTGCTTTCACATGTTATTTCTGTTTAGCACTGTTATTATTACTGCCATGCTAGGTTGCTGTAGTGCCTAATACATGGTTGCTTTATGACTTACTGACATGGAAAAGTTATTTTTCCCTGTTCAGATGTCGGATATTCCACCTGTCATCATTTTGGGCAGCGATTCAGACTCGTCAGCCACCTCACCTACTGCTTTAACTGACACACAGGTCCCGTTAACCAGTGACCCCGGCGCTTCATCCTCCGGAACCAGCAGCCATACGCCTGCCCCAGTGGTTACCTCAGGCGGAGCCCAGGACCCCCCGGAGCCACAACCCTGCTCCGGTGGTGTTGTAATTCCCGAGGAATACGGGGACGTCCCGTTCCGTAATGAGCATAACCATTGGTGCCGACGCCTTCCTGATGGACGTGTCATACCAATCCCACTTTTCAGATACCGGATCATGACTACCGGTCGCCGATCGCCGCCACCTCCAGCTGTTTTTGTGACGACCCGGAAATTTCCGACCAAATTTAAACTTTAATCTTTATATTATTCCGACACGATAAGCAAAGTTTGTTAAGTTAAATCTTAAGAATTTTAAACTGTGTTCATACATTCATTATAACCTCGACCAAATTTCGACGATTCACGAACCGTTATATATAAATAGATATGTATATGTATATATATATTATAACTTGAGAATATTAATAAAGTATTAAACGTATAATACTTTACACGAACGTATTTGTTTCAATATGATTTTCGACGAATTTAAAAAAAATAATATATATTAAATGATTGAATTATCAGAAACATTGAATTATGATTACAAGTCTCTGTTGAGAGGTCCACTATGATTTGAGAAAATCTATTCCTCTTAACGATATTCAGAATAATTTGTAAAGCTATTTATAAATAAAAACAAAAAGTGTCATTTACGAAAGTTAGACAAAAGTTAGTGGAGAATTGGTTTCCATAATATTCTATTAATCTATTTTCAAACGTACAAAGACGTTTTTAGTTTAAAAAGAACTTTATTATTAAAACGTATATAACTTTTATAAATATCTAGAATCAATTTTGACAACTCATTACTTAACCAGTATAATAAATATAACGATATTTATATTTTATTTCATTAAATATATATAACGATTTAAATTAATATTATATATATTTATACGCGTATTATACATACATAGTTTTTATACTTTTACTATACTTTAACTTTACCTTTACTTTACTTTTACTTTACTTTAACTTTAATAATTCATACTTTAATAATTCACTTTAATAATTCATACTTTAATAATTCACTTTAATAATTCATACTTTAATAATTCACTTTAATAATTCATACTTTAATAATTCACTTTAATAATTCATACTTTAATAATTCACTTTAATAATTCACTTTAATAATTCACTTTAATAATTCATACTTTAATAATTCACTTTAATAATTCATACTTTAATAATTCACTTTAATAATTCAAAAATCTATTATAAATAGAATTCAATAGGTTTCATTATTTCAGAGAAACTTGAAAATATATTTCTCTAAACTCTCTTAATCGATTTATATATATATATATATATTTGCTCTGTATTATTTCAAGATATTATTAGTATACATAAAATATTACGACGGAGTGCTGTCCGAGTGATTTCAAAATAGTTTTTTTTGAATGAGTCGAAGCTAAGGAAATTATGGGTTATAGCTATGGAGGTGATGGGTATGGTTCATGGGTATGCTCGTGAGGTCAATCTAGTGTTTATCATCTCCGTTGCGTCTACGTACTTTCCTGCAATATTGAATCTCAATATTGATACGTGAGCACTCATAACTTAACTTTTATATATCAATAGTGTATCCCTGACTAGTGCTCGAGTATATAGAATTATGCATGCTTGTACATTCGATATTGTCCTTAGATAGGTTTGTTGAATCCTGAATTAGATACATATGCTACTGAGATAGGGTATATGATATGCATGTCATTGGAAAGCTAGCGAAAAATTAAGAACTTTTCATTTAGATATTGAATGGTTTCGATGAACGGATTATAAGTTATAGTCAACTGAATTTTAGTATTATTGTTAAAATGATTATTATTACTATCGTCGTTATTATTTTAATAGAAATATCATTGTTATTATAAAATATCATTATTACTATTATGTTAGTATTATCATTTTATCATAATACCATTTTTAGTAAATATAAATATTGTTATTTTTTTTATAGAATAATAATAATTATTATTACAAAATAATACAACTTTTACTTATTATTATTATGATCAATATTATTTTATCAAATAAATAGGGGATACAAAGATATTTTCACCACGCGTAATATAATTACATTAATAATACTTACCACTATAGTTTTACGATATTAAGTGAACTTTATAAATTTTACTACTTAAGATATATAAAAGTATATTTTATCATATATAAATGTTAATATAAATTTTTATTAATAAATGACTTTTATTATTATAAAATCTAATAAATATATTTAAATATATAAAACGACTATAGTTAAGTTATATAATAAACACGTATAAATTTTAGAAGTCATTTTGGGTCAAGTTGACTTTTGCATATTAGTCTCGAGCATTAGGATTGTGGTACACTATGACTTGACCAAAAATTGTTAGACAAATATTGACCAACATATAAATATATATAATTAATATAGGTTCGTGAATCGGAGACCAACCTTGCACTTGTTAAATGACGTTATATGTATTTTTACTACGAAATACAGTATGGTGAGTTTCATTTGCTCCCTTTTTAATTGCTTTTGCAATATATATTTTTGGGCTGAGAATACATGCGCTGCTTTTATAAATGCTTTATGAAATAGAGACAAGTGATCAAAAATGATAATTCCGCGGATTGATGTGCTAGGTAATTTAGTTACATGTTATAAGAGCATGTGAGCGCGAATCCTAAAGATAGATCTATCGGGCTTAACACCCCCATCCTGTAGGCTGCACTAGACATAAGAGCTAGTGGGCGGATGTTTAGTGCTTCGAGGATTATTTATACACTTGCGAGTGTACGTATCCATCTTTGCGAAGATGACTTATTATATTATTGTTAAGATTGGTTACTGAGGCCTCAACATAAGCAGAACGGTTTTATACACTTGCGAGTGTACATATATTTATAAACAGAAATCTTGTGGTCTATTAATATATTGAAATGATTGTTATGATAAACTTATGAACTCACCAACCTTTTGGTTGACACTTTAAAGCATGTTTATTCTCAGGTATTAAAGAAATCTTCCGCTGTGCATTAGCTCATTTTAAGGATATTACTTGGAGTCATTCATGGCATATTTTGAAAGACGTTGCATTCGAGTCATTGAGTTCATCAAGATTATTATTATGTCAATTATAGTTGGATGTATTATGAAATGGTGTGCATGCCGTCAACTTTCGTTGTAAAGAAAGTTTGTCTTTTAAAAACGAATGCAATGTTTGTAAAATGTATCATATAGAGGTCAAATACCTCGCGATGTAATCAACTATTGTGAATCGTTTATAATGTATATGAACGGGTCCTTTCAGTTTTCGACGATTCATCATCCAACGACTCATCCACAGATGACTCTAGTGACGATGACTCCGATGAGGAGGACCCTGATGATGCACCTGTACAGCCACCCTCCACCCTGCCGAAGAAGCGGTACCGTTTCGATGGCACCGTTATTTCGGGGATCAACGGAGGTCGAGCGTTCACTAACGCACATGGTCAGCGTCGTAGGGTTACCGCCCGTAAGCGGGTTGTGCCTTACCCTGCTGATCCTTTCGTGCGTAAGCCTTACCGCTATGCAGCATCTACTTCTGGTGCTGGACCATCTGCACCACCGGCACCACCTGCGCCAGCAGCACCGCCTGCTCTGCCAGCCCCTCCCTCTGTCGAGGAACTGGCGAGGAAAGTGGAGATCCTCCGTGCTCGGGTAACTGAGCTCGAGGACCAGATGTCCCACGTAATGGACATCCTTTACCCACCGTCACCATAGGGCTTTGTAGTAGATTTCATTATGTAATCTCGTATGTAGTTCATGTTTTACTTATGTATTGTACGAACCTAAGCGAATGTATGTAACTCTTTATTAATGAATGTAACTTTGTATTGTTTAATTCTTGCACAGTGTTCTATTTACGTTATTGTATGGTGTTTTTGTGGTATCTGTATCTTGTTGCATTGCTTAGTTAACATGTGTTGCGTTGATTCCATGTTGGTTGCTATATACTATATTACTACTTATTGAATGCTGGATTTTGACTAAGTCAAAATTTCTGTTTAGAAGAGCAATGGCAAACGGACGAGCAGCACCCACAGCAGCACAGATTGAGGAAATGATTGCCGAGAGAGTAGCCGCAGCCATGGCAAATGTCATTCCCCTAGCCCCACCGGTTAACCAGAACGTCCAGAACGGTTGCACTTACAAAGAGTTCCAAAGCTGCAAGCCCCACAACTTTAGCGGCACTGAGGGGCCAGTTGGTTTGACTAGGTGGTTTGAGAAATTAGAAGCTGTGTTCCGCGTCAGCAACTGCTCAGAGGCAAACAAAACCAAGTATGCCTCATGTACGCTGTAAGACAGCTCCCTAACCTGGTGTAATACACTGGCTCAAGCTAAGGGTATTGATGAGGCTTATGCCATCCCGTGGGAAGAATTCAAGGGGGCCACTGTAGTGACCCGAACTTTTCCATGTTTATATATATTAATTGAGATTGATATTTACATGATTAAATATTTCCAACATGTTAAGCAATCAAACTTGTTAAGACTTGATTAATTAAAATATGTTTCATATAGACAATTGACCACCCAAGTTGACCGGCGATTCACGAACGTTAAAACTTGTAAAAACGACATGATGATATATATATGGATATACATATGGTTAACATGAGATTATGATAAGTAAGTATCTCCATAAGTATATTAACAATGAGTTATATACATATAAACAAGACTACTAACTTAAGGATTTCGAAACGAGACATATATGTAACGATTATCATTGTAACGACATTTAAATGTATATATATCATATTAAGATATATTAATATATCATAATATCATGATAATATAATAATTTAACATCTCATTAGATATAATAAACAATGGGTTAACAATATTAATTGAGATCGTTAACTTAAAGGTTTCAAAACAACACTTACATGTAACGACTAACGATGACTTAACGACTCCGTTAAAATGTATATACATGTAGTGTATTTAGATGTATTAAAATACTTTTGGAAGACTTCAAGACATATATCAAAACACTCATACTTAACGAAAATGGTTACAGTTACTTTCCCATTCTTTTCTTTCATCAAGAATTCTAGTCGTATTCTTACCCGTATTATACACAGCTTCAAAACGTACTTACTATGGGTATATACCAATAGGAACTAGCATGGGATTCCACTCTTGATTATGTCATGTATGACTAATCAATTTTAACTTCTACCATGAGCTAGTCAACTAACTAGAACTCCTTTTAACCCCACTCACCACTCACCAATTAACACTCATCATTCACTCCATTTCACTTCCAAATCTCTTTCTAATTCTCTCTCAACACACCCACACTATTATGAACGTATTTTTCCAGTAGTTAATCATCATCTTCATCAAAAATCACTTCAAGAATCAAGCTATAATCATCATAGGAAGAACACTTCAAGAATACTTCAAAAAAATCCCTTCAAGTTTACTAATTTACTTCCAAGCTTTCTAATCCATTCCAAGTAATCATCTAAGATCAAGAAACCTTTGTTATATACAGTAGGTTATCTTTCTTATTCAAGGTAATATTCATATTCAAACTTTGATTCAATTTCTATAACTATAAACTATCTTAATTCGAGCAAAAATCTTACTTGAACTTGTTTTTGTGTCATGATCCTACTTCAAGAACTTTCAAGCCATCCAAGATCCTTTGAAGCTAGATCATTTCTTGTCACTTCCAGTAGGTTTACCTACTAAACTTGAGGTAGTAATGATGTTCATAACATTATTCGATTCATATATATAAAACTATCTTATTCGAAGGTTTAAACTCGTAATCACTAGAACATAGTTTAGTTAATTCTAAACTTGTTCGCAAACAAAAGTTAATCCTTCTAACTTGACTTTTAAAATTAACTAAACACATGTTCTATATCTATATGATATGCTAACTTAATGATTTAAAACCTGGAAACACGAAAAACACCGTAAAACCGGATTTACGCCGTCGTAGTAACACCGCGGGCTGTTTTGGGTTAGTTAATTAAAAACTATGATAAACTTTGATTTAAAAGTTGTTATTCTGAGAAAATGATTTTTATTATGAACATGAAACTATATCCAAAAATTATGGTTAAACTCAAAGTGGAAGTATGTTTTCTAAAATGGTCATCTAGACGTCGTTCTTTCGACTGAAATGACTACCTTTACAAAAACGACTTGTAACTTATTTTTCCGACTATAAACCTATACTTTTTCTATTTAGATTCATAAAATACAGTTCAATATGAAACCATAGCAATTTGATTCATTCAAAACGGATTTAAAATGAAGAAGTTATGGGTAAAACAAGATTGGATAATTTTTCTCATTTTAGCTACGTGAAAATTGGTAACAAATCTATTCCAACCATAACTTAATCAACTTGTATTATATATTATGTAATCTTGAGATACCATAGACACGTATACAATGTTTCGACCTATCATGTCGACACATCTATATATATTTCGGAACAACCATAGACACTCTATATGTGAATGTTGGAGTTAGCTATACAGGGTTGAGGTTGATTCCAAAATATATATAGTTTGAGTTGTGATCAATACTGAGATACGTATACACTGGGTCGTGGATTGATTCAAGATAATATTTATTGATTTATTTCTGTACATCTAACTGTGGACAACTAGTTGTAGGTTACTAACGAGGACAGCTGACTTAATAAACTTAAAACATCAAAATATATTAAAAGTGTTGTAAATATATTTTGAACATACTTTAATATATATGTATATATTGTTATAGGTTCGTGAATCAACAGTGGCCAAGTCTTACTTCTCGACGAAGTAAAAATCTGTGAAAGTGAGTTATAGTCCCACTTTTAAAATCTAATATTTTTAGGATGAGAATACATGCAGATTTTATAAATGATTTACAAAATAGACACAAGTACGTGAAACTACATTCTATGGTTGAATTATCGAAATCGAATATGCCCCTTTTTATTAAGTCTGGTAATCTAAGAATTAGGGAACAGACACCCTAATTGACGCGAATCCTAAAGATAGATCTATTGGGCCTAACAAACCCCATCCAAAGTACCGGATGCTTTAGTACTTCGAAATTTATATCATATCCGAAGGGTGTCCCGGAATGATGGGGATATTCTTATATATGCATCTTGTTAATGTTGGTTACCATGTGTTCACCATATGAATGATTTTTATCTCTATGTATGGGATGTGTATTGAAATATGAAATCTTGTGGTCTATTGTTACGATTTGATATATATAGGTTAAACCTATAGCTCACCAACATTTTTGTTGACGTTTAAAGCATGTTTATTCTCAGGTAAATATTAAGAGCTTCCGCTGTTGCATACTAAAATAAGGACAAGATTTGGAGTCCATGTTTATACAATATTGTGTAAAAACTGCATTCAAGAAACTGATTTCGATATAACATATTTGTATTGTAAACCATTATGTAATGGTCGTGTGTAAACAGGATATTTTAGATTATCATTATCTGATAATCTACGTAAAACTTTTTAAACCTTTATTTATGAAATATAGGTTATGGTTTGTTTTAAAAATGAATGCAGTATTTGAAAAACGTCTCATATAGAGGTCAAAACCTCGCAACGAAATCAATTAATATGGAACGTTTTTAATCAATAAGAACGGGACATTTCAGTTGGTATCAGAGCGTTGGTCTTAGAGAACCAGAATTTTGCATTAGTGTGTCTTATCGAGTTTGTTAGGATGCATTAGTGAGTCTGGACTTCGACCGTGTTTACTTGAAAAATGATTGCTTAACAAATTTTGTTGGAAACTATATATTTTTAACATGTGAATATTATGTGATATATTAATCTCTTAACGCGTTTGATATTATGTGATAGATGTCTACCTCTAGAACAAGTCCCATTGACTCACCTAATAATAATGAAGAGTCAAATGTAAATTGGAATGATTCGTGGACTGATTTGTTGGGATTTAACAAGTTTCATGATACTTAAAACCATTTAAGAATCAATTAAAAGCGGAAGCATGTAATTACCATTTTAGAACATGTTAATCTTTAACCAATTAAAGTTAAATCCCAATTAGGATCAAGTTGAGAAATAAGCTTACAAACTACAAGCAAGAATAAGATGTTATACCTATTCCAAGCTAGTTGAAAGTGATGAAGATGATGATGTTGAATGGAGCTTCAAATGGATGAAACCTCAAGTTGTTATACCCCAAGCTTATCACCAACACCTTGTACTTTGGTTAGGATTTATTGACACTTGAATTTAGCTTCCAAAAACCAAATTAAGAACCCCTTTTCTCCCCTAATACCCCACGGTTTTTACAGCAGAATGGGAGGAGAAAAATGCAGTTTTTTTGATTACTTTTGATGTGTATGAATGTGTGTTGAGTCTCCAAGAAGTCCAAGTACATATGCACATGGGAATCCTTCAAGTAGCCACTCAAAATGCTAGTCAAATGCATGCATATTTGAGACTCCAATGCCACTCACTCAACAAGTAATATAGAATATGTTTTATAAAAGAATTAGTTTTTATAAAAGTTAGATTTTATAAAATCTAATTTATAAAACTTCCATATAATTTTATGTACATTTTTAATATATAAAGTCCATTTATATAAAATGTAACATAAACTTATTAATTATTTACCTATAAATAATTAAATCTAATATATATAAATTATTCCATAATTTATATATATATATATATACACATCAAGTAATATTTAAGAAAACCATCTTTCCTAAAGTTCAAGTGTTGCGTATTTGATCAATGAACCAATCGTTAAAATCAAATACGAATAAAGGTGTCGGTAAGCCTGTTATTGGGTATGACCCGACTTGGATCAAAACATATTAGCCACGTTAATTTAATATGTCTCTCGGGCATATGAAATACCTTCAATCTCCCACTTGCACGAGAAACATAAGAAATTAATGCAAATGATGGATACAGCCTAACACACCGTCCATCACCCCTAATATGTTATGACTTTGTGCCATTCAATAACATCATCCCTTTCGAGCTCCCTACTCGAACTGATATATGTAGGTGAATCTTTCATTATTTCCTTTCGTCCTAGATGTCATGTTAAATCCAAGAGATACAGAGTGATCACTCTCTTATAGATTTAACTTTTCAGGCCTTAGACATCTGACTCTCAACGAATAAGAGGGACAAATTCCATCTTGACTACATACGTCCTAGATATACACTTTGTAATATACCTGAGTTCCTCCTTATGTACTACCATGTTTCAGAATAGCGAAGGAAGGAATCAAGGCACAGTACTAGGTGAATATCCGAACCCAATATGTATCTCAGGTCAGAGGATACAATGATATTCGCCTTTACTCAAGATTACATGTGATCAACCACAAAGGCTCTATACAGTAATTCTTGAGAGCGGGTCTTCCAATATTTGTGTCCCACAAATATCTATGAACCTTGGTAGCAACCTTGCCCCACATTCACCATTTGAATGTTAACCAATCCAAGTTCATAATAGTCTAGACCTCACACTTGTTTCCATAAATGTGATCAACTACGGAATTTAGAATAATAGTTTATTCATGGATAAAATATGCAAAATTGGAACATGACTCATAAATAAATTAATACCATAATTATATTAATGAGTTTGAACTAATTCGTTCCGTTACAATACATAAAATAGATCAATTCCAATCACTAGAATATCGAAGCCCTAATGCACAAACATGTCCCTCATGTTTTGGCCCATGTAAAAGCTTCGTGAGTGGATCCGCAACATTATGATCTGTATGAACTTTGCGAATACATATCTTTCCTTTTTCAACTTCATCCCTTATGTAGTTGAATCTCCGCTCAATGTGACGAGTCTTTTGATGGGCACGAGGTTCCTTGATTTGAGCAATCGCACCCTCGTTGTCACAAAAGATCTCAAGAGGGTCCTGAATGGAAGGGACCACTCCTAAGTCATCGATGAATTTCTTCATCCATGCAGCTTCTTGAGCTGCCAGTGAGGCGGCAATGTACTCCGACTCTGTAGTGGATAACGCAACAACCTCCTGTTTCGAGCTCTTCCAAGAGACCGCACCACCATTTAACATGAAGACATAACCGGATTGTGATCGAGAGTCATCTCGATCAGTTTGGAAACTCGCGTCCACGTAACCTTTTACAGCGAGTTCCTCCTCACCAGACCCATATATTAGAAACATATCCTTAGTTCTCCTAAGGTATTTCAATATACTTTTAACAGCAATCCAATGACTGTTTCCTGGGTTGTTCTGGTATCTACTTGTCAAGCTTAGAGCGCATGACACATCCGGTCTAGTACATATCATTGCATACATGATAGACCCAATAGCAGATGCGTATGGGACTTTCTTCATTCTCTCTTGTTCATCTTTCGTGGTAGGACACTGAGATGAACTGAGAACGGTTCCCTTTTGAATAGGTACCAAACCTCTCTTAGAGTTTTCCATCTTGAACCTTTTCAAGATTTTATCAATGTAGGTACTTTGACTTAAACCTATCAATCTCTTGGATCTATTCCTATAGATCCCTATCCCCAATATGTATTGTGCATCTCCAAGATCCTTAATGGAGAAGCAACTCTTTAGCCAAGTTTTGACTCCTTGCATTGTGGTAATATCATTCCCAAATAATAATATATCATCCACATATAGTACAAGGAATATGATAGTGCTCCCACTAGCTTTCTTATATACACAAGCTTCATCACCATTTTTAATGAAGCCAAATTTCTCGGCTTCCTCATTAAAACGATGATTCCACATTCTAGATGCTTGTTTCAATCCGTAGATTGACTTCTTTAACTTGCATACACTTTTAGGATATTTTGGATCAACAAAACCTTCAGGCTGGACCATATAGACATCTTCCATAAGATATCCATTTAGGAAAGCGGTTTTGACATCCATTTGCCATATTTCATAGTCGTAGTGAGCAGCAATGGCAAATAATATCCTAATAGACTTTAGCATTGCCACAGGCGAGAAAGTTTCATCATAATCAACCCCTTGAGTTTGAGTGAAACCTTTTGCAACAAGTCTAGCTTTATATGTATCCAAGTTTCCATGTATGTCGGTTTTCTTCTTGAAAAGCCATTTGCAATCAACTAGCTTAGAGCCAGGAGGTTGCTCAACAAGTTCCCACACTTGGTTTTCATACATGGATTGCATCTCGGCGTTCATGGCATCCTGCCATTTATCTTTATCAATCCTTGATAAAGCATCTTCATAGTTTGTCGGTTCATCCAAATCAACCGTATAGCAACCATCCACGAGAAACCCATATCTCTCGGGAGGATTACTAATCCTACTAGATCTTCGAACGTCTTGTGTACCTTGATCATCCACTTGATCAATTTCAACATCCTCATGTTGAGTACTAGTGCCAACCAATTGTGTATCATCGGCTTGATCTTGTACCTCTACAAGATCTACCTTCCTTTCACCATCACCTTCCATAAGGAACTTGGTTTCTAGGAATTCCGCTTTCCGAGCAACAAATACATTCTGCTCGGATGGATCATAGAAGTAATATCCCATGTCATTTTTGGGATATCCTATGAAGATACACTTTGTGGATCGAGCATGTAGCTTATTAGCTACATAACGCTTAGGATAAGCTTCACATCCCCATACTTTTAAGTATGATAGAGAAGGAGGTTTTCCAAACCACATCTCGTGAGGAGTTCGTTCCACTTTCTTGGTTGGGGCCATATTTAAAATACGAGCCGCGGAGCTTAGACAATAACCCCAAAATGATAGAGGCAACGAGCTTCTTGCCATCATAGATCGAACCATATCCATTAGGGTTCGGTTCCTCCTTTCGGAAACTCCATTAAGTTGGGGTGTTCCGGGTGGAGTAAGTTGTGAGATAATCCCACAACTCCTAAGATGATCTTGGAAGGCATCGCTTAGGTATTCACCTCCTCTATCGGTACGAAGTACCTTAATTGTCCTATTGAGTTGATTTTGTACTTCGTTTTGATATTCTTTGAATGCTTCAAACGTTTCGTCCTTATGTCTTAATAAGTAGACATATCCGAAACGACTAAAGTCATCAATGAAAGTAACAAAGTATCTTTCACCATTCCTAGTCATGGGTTTAAAGGGTCCACATACATCCGAATGTATTAATCCCAATAAATCTTTAGCCCTTTCATAGGTCCCTTTGAAAGGTGCTTTAGTCATCTTGCCTTGTAAACAAGATTCACATACTTCAAACGAATCCATTTCATTTGATTTCAAAAGTCCATTCTTTTGAAGTGTATGTATTCGGTTCTTGTTTATGTGACCAAGGCGACAATGCCATAAGTAGGAATCACTCAAATCCCTTTTGAGTTTCTTGGTGCTTGTATGGTACATTGAGCTACTAGATGATGTGTTATCATGAACCAATTCATAAATTCCATTTGAAGGTGAAGCCTTGAAATAGAATACATTATCTAAATAAATATGGATATCGTCATTAACAAAATTAAGATTAAAACCACATTGTTTCAAACGGGAAATGGAAATAATGTTTCGACATAAATCGGGTGCATACAAAACATCTTTCAAAATAAGTTCCAAGCCACTTGGAAGTTTTAACACAAAGTCTCCTTGAGCCTTCACTTGCACTTTGGCTCCATTACCCATGTAGAGACTTGATGTTCCCGTTTGCTTGCTACTTCTTTTGAACCCCTGCAATGAATTGCAAATGTGAGTTCCACATCCCGTGTCTAATACCCATGTATTAGAAGAAGTAATACTAAGCTCTATATATACCATATATATATTACCTGAGGTTTGCCCTGCATCCCTCTTGTCCTTCAACTCCTTAAGATATACCGGACAGTTTCGTTTCCAATGACCCATCTCACCGCAACCGAAACATGGGTCTTCCTTGGGGTTTGCCTTCTCGGCTACCTTTTGCTTCTTAGCCTTGTTGATGGTTGGGGTAACCATCTTCCCTTTCCCTTTGCCTTGATAGGCGGGTCCTTTTCTCTTAGCCACCTTTGGCTTAGAGGTCTTACCTTTGGACCCACCTTGATCGATTGCTAACACGGGTAAAGCCCTTTTACCCATGCTAGTTTCCGCCGTTCTAAGCATCCCATGAAGCTCACCTATGCTCTTATCCATCCCATTCATATTGTAATTAATTACAAATTGATCAAACCTTTTTGATAGGGAGTTAAGGATAAGATCGGTGGCTAACTCATTGGAAATGTTTAGGTTAAGACGGTTAGCACGATCGATAAGGCTTTTCATCTTAAGTACATAAGATGAAACCGATTGGGTATCGTCCATACGACAAGCATGTAGCGCCCGAACCGTTTCGAAGCGCTCGACACGCGCTTGTTGGAGGAACATCTCCTTCAATTGCATTATCATGTCGTATGCACTATGATGTTCGAAATCCTTTTGGAGTTCGGGTATCATAGTCCCAAGCATTAAGCATGAGACTTGAAGGGAGTCGTGGCAATACTTATCGTAAGAGGCCATTGCCTCCACATCATTCTCATTCGGTTGATCGGGAATGGGGTCCTCAAGTACATACGCTTTATCCTCTTGTTTGAGGACAATCCGAAGATTGCGGAACCAATCCATAAAGTTGGTATGGTTGAGTTTGTCTTTCTCTAAGAGAGACCTTAATGATAGGTGGTTTAGGTTAAGTGGTGCATTTGGAATGTTGTTGTTGTTATTGGCGGCCATCTACAAAATTAACAAAGTTCGTTTAAGTATCGATTTTAATTTAACATTCAATACCCTTTTAAATTTTAATTGACTTATTAAATATTAGAATCCAACGGTAAATCAAATTTCGGTTAGGTGACCTTTATCCCGTTATTTGATTTAGCTAGGTAGTCATTATATGACAATTGCAATCCTTTTGCAACTTCTAAGTTATGGGATCATGCAATCCTTTTGCATGGCATATTTATCCCATCAACGCCTATTTGTTCATCATGCTTCGGTGACCCTAAGTTCATGATTCCTAAATCAAGTCGTCCTACTTGTATAGACTTGTAAATTTAACATACATGTGGTTAGGTGACCTTTATCCCACAAGCATGCAAAATTTACCTTAATCATATTAGTTTGCTCATGACGGTTAGGTGACCTTTATCCCATCAAGAGTTTCCTAATACGTCTAAGTGTTTCCACAAAAGGATGGCGTTTAACTTGTTTGCCTTGTTAATAAGGGATTTTAAGTTTTCATTAATTCTAGTTTGAGAAAACTTTTGCACCATACACCAACATGCATTTAGTGTATGGTTTATTTGAAAATCCATTTTCATGTTATGTAATAAAGCCAATTTTATTACTTTGATATAAACCATTTTATATGTATGATCCTTATCATGTTCTTAATAACCGATTATTAATGTCCTTTTAGCCGTTTTTAATTTAACCATTTAAATTGACGTTTTGCATGTCGTTAATAATGTCAATTTTAACCAATTTAAATTGCCATTTTAGTTTGTTGTTAACTTGTGTGATTAACTTGTAGCATACAAACATACAATCCACATAATCATACAAAACAACCACGCATGCAAAATCATATGTTCACAATCAAGCCATTTTTGGTAGACATTTGTTTAGCCGAAAACAAATGCCACCGGTTAAGGGGTTATAACACAAAGTAGGAGGTTTTAACCTCCCACTTAATCTTGCATCCAAATGCTTCTTCATGTGTTCTTCAAGTCTTCATCATCTTCATCATTTTACAAAATATATCCTAATACATTTTGTCTAGAAAATGAAAATACAACCTAATCTATTTTACATACCAAATATAAAATAAATTACATAACCAAATGAATAATATTACAAACCAAATTGCATGAATATTACAACCACATGAATGAATTAATATTACATACCAAATGAATGAATTAATTCAACCAAACATGCAACCATTCAAACAAAAGGCCAAGGCTTGATTGTGAACTTCAACATACAACAAAATGACCAAAATGGAAGAACCAAACCCAATTTTTGGAGCTTCCAAATTCGGCCAAGACATCAAACCACCCAAAACCAATAATTTTTGCATTTTATTATCATGCATGTACATAAAATGCAAAGTTATGGTGAGTTCAAAAACCATCTCGAAGCATATTTCAACAACTTCGGCTCTGATACCATTGTTGGGATTTAACAAGTTTCATGATACTTAAAACCATTTAAGAATCAATTAAAAGCGGAAGCATGTAATTACCATTTTAGAACATGTTAATCTTTAACCAATTAAAGTTAAATCCCAATTAGGATCAAGTTGAGAAATAAGCTTACAAACTACAAGCAAGAATAAGATGTTATACCTATTCCAAGCTAGTTGAAAGTGATGAAGATGATGATGTTGAATGGAGCTTCAAATGGATGAAACCTCAAGTTGTTATACCCCAAGCTTATCACCAACACCTTGTACTTTGGTTAGGATTTATTGACACTTGAATTTAGCTTCCAAAAACCAAATTAAGAACCCCTTTTCTCCCCTAATACCCCACGGTTTTTACAGCAGAATGGGAGGAGAAAAATGCAGTTTTTTTGATTACTTTTGATGTGTATGAATGTGTGTTGAGTCTCCAAGAAGTCCAAGTACATATGCACATGGGAATCCTTCAAGTAGCCACTCAAAATGCTAGTCAAATGCATGCATATTTGAGACTCCAATGCCACTCACTCAACAAGTAATATAGAATATGTTTTATAAAAGAATTAGTTTTTATAAAAGTTAGATTTTATAAAATCTAATTTATAAAACTTCCATATAATTTTATGTACATTTTTAATATATAAAGTCCATTTATATAAAATGTAACATAAACTTATTAATTATTTACCTATAAATAATTAAATCCAATATATATAAATTATTCCATAATTTATATATATATATATATATATACACATCAAGTAATATTTAAGAAAACCATCTTTCCTAAAGTTCAAGTGTTGCGTATTTGATCAATGAACCAATCGTTAAAATCAAATACGAATAAAGGTGTCGGTAAGCCTGTTATTGGGTATGACCCGACTTGGATCAAAACATATTAGCCACGTTAATTTAATATGTCTCTCGGGCATATGAAATACCTTCATGATTCACAAGTTCCCGAAGAGGAACCGGAAGAAGAGTCGGAACCGAAAGAAGAATCGGAACCGGAAGAAGAATCGGAACAAGATGAAGAAATAGAACCGGTGGGGGAAATAATAAAACGGTTAAGTAAAAGAAAATCCTCAACCAACCGACCAAGGTTAATTATGGTCAATGGTGTTTCCGCCAAGGAAGCAAAATATTGGGAGGATTACCAATTCTCCGATGAATCGGATTCCGACGAGAATTCCGATGATGTTATAGAAATTACCCCAACTGAATTTAAAAAGGCAAAAGAAAATAATAAGGGAAAGGGCATAAAAATAGAGAAATCTAAATCCAACCCCGATGAACTTTATATGTATCGTCAACCCCCGAAGTCCTTAAGTTGTAACAATGACCCGGGAACCTCTAAACCACCAGGTTTTTCTAAACCAATGTGGAAAATAACGGCTCGTATTAGGGGAACATCATATATCCCTAGAAACTTGGCAAAACGAACCAAAACCGAAGAAGAAGAAACAAGCGAGTCCGAATAAGATAGTTGTATTCGTGTGGTGTAATATATGTAATATAGTGTGCTTATGCTTTATGATATATGTAAAAATTGCTTGTATTAATAAGTATTTTTTTTATGAATCTAACTCTTGTCTATTTTACAGTATAAAAACACAAAATGGATAGACAACCCAATATTTTAAGAGACCTACCCGGAGACATGATTGATGAAATCTTGTCTAGAGTTGGTCAGAATTCTTCGGCACAACTATTTAAGGCGAGATCAGTTTGTAAGACATTCGAAGAATGTTCCAAGAATACCTTGGTTTATAAAAGGCTTTCGTTCGAAAGATGGGGGATATCACATTGAGAAATCCATAAGTTACGATGTGTTTACTTTGACGCATATATTGCGGGGAACCCAAATGCTATTTTACGCAATGGGTTAAGAAATTATTTTGACTCAATATATCCGAATATTGGACTTCGTGATTTAGAAAAAGCGGCTAACATGCAACATAAAGAAGCATGTTATGCTTACGGATTAGTAATGTTCGCTTCTCACCAAAGTGAGAACAAGAACATCGGGCTACAACTATTAAACAAAACGTTTCCACAAGTGACGGAGTCGGTAATTGGGGTAAGAAATGAGGTTTTTAGATTGTTACGGGACTGTTGGACATTACGTAACCCTCATCCCTTTGACGACATTACAACACGCTGTCTTATCAACGGCCATAACGGTTATGTTCCACAAGACCAAGGATGGGAAGTAATCCTAGTAAAACCAGAATGCATGACTTGTTTCTGGACGTATGAATTACGTGTCTTTATTGCCTTTGCTGAACGACTTGTGTACTAGCTAGAATTATCTTCACAAGCATCTTGTATCAAATTTATTGTGTGCTATATTTCATGCTATATGTAAAATAAGCGGTATTGTAAGTTTGTAAAAAAATTGTGTAAAAGTTTGAACGCGAAATATTATTATAATCAGTTTTTCATATAGAATTGTAGTAGTTGAATTGTATATTAGCTACTAAGTATGAACTTAACGGGTAGGTACTACCCGAATTTAAATTTATAAAACGCTAATATGAAGAAAAAGCTTTTATAAATGAGTTCATATTATGCTACGAAATACTATTAACTACTCTTAATATTCTGTATGATTAACTTGTTCCATTTGATTATTTTGAAGGAAATGGCACCGACTACTCGACACACCGTGAATATGAATGAAGAAGAATTCCGTACTTTTCTAGCTTCAAACATAGCCGCAGTACAGGCTGCGCTACATACCAACAATAACCTTGGATCTAGCAGTACAGGAAATCGTGTAGGATGCACCTACAAAGAATTTACTGCCTGCAAACCTTTGGAATTTGATGGAACCGAAGGACCAATCGGATTGAAACGGTGGACCGAGAAGGTCGAATCGGTGTTTGCCATAAGTAAGTGTACTGAAGAGGACAAAGTGAAGTACGCTACGCATACCTTCACAGGTTCTGCGTTAACATGGTGGAATACCTATCTAGAGCAAGTGGGACAAGCCGATGCGTACGCATTACCGTGGTCAGCATTCAAGCACTTGATGAACGATAAGTACCGTCCCAGAACCGAGGTCAATAAGCTCAAGACAGAACTTAGAGGGTTACGAACCCAAGGATTTGATATTACCACGTACGAAAGACGATTCACAGAATTGTGCCTATTGTGTCCGGGAGCATTCGAAGATGAGGAAGAGAAGATCGACGCGTTTGTGAAAGGATTACCGGAAAGAATCCAAGAAGATATAAGTTCACACGAGCCCGCCTCCATACAACAGGCATGTAGAATGGCTCACAAACTAGTGAACCAGATTGAAGAAAGAATTAAAGAAAAGACTGTTGAAGAGGCCAATGTGAAGCAAGTCAAAAGAAAGTGGGAGGAAAACGGTGATAAGAATCACCAATACAACAACAACAGCAATTACAACAATAATCGCAACAATTATCCCAACAATCGCAACATCAATCGCAACTACAACAAACGGCCCAACAACAACAACAACAACAACAACAACAACAGCAACTACAACAATCATCCCAACAACAATAATAACCGCAACAACAACAACAATCAAAAGCAGCTATGCCAAAGGTGTGAAAAGTATCACTCGGGGTTCTGCACCAAATTTTGCAACAAGTGTAAAAGAAATGGTCATAGCGCGGCGAAGTGTGAGGTCTACGGACCAGGGGTTAATAGAACGAAAGGAACAAATGGTGTCGGAACGAGTAATGGCGGAGCAAGTAGTGTCGGAGCAAGTAGTGTCGGAGTAGTTTGTTATAAATGTGGAAAACCGGGCCACATTATTAGAAATTGCCCGAACCAGGAGAACACGAATGGACAAGGCCGCGGAAGAGTTTTCAATATTAATGCGGCAGAGGCACAGGAAGACCCGGAGCTTGTTACGGGTACGTTTCTTATTGACAATAAATCTGCTTACGTTTTATTTGATTCGGGTGCGGATAGAAGCTATATGAGTAGAGATTTTTGTGCTAAATTAAGTTGTCCATTGACGCCTTTGGATAGTAAATTTTTACTCGAATTAGCAAATGGTAAATTAATTTCAGCAGATAATATATGTCGGAATCGAGAAATTAAACTGGTTAGGGAAACATTTAAGATTGATTTGATACCAGTAGAGTTAGGGAGTTTTGATGTGATAATCGGTATGGACTGGTTGAAAGAAGTGAAAGCAGAGATCGTTTGTTACAAAAATGCAATTCGCATTATACGAGAAAAAGGAAAACCCTTAATGGTGTACGGAGAAAAGGGCAACACGAAGCTACATCTTATTAGTAATTTGAAGGCACAAAAACTAATAAGAAAAGGTTGCTATGCTGTTCTAGCACACGTCGAGAAAGTACAAACTGAAGAAAAGAGCATCAATGATGTTCCCGTCGCAAAAGAATTTCCCGATGTATTTCCGAAAGAATTACCGGGATTACCCCCACATCGATCCGTTGAATTTCAAATAGATCTTGTACCAGGAGCTGCACCAATAGCTCGTGCTCCTTACAGACTCGCACCCAGCGAGATGAAAGAATTGCAAAGCCAATTACAAGAACTTTTAGAGCATGGTTTCATTCGACCAAGCACATCACCGTGGGGAGCTCCTGTTTTGTTTGTCAAGAAGAAAGATGGTACATTCAGGTTGTGTATCGACTACCGAGAGTTGAACAAACTTACCATCAAGAACCGCTACCCACTACCGAGAATCGACGACTTATTTGATCAACTACAAGGCTCGTCTGTTTATTCAAAGATTGACTTACGTTCCGGGTATCATCAAATGCGGGTGAAAGAAGATGATATTCCAAAGACTGCTTTTAGAACACGTTACGGTCATTACGAGTTTATGGTCATGCCGTTTGGTTTAACTAATGCACTAGCTGTGTTCATGGACCTTATGAACCGAGTGTGTGGACCATACCTTGACAAGTTTGTCATTGTTTTCATTGATGACATACTTATTTACTCAAAGAATGACCAAGAACACGGTGAACATTTGAGAAAGGTGTTAGAAGTATTGAGGAAGGAAGAATTGTACGCTAAGTTTTCAAAGTGTGCATTTTGGTTGGAAGAAGTTCATTTCCTCGGTCACATAGTGAACAAATAAGGTATTAAGGTGGATCCGGCAAAGATAGAAACTGTTGAAAAGTGGGAAACCCCGAAAACTCCGAAACACATACGCCAGTTTTTAGGACTAGCTGGTTACTACAGAAGGTTCATCCAAGACTTTTCCAGAATAGCAAAACCCTTGACTGCATTAACGCATAAAGGGAAGAAATTTGAATGGAATGTTGAACAAGAGAAAGCGTTTCAATTATTGAAGAAAAAGCTAACTACGGCACCGATATTGTCATTGCCTGAAGGGAATGATGATTTTGTGATTTATTGTGACGCTTCAAAGCAAGGTCTCGGTTGTGTATTAATGCAACGAACGAAGGTGATTGCTTATGCGTCTAGACAATTGAAGATTCACGAACAAAATTATACGACGCATGATTTGGAATTAGGCGCGGTTGTTTTTGCATTAAAGACTTGGAGGCACTACTTATATGGGGTCAAAAGTATTATATATACTGACCACAAAAGTCTTCAACACATATTTAATCAGAAACAACTGAATATGAGGCAGCGTAGGTGGATTGAATTATTGAATGATTACGACTTTGAGATTCGTTACCACCCGGGAAAGGCAAATGTGGTAGCCGATGCCTTGAGCAGGAAGGACAGAGAACCCATTCGAGTAAAATCTATGAATATAATGATTCATAATAACCTTACTACTCAAATAAAGGAGGCGCAACAAGGAGTTTTAAAAGAAGGAAATTTAAAGGATGAAATACCCAAAGGATCGGAGAAGCATCTTAATATTCGGGAAGACGAAACCCGGTATAGGGCTGAAAGGATTTGGGTACCAAAATTTAGAGATATGAGAGAAATGGTACTTAGAGAAGCTCATAAAACCAGATACTCAATACATCCTGGAACGGGGAAGATGTACAAGGATCTCAAGAAACATTTTTGGTGGCCGGGTATGAAAGCCGATGTTGCTAAATATGTAGGAGAATGTTTGACGTGTTCTAAGGTCAAAGCTGAGCATCAGAAACCATCAGGTCTACTTCAACAACCCGAAATCCCAGAATGGAAATGGGAAAACATTACCATGGATTTCATCACTAAATTGCCAAGGACTGCAAGTGGTTTTGATACTATTTGGGTAATAGTTGATCGTCTCACCAAATCAGCACACTTCTTACCAATAAGAGAAGATGACAAGATGGAGAAGTTAGCACGACTGTATTTGAAGGAAGTCGTCTCCAGACATGGAATACCAATCTCTATTATCTCTGATAGGGATGGCAGATTTATTTCAAGATTCTGGCAGACATTACAGCAAGCATTAGGAACTCGTCTTGACATGAGTACTGCCTATCATCCACAAACTGATGGGCAGAGCGAAAGGACGATACAAACGCTTGAATACATGCTACGAGCATGTGTTATTGATTTCGAAAACAGTTGGGATCGACATCTACCGTTAGCAGAATTTTCCTACAACAACAGCTACCATTCAAGCATTGAGATGGCGCCGTTTGAAGCACTTTATGGTAGAAAGTGCAGGTCTCCGATTTGTTGGAGTGAAGTGGGGGATAGACAGATTACGGGTCCGGAGATTATACAAGAAACTACCGAGAAGATCATCCAAATTCAACAACGGTTGAAAACCGCCCAAAGTCGACAAAAGAGCTACGCTGACATTAAAAGAAAAGATATAGAATTTGAAATTGGAGAGATGGTCATGCTTAAAGTTGCACCTTGGAAAGGCGTTGTTCGATTTGGTAAACGAGGGAAATTAAATCCAAGGTATATTGGACCATTCAAGATTATTGATCGTGTCGGACCAGTGGCTTACCGACTTGAGTTACCTCAACAACTCGCGGCTGTACATAACACTTTCCACGTCTCGAATTTGAAGAAATGTTTTGCTAAAGAAGATCTCACTATTCCATTAGATGAAATCCAAATCAATGAAAAACTCCAATTCATCGAAGAACCCGTCGAAATAATGGATCGTGAGGTTAAAAGACTTAAGCAAAACAAGATACCAATTGTTAAGGTTCGATGGAATGCTCGTAGAGGACCCGAGTTCACCTGGGAGCGTGAAGATCAGATGAAGAAGAAATACCCGCATCTATTTCTAGAAGATTCGTCAACACCTTCAACAGCTTAAAATTTCGGGACGAAATTTATTTAACGGGTAGGTACTGTAGTGACCCGAACTTTTCCATGTTTATATATATTAATTGAGATTGATATTTACATGATTAAATGTTTCCAACATGTTAAGCAATCAAACTTGTTAAGACTTGATTAATTGAAATATGTTTCATATAGACAATTGACCACCCAAGTTGACCGGCGATTCACGAACGTTAAAACTTGTAAAAACGACATGATGATATATATATGGATATACATATGGTTAACATGAGATTATGATAAGTAAGTATCTCCATAAGTATATTAACAATGAGTTATATACATATAAACAAGACTACTAACTTAAGGATTTCGAAACGAGACATATATGTAACGATTATCGTTGTAACGACATTTAAATGTATATATATCATATTAAGATATATTAATATATCATAATATCATGATAATATAATAATTTAACATCTCATTAGATATAATAAACAATGGGTTAACAATATTAATTGAGATCGTTAACTTAAAGGTTTCAAAACAACACTTACATGTAACGACTAACGATGACTTAACGACTCCGTTAAAATGTATATACATGTAGTGTATTTAGATGTATTAAAATACTTTTGGAAGACTTCAAGACATATATCAAAACACTCATACTTAACGAAAATGGTTACAGTTACTTTCCCATTCTTTTCTTTCATCAAGAATTCTAGTCGTATTCTTACCCGTATTATACACAGCTTCAAAACGTACTTACTATGGGTATATACCAATAGGAACTAGCATGGGATTCCACTCTTGATTATGTCATGTATGACTAATCAATTTTAACTTCTACCATGAGCTAGTCAACTAACTAGAACTCCTTTTAACCCCACTCACCACTCACCAATTAACACTCATCATTCACTCCATTTCACTTTCAAATCTCTTTCTAATTCTCTCTCAACACACCCACACTATTATGAACGTATTTTTCCAGTAGTTAATCATCATCTTCATCAAAAATCACTTCAAGAATCAAGCTATAATCATCATAGGAAGAACACTTCAAGAATACTTCAAAAAAATCCCTTCAAGTTTACTAATTTACTTCCAAGCTTTCTAATCCATTCCAAGTAATCATCTAAGATCAAGAAACCTTTGTTATATATAGTAGGTTATCTTTCTTATTCAAGGTAATATTCATATTCAAACTTTGATTCAATTTCTATAACTATAAACTATCTTAATTCGAGCAAAAATCTTACTTGAACTTGTTTTTGTGTCATGATCCTACTTCAAGAACTTTCAAGCCATCCAAGATCCTTTGAAGCTAGATCATTTCTTGTCACTTCCAGTAGGTTTACCTACTAAACTTGAGGTAGTAATGATGTTCATAACATCATTCGATTCATATATATAAAACTATCTTATTCGAAGGTTTAAACTCGTAATCACTAGAACATAGTTTAGTTAATTCTAAACTTGTTCGCAAACAAAAGTTAATCCTTATAACCTGACTTTTAAAATTAACTAAACACATGTTCTATATCTATATGATATGCTAACTTAATGATTTAAAACCTGGAAACACGAAAAACACCGTAAAACCGGATTTACGCCGTCGTAGTAACACCGCGGGCTGTTTTGGGTTAGTTAATTAAAAACTATGATAAACTTTGATTTAAAAGTTGTTATTCTGAGAAAATGATTTTTATTATGAACATGAAACTATATCCAAAAATTATGGTTAAACTCAAAGTGGAAGTATGTTTTCTAAAATGGTCATCTAGACGTCGTTCTTTCGACTGAAATGACTACCTTTGCAAAAACGACTTGTAACTTATTTTTCCGACTATAAACCTATACTTTTTCTGTTTAGATTCATAAAATACAGTTCAATATGAAACCATAGCAATTTGATTCATTCAAAACGGATTTAAAATGAAGAAGTTATGGGTAAAACAAGATTGGATAATTTTTCTCATTTTAGCTACGTGAAAATTGGTAACAAATCTATTCCAACCATAACTTAATCAACTTGTATTGTATATTATGTAATCTTGAGATACCATAGACACGTATACAATGTTTCGACCTATCATGTCGACACATCTATATATATTTCGGAACAACCATAGACACTCTATATGTGAATGTTGGAGTTAGCTATACAGGGTTGAGGTTGATTCCAAAATATATATAGTTTGAGTTGTGATCAATACTGAGATACGTATACACTGGGTCGTGGATTGATTCAAGATAATATTTATTGATTTATTTCTGTACATCTAACTGTGGACAACTAGTTGTAGGTTACTAACGAGGACAGCTGACTTAATAAACTTAAAACATCAAAATATATTAAAAGTGTTATAAATATATTTTGAACAT
The DNA here is from genome assembly GCF_046630445.1 of Rutidosis leptorrhynchoides. Taxonomy (NCBI): domain Eukaryota; kingdom Viridiplantae; phylum Streptophyta; class Magnoliopsida; order Asterales; family Asteraceae; genus Rutidosis; species Rutidosis leptorrhynchoides. Next base: position 51,578,285 of record NC_092339.1, read on the forward strand.
ACTTTAATATATATGTATATATTGTTATAGGTTCGTGAATCAACAGTGGCCAAGTCTTACTTCTCGACGAAGTAAAAATCTGTGAAAGTGAGTTATAGTCCCACTTTTAAAATCTAATATTTTTGGGATGAGAATACATGCAGATTTTATAAATGATTTACAAAATAGACACAAGTACGTGAAACTACATTCTATGGTTGAATTATCGAAATCGAATATGCCCCTTTTTATTAAGTCTGGTAATCTAAGAATTAGGGAACAGACACCCTAATTGACGCGAATCCTAAAGATAGATCTATTGGGCCTAACAAACCCCATCCAAAGTACCGGATGCTTTAGTACTTCGAAATTTATATCATATCCGAAGGGTGTCCCGGAATGATGGGGATATTCTTATATATGCATCTTGTTAATGTTGGTTACCATGTGTTCACCATATGAATGATTTTTATCTCTATGTATGGGATGTGTATTGAAATATGAAATCTTGTGGTCTATTGTTACGATTTGATATATATAGGTTAAACCTATAGCTCACCAACATTTTTATTGACGTTTAAAGCATGTTTATTCTCAGGTGAATATTAAGAGCTTCCGCTGTTGCATACTAAAATAAGGACAAGATTTGGAGTCCATGTTTATACGATATTGTGTAAAAACTGCATTCAAGAAACTGATTTCGATGTAACATATTTGTATTGTAAACCATTATGTAATGGTCGTGTGTAAACAGGATATTTTAGATTATCATTATCTGATAATCTACGTAAAACTTTTTAAACCTTTATTTATGAAATAAAGGTTATGGTTTGTTTTAAAAATGAATGTAGTATTTGAAAAACGTCTCATATAGAGGTCAAAACCTCGCAACGAAATCAATTAATATGGAACGTTTTTAATCAATAAGAACGGGACATTTCAGCCACGATCGAAGAATACTGCTCCAGGACAGAGATACAGAAAATGGAGGCTGAGTTCTGGGAGTTAAGGGTTGTGGGCAACGATCTTGATGGTTACAACCGTAGGTATCTGGAATTAGCGCTGATGTGTCCCACGATGGTCACCCCAGAATTTAAGAGAATGGAACGCTACTTATGGGGACTTCCCAAGTCCATTCAAGGAAATGTCACCTCTTCTAATCCACCCAACGTCCCGGCAGCTATGCGCATGGTTCATACCCTTATGAACCAAATTATCAGCAAAGAACCGGAGAAGGGTAAATTCGAATCGGGATCCAGTGGTGACAAGCGTAAGTGGGACTACAACAACAAGGGGAGAACCTATGATCAAATTCCCGCTAAGAGGCCTAACGATGGAAGGAACCCCAACCCGAACACTAGCTCGAACCCCAACTACAAGGGTACTCTACCGCAGTGCAATAGGTGTTACAAGCACCATACCGGGTACTGTAATGCGGTCTGTGAAAAGTGCAACAGGATCGGGCACGTTGGCAAGAACTGCAAGATTCCCATTCCAGCTATGAGGACAAACCAAAATGGGCCAAGGAAGTGTTATGAGTGTGGACAACATGGCCACTTCAGGAATGAGTGTCCCAACAAGCGAAAGGACGGAGGACCACCGCATGGTAGAGCTTTCAACGTTAATGCAAGGGATGCACGTGAGAACCCCGACTTGGTTACATGTATATTCCCTATCAATAAACTCTTAGCCTCTGTCCTATTTGATACTGGTGCCGATAGAAGCTATGTCTGTAGAAAGTTTTTCTCTAAGATAGATTGGTCATTAGTGCCTTTAGAAGAGAATATGCTAGTAGAAGTAGCCAATGGGAAACTTGAGAAAGTTGACCAAATTGTACGAGGAGCTATTATTAACATAGTTGGTGTGGATTTCGAAATTGACTTGATACTCATCAAATTGGGGAGTTTTGACGTGACTGTCGGTATGGACTGGTTGACCAAAGTAAAGGCCGACATTATCTGTGGAGACAAAGCTCTTCGTATACCACAAGGAGACGGTGAGCTACTGACTATTTACGAAGAGAGATGTAACTCGAAGCTGAACCTCATTAGTTGTATGAAAGTGCAGAAGATCATGAAGAAAGGACGTCTTGCTGTTTTAGCACACGTGAAGGCTTTATAATCAGAGGAAAAGAGTGTGAATGACGTGTGAATCGTGAATGAATTCCCTGACGTCTTTCCGGAAGAGTTGCCTGGATTACCGCCACCAAGACCCGTGGAATTCCAGATCGATCTAGTGCCGGGAGCTGCACCCGTAGCTCGCGCACCTTATCGACTAGCACCTTCAGAACTGCAAGAATTACAGAGTCAATTGCAGGAATTGCTCGACCGAGGGTTTATCCAACCGAGCTCGTCGCCTTGGGGTGCACCTGTTTTATTCGTAAAGAAGAAGGATGGATCCTTTCGTATGTGTATCGACTACCGCGAACTCAACAAATTGACGATCAAGAATCGATATCCTCTTCCCCGAATTGACGATCTTTTTGATCAGCTACAAGGATCAAGCGTGTACTATAAGATCGATTTGCGATCCGGTTATCACCAGTTGAGAGTAAAAGAGAGTGATGTGATGAAGACTGCATTTAGAACCCGCTATGGTCATTACGAGTTTCCCGTGATGCCGTTCGGATTAACCAATGCACCTGCTGTGTTCATGGATCTCATGAATCGTGTCTGCAAGCCTTATCTGGATAAATTCATTATCGTCTTCATAGATGATATCCTCATCTACTCCAAGAGAGAAGAAGAACATGAGCAACATCTTCGGTTAGTGCTTGAACTCTTGAGACGAGAGCATATGCCAAATTCTCCAAGTGTGAATTTTGGCTGAAGGAAGTCCAATTTCTGGGTCATATTGTGAGTGATCAAGGTATCAAAGTTGACCCCGCCAAGATTGAAGCTATCAGCAAGTGGGAGACACCCACTACTCTGACTCACATCCGCCAATTTTTAGGTCTTGCCGGTTACTACAAAAGTTTTATTGAAGGTTTTTCGTTGATTTCGCGTCCTTTGACCGCACTGACTCACAAAGGAAAGAAGTTCGTTTGGAAAAATGAACAAGAAGCATCATTTCAAACCCTGAAGCAGAAGTTAACCACCGCACCTATCTTATCTCTTCCCGAAGGCAGTGACGACTTCGTTGTGTACTGCGATGCTTCGAAGAATGGTTTTGGTTGTGTATTGATGCAAAGGATGAAGGTCATTGCTTATGCATCTCGTCAGCTGAAGATTCATGAGTGAAACTACACTACTCACGATCTCGAACTTGGAGGCGTGGTCTTCGCATTGAAGCTGTGGAGACACTATCTCTATGGAACAAAGAGTACCATATTCACCGATCACAAAAGCCTCCAGCACATCTTTGATCAGAAGCAGCTGAACATGAGACAACGACGATGGATTGAGACGTTAAACGACTATAATTGTGAACTTCGTTACCATCCTGGTAAGGCCAATGTTGTAGCCGACACTCTGAGTCGAAAGGAGAGAACGGTACCTCTTCGTGTTCGGGCTCGGAACATCACCATCCATTCGAACCTCCATAGCCAGATCCGAGTAGCCCAAGAAGAGGCTCTCAAGGAGGATAACATATCTCGTGAATACCTGAACATCCTGGTCTCTAAATTCGAGGTTAAGGAGTCTGGACTCCGATGTTATGCTGGAAGAATTTGGGTACCTCGTTATGGAGATTTACGAAGCCTTTTACTTGATGAGGCCCACAAGTTGAGATATTCGATTCATCCAGGAGCCGGCAAAATGTACCACGATCTCAAGGAACAGTATTGGTGGCCAAATCTTAAGAAGGATGTTGCAACTTATGTTGGGAGGTGTTTGACTTGTTCGAAGGTTAAAGCTGAACATCAGAGGCCATCTGGATTACTTCAAAAACCAGAAATCCCACAATGGAAATGGGAAGTAATCACGAAGCTACCAAAGACGGTGGGCGGATACGATACAATCTGGGTTATCGTTGACCGTCTTACCAAATCTGCTCATTTTCTAGCGATGAAAGAAACAGATACAATGGAGAGACTTGCTCAACTGTACATCAAAGAGGTTGTATCTCGTCATGGTGTGCCCTTATCAATTATCTCCGATCGCGATTCCCGTTTTGCTTCCAGATTCTGGCGTTCCTTGCAAGAAGCCTTGGGAACTCGTCTCAACATGGGCACCGCTTATCACCTACAGACCGACGGTCAGAGTGAACGAACGATTCAGACATTGGAGGACATGTTGCGTGCCTGTGTTATTGACTTCGGAAAGTCTTGGGAAAGGCATCTGCCGCTAGCTGAATTCTCTTACAACAACAGTTATCATTCGAGTATTAAAGCCACGCCTTTTGAAGCGTTGTATGGTCGCAAGTACCGTTCTCCTATTTGTTGGGCCGAGTTAGGCGAAGTGCAAATCACCGGACCCGAGATAGTCCATGAAACAACGGAGAAGATTTCTCATATTCAAGCGAGACTTAAGAAGGCCCACGATCACCAAAAGAGTTATGCTGATCTTAAACGTAAAGACTTCGAATTTAACGTAGGTGACTGAGTAATGTTGAAGGTCGCACCTTGGAAATGTGTAATTCTCTTTGGAAAGCGCGGAAAGTTAAACCTGCGATACATTGGTCCTTTTGAAATTTTGGAACGTGTTGGACCCGTTGCTTATCGTCTGGATCTTCCGACTCAGTTGAGTGATGTTCATCCAACCTTCCATGTATCAAATTTGAAGAAGTGTCTTGCTCCACCGGAACTTATCATACCATTGGAAGAACTTGCGATTGATGACAAACTCCACTTCGTGGAAGAGCCTGTCGAAATTATGGACCGTGAGGTCAAAGTTTTTAACGCAATAAGATTCCAATTGTCCGAGTTCGATGGAATGCCAAGCGTGGACCTGAGTTTACCTGGGAGAAGAGAGGATCAAATGAAGCAGAAGTATTCTCACCTTTTCCTAGCTCCTCCATCACCTTCAGCTTAAATTTCGGGACGAAATTTCCAATAACAGGTGGGTAATGTAACGACCCGACTTTTTCTACTAGCTTTTATGCTTTGTATTTTTTGCGAAACTGCGTATTTGTGCATACTGTGTTACTTGATTACTTCGGAACCCTGACACACATGTTTTATATTCATATATACTTTAAAACGTGCCTTGGTGCATGTAAAATACTTAACTTGTTCACCGGATGCCTTTATAACCGTTAGTGTTACTTGCCGTTACGAATAAACCGCAGACTGCGCGCACGTTTGACTTTTGTCGGAACCGGAATATTTGGGCAGCGAAATATTAATTATTATTTTATAATAATAATTACTTGGGCCTTTGGATGCTTAATTTTATTTATTTAATTACAAGAGCCCAATAATTAGTCTTGTTGGACTTTCTACTTTGTTGGGCTCAAGCCCACCCTACTCTAGCTAGTGACCCAATTAATTAGCCCAAGTATTATTACTAGTGACCCATAATAATAAATAAATAAATAAATAATTAATGAGTCATACTAGCATAATGGATAAGGATTATCAACTTTGTCACATGGGATTCTAGCATAAAGACACACTTTAGACACCATTAGCCAAAAAGCAACACTTTGTCTCACCCCTCCCCTCTAAAACTGTCGGCTACCAAGGCCACCATGGCCTTGTCCATGTCATCAATCCTTGTCATTTCATTTGCTTATACATACTAGTCATTTGCCTCTCATTCCAACACTTGATCATTTGGTTTTCACACACAATTGTTCTTTCTTTCTTTACTTTCTAGTATCACTTGTAAGTTTTCTTTTTCTTCCTCTTTTCCTTATCATTTTCGTGTACCATCATCATCATTATATGAAGATCAAGTTCCATTTAGCTTTGATCTTGGTTACATCTTGTTGATTCAAGCATGAATCCTTCAAGAACATTGAAGATTCAAGCTTTCTAGCTTTGAATCTTCACCAACTTTGTAGATCTACTTCTTTTATGCTTTAATTTTGTTATTTTATGATAAAGATTCAAACTTTTGTTTGTTATCTTCATATATCTTAAAGATCCAAGCTTTATGCTTCAAGATCTTCAAGAACAATTAAGATGCAAGCTTTCTAGCTTGAATCTTCATATCTTTTTATTAGATCTAAGTTCTTTTTGCTTTGATCATGTTGTTTTGTGAAAAAGATTCAAACTTTTGTTTGTAATCTTCATGTATCTTCAAGATCCAAGCTTTATGCCTCAAGATCTTCAAGAACACTAAAGGTTCAAGCTTTCTAGCTTTGTAACCTTATAAATTATGTGAAAGGGATCCAAGCTCTCTAGCTTAGGGTTCCATCACTTCATTTGACCTAGATCATGTTCATACTTGTTTGATTGATGTAAAGTTTGTAACTTTGTTGTGAATAGGACTTGTAATTGTGTTAAGACTAAGGATATGATGTAACATTGGTTCATCATCCATCTAAGACTCTTAAATGAGTTGTGTTACCACTTGGTCTTAATATATTGTGTATTTATGGTAGAATCTTGGTCAAAAGTGATGCTAAACCATCAACGAGTTGTACACTTGAAGCTACAAGCATCAAGGATGAGAACCGTGATGAGCATCAATCACCAAGAACCCCACCGGAGCACTTGTCCACTGATTTTCGTATCTGATTTAACCACCTGGGCTAATGGAAATTTGATTTTCATTTAGTTCGGTTCGAGTATATGATTTTCCGTTTAGGCCTCATCTTAATCCGAGTTACGGTTTAGGATTTATGGCCCTCCGAGAGTCACTACACCCTATTAACGTTGTGCTGAAATTTCTGACCTACTCGAACTTAAACCGTCGCCACGGTCAAACGAAGACGATTTAGGTTCTGAAAATTGGTCAGCTGTTAGGGGACTCATATACGGAGCCACAGCCACTGACTATGCATCTTTTCGATTTACGTAGAGGTCATAGCAGCTGACCGAATCAGCCTATTGTTTCGATCTCTATTCTTTTCACACTTACTTAGCTTTTATGATGATGAATGATGAATGATGATGATGATGACACTTAAACTTATTTTATGCACTATTATAATTTATAAAAACAACCTACTAACCTAGTAACCCTTGATTTAGGTTGACGACCTTTCGGACCGACTTACTACTTGCGTACTTTCATTACCGACTTTACCGCTTTTATCACTGTGAGTTATAGCATCCCTTTTTACTTTAATTATTTTGGGACTGAGAATACATGCGCTTTTTACATTTTACATACTAGGCACGAGTACTTAAACTTTGTATGTGTGTGGGTTATACAACGGCATAAACATTCCCCTTAGCACGGTAACGTTTAGTCATTGGTTTTTGAACCGGTGAACGCGAATCTTAGATATGGATCCATAGGGTTTGACATCCCCACTCGGGCTAGTCGTGCTAGCATTTAACAGGTACTTAATACTTCGTGAACATACGTACTCGCCAAGTGTACTTTCAGGGGGTTATTAACGTTAAGTACAGTTACCGGGTGCCCACGGTTATACATATACTTTTCATACTGTTTTGTTACACTGAAATCTCGTGGCCTACCTTACGTTACTGTTACAACTTAAACTATAGCTCACCAATATTTGTGTTGACTTTTAAGCGTGTATTTCTCAGGTGCCTAGGGGTTTCTTACTTCCGCTGTTAGATTTGCTGTCTTGCTGTTAAGGACCTGCTGTATTAGTTATCCGCTGCATTACTAGAGATGTCTCATTCATGGAACTTTTCTGTTGCATTCATAGTTTATGTTAATTTCAAACAATGGCTTTGTAACGACCTTAGGGTCAAGTACTTATGTTTATGCTCCTATTCGTAGGATGCACGTTATCTTTTGTAAAACGCTATCTTTTTATGAATGCAATCTGGTTTTCAAACAACATGTAGTACTTGACCGTGTAAAGATCCTGTTGTTGAAGAATCGTACACGATGGTTTTGTACGGGGCGTCACAGTTACTATTTTAAGCGAGAAGGTTGTAAATATGGCTTCTGAATTTGAAAAGTTTAAAGAAAAAGCTGATGAACGAGAAAGAAGAAAGGATGCTGAGATTGCCAATCTGACCAAGCAGGTTGAAGATCAACAGGTTGAAATGAAGAAGTTACAAACTAAGGTTGATGCTCAGAATTTGCTGATTGTAAAGGCCGAGTCTGCAGCGAACAAGGCACTGTCGAAGGTGCTTGAGTGGGAAAATAATTTCGATATTGAGGCTGTTGATCTCGAAGAGGATATAGACTTTGGTAATTTTAACGATCAAGGCGGGGATGAGCTAGGTTTGAATCTTGCTAAAGGCACAAGCGAGAACCCACTGTCAGTAATTCCTCTAAATATTGATTATTCTTTACGTGATTTTTTGGCAAAGCAGGATCGTCTGAATCACCCAGTTGTATTTGATGATTTAGAAGAAGGGGAGATCCTGCCGGATCTAAGCGCTGAGGAGCAGGCCGAGCTAGTGCGTCAAGAGCAACAAGCAAGTACTTCAGCTGACGCGACTGCCAGCTCATCTTTTGAGAATCGTTACGATTCTAGTGATGATTTTGAGGAAATTGTCGTAAAAATGAAAACGACAACTATTTTGATGAAGTAATTATTGAAGATGAACCAATAGGTGATTTCCGGAGTACGAATGTAATAACAATAAAGATCTACCTACGTTTCAAGATTACTTCAAAATGAATGAAGAGCTTCTAAACCGTAAATGCGAAGAAAAAGAAAAGACCGAAGATTTGCCTCCAGGGTTTTAACCGGTCAAAATTAATGAAGAAAAGGTAGAAGTTCTAGAAGCTGAATGGAAGATCCTGTTGAGGATCAGAAAATATTGTGAGAAGCCAGCGCCGGAACCTGAATGGCTGAATTACATTAATAGGCCGGCGAATCTTTTGGCTAAAGGAAAAATCATTGCTTGGGCCTACATCAAAGAGTTTAATATATACGCAATAAAGAAGGAGTACGGAGTGGACTACATCAAACATGGATTCAAGTTCACGACTCTACCGTACTTTGAATTTATGCAGGTGGCTAGGCTCAAGATGTTATATCGGGATTATGACGGAATTCCTAATATTGTATGCAAGAAGATAAGATGATCGTACTTGTCAAAGAACTTTGAGGGATTCAGCCCTCAATTTCCCACGATCACTTATCGAACAAACAAGAAAACGGGCGAACGAAGAAAGTTTGTTAGATACAAGCCGGTAAAATATATGAGAAAGGTTCCTGTGATGAAAATGCCGCAGAACTTTAGCCTACGTTTTCGCTGGTGGTACTACGATGAACGCTCAGAGGAAGCAGTCATCGTTTTGGACAAATTGAAGGAAGATGAGACCGACTCAATACGGGTTTTAGATCCCGTTTGGTTGAGAAATTGCTGTGAAGCTGACATCTTCACATTGTACTACAATCGGATGTTATACAAGCCATAAAATAGAGTTCAAGCACAACAGTACATTCGTGTTGCAAAGGTTTGCTATTTGAACAATATGGTTACAGATCCGTACAGAGATTGAAGCAGATCGAAGACTTATGAGGAACTAGGTCTTAGGGGGAGTTTGTTAGTGCATATTTTGGTAATCCATAGTTCCATGAACTTTAATGAATTATTCGATCATGTAGTAACCTGTAATACTGTTAAACGTTGATTGTCGATTTGTTACTTTATATATTTGTAAACGTTTAAATGTAATGTGTAATGTTGCTCGACAGTCGGCCGACTGACATAGTCAGTCGACCGACTGTCAACCACAGTCGACCGACATATGATCTGGGATATTTAAGCCAAGTTAATCTCCACTAATTTGGCTAATCACTCTACACATTTTCACACACATACAAACAGTTCTATGTCCGGTCTCACTCAATCTTCATGTCCAAATACCACAGAATGTCAGTCTAGGCTTCGTGTTTATCAAGATCTAATCTTGGTTTGACTCGTACGAACCCGAAAACCCATAGATATTCGTTTAAGCTCGTTCTAGTGTTATTCCGCCTCTAGATCGTGTTAGGTTGATTCTAAGATCCTCTCCCAGCGTCTACAAACTTCCTTAAGCACAGTGATTAAATCTTTTATATTGGTTTCAAGAAAATTTTTACAACATATTAGCAGCATGTTTTTCTTTTGGCTCATAAGAAAGCCATAATTGTGTAGCTAGTCATTCGGCATCACTTCATGAATTACAATAAGATGCCTAGCTAATTTACATTTCTACATAAATAGAACTCAAACATTAAGAATCCAAGAACTTGGACCGTGATAATTTTATAAGTCAAACTGTCGTTGTCATGTGTCTTGTTTCTAAATTCTCATTGTTAGAAGGTTGTGTATTTCTTTGATGCTATATTACTATATATGTCTTTGTTTGTTTCTAGTTTAGTTCCGGTTTTGATATGGCTTTTCCAGACATTGTATATAGGTTCGTTTTAATGTTATCTATACAGCTTCTGGAAGCCTTAAAGCTTTCAATTTGTCTCTTATTTACAAATGGCGATGGAGATATTTGTCTAACCCGAACGATTTGTGGGTTTTAATTATTAAATCAATTCATGGTGATTGCTTTGAGCCTACTGCTTCTACGATTTCAACTGTGTGGACTAATATAGTCAACTCGTGCACTTCATGCATTACAGAAGGTATGGTCCCAACTGATTTCATTAAAATGTCTATTGGGAATGGTAATTCCATAAGGTTTTGGCTTGACTTGTGGGTTAGCAATGATACATTAAAATCACGTTTCAATAGGTTGTATCACCTTGATAGATCACCATTTGCTACGGTTGCTGATAAACGTAGAAATGGCGAATGGTTTTTTTCGTGGTCCAGGGACGTTTTACGAGGAAGAAATGAAAAGTATTTGAAGGATTTAACAGATGTTATCGGTTGTCCGGTGTTAAAAGATAGGCCTGATTCTTGGATATGTTCCATTAATAATAAAGGCGTTTTTACGGTTAAGGATACGAGAGAACACATCGATCGTCAAGTTCATTGTGATGCTGCGGTTCGTACTATTTGGTTTAAGTTTTTGCCTCGTAAAGTTAACATTTTTCTATGACATTTTCGTTTTGATTTTCTTCCCGCTCGTTGGAATCTATCCGTTAAAGGGATAGATATTGGTTTGGTTGTATGTCCCTCTTGTAATAACGGGGTTGAGACGAGTGATCACTTGTTCTTTGATTGTCTTCTTGCTCGGGTGATTTGGCAAAAGATACGTATTTGGCTCAATTGCGGATTACCTATTTTTGATTCGTGGGATTCGTTTATTTTCTGGCTTGAAGGAGTTCGTTTACAAGCTTTCTCCAAGAACCGGATAATTGCGGTGATCGTGACTACATTATGGGCACTTTGGCATTTTCGTAACGGCTTAGTTTTTAATGATGTATTTTGTAACAAAAGTAATTTATTTATTATTATTTTTTTTTGGCAAAAAGTTATTTTATTAATATAAGCCAAAATACACATCAAGGAACAAACCCAGATCAAAATACAAAAAAAAGCATACAAAGGCAAAAGCCTAAACCCCTAACATCAAAAAAGCAATATCACTTTTTAATGCTCCTTCCTGCTCCACTGCACATTCCAGATCCGTTCAACACTAGTCACAGCATCAGACTTTTTGACTTTTAAAGTCAAAAGTTTCACTCTAATATATTCCTTGGCAATATCCACCAGCTCTTCCACTTCTCTCTTCTTACCCCTAAACAATCTTTGGTTTCTTTCTTGCCAAATATAGTAAACTGATTCAGCTAACACCAGTCGTGTAACTATACCCCATATCTGATTTTTACCAGGAAATTTAGGCATCATTTCAATAATCCCTGTCAGCTTATTTGGCAAACCTTTAAGGATAAGATTATCTTTCATTAAAACCCAAACCTTAGCAGAGTAAAAGCATTCAAAAAACAAATAGTTTATAGAATCTGCTTCTTGATCACATAACAAACATTTAGAATCCTTCTTCAGGCTCCATTTCTGTAATCTCACTTGTGTTGGTAATCTATCCCAAATAGCAAGCCATAAAATGAAAGCATGTTTAGGAATTAATTGACTATACCACACAATATGATGCCATGATGTAACAGGACCATTCACCCTTAAATCCAACCATGCTTGCTTAGTTGAATACTGTACCATCTTATTATCTTTACCAATCCATAACACATCATCTTTTTTATCAGAAATTAAAACAAAAGTAATTTATTTGATGTTATTAGATTAGTTACTTTTCATTGGTTAAAAAAATAGAGGTTATTGTGTTTTAAACTGGAACACGTGGCTTTCTATTCCTTTGTAATCATCCCTTAGCGCCTTGCTAGGGATCGTTTCTTAATATATATTTTTTGGCCGTTAAAAAAAAACATAAAAAAAAGTAAAAACTGTTAGACTATAGATTAGGGTCACATTAGTTGATAAGTCCCGTACAGTTTATAAGTTTAGGGTTTCTAGAGTTTCTTATGTATTCTATGAATACTGTATAGTATAGATAAACAATAATTTTGACGGTGTTTCCATTATTTAACATGATTTCTATAATAAGAGGTTTTCACAGTTTCCTCGTCCACCTCTATAAATCGCTATCTGTATACTGCCCTATCAGATCTCCATATCCATCTCATACCATCCTTAAAAATATACACCCAATTTCAAACACAAACCACCAAAATAATTTGGCTACCATGAGTGTTACTGTAGATATCTCCGTGTATTAATAATCGTTAGAATAAACACATATAGGATGTTCTTTTTCTTTTCAAACAACTTTTTCCAAGTCCCGGCGCTATCCCACCTGGTTATTATCTCTTACTGAGGTCTCTTGCACGGATTTTCTATTCGGATCACTATACTCGATGGTTTCAAGGATGTCTCTTTGACATGCATATGGTTTATTTCACTTTTTCGGCGATGTCATTCAGCTCCAACCGGGTTTCACCCTGAAGTATTTTTTTCCTGTTTAAAGAGGTCCATATTGCGGTGTTGGGGTGGTTTGGGCTGACTCCTTGTTCGGTTCGGACATGTTTGCTATGGACATTGTTGTTTGGTTTCTACCTGTTTTAGATGCTCTTAATACTTTGGTGTTGATGGAATGTCGGTTATGGCTATCGCTTGGAGTTTGGGGACTTCGATTGGTGTGTTTCACGTGTTGAATCTTAGTAGACTGGTATCACTTTTTTTGATGCCACAATTGTTTGTAACTATTTGTGCAAAAATTTGGGTCTAGTCATTCACACATCTAAATCAATCAATTGTAACACTATTACACCTCCTAATCGGTTTTAATTTAATTTCTGTCTTTTTTTTTTTTTTTTTTTTTTCTTTTTTCTAATAAAAAGTTCGGGGATATTTATGTAAATCGTAGCATACAGAATTTCAAAAACACCCAAATTTCTAATTCAAAAACCCTAAAAAATACTTTCATAAAATTCAACGTACTGTATAAACCTCGCTTCATTTGACCCAGAAAACTTCAATTCAAGTAAACTAAGCACGTCAATTTGATATAAAATCTTCTATACATATACATATAATCAGAAGACTAATTTGGATCGATTTATGATGCATACTACTCCAAGTGTTACTGCCCAGCATTTTACTAAGGTATTAAAAAAAATCAAATTACTTGAGGGCTAACTTATTAATATTAATTTAGAAATGTAGAATTATTGATTTTGAAGTATATTAATGTATGCATATGCCTTGTGGAGATCATTGTGCATTTTAATTAAGTTGAATTATATGAAATGTGATTATTATAATAAAGAAGAAGCAGCAAGTGTTAAATTAGTTTAAGCAAGATTCTTCTTTTTACATATTTATATCTTTCCATATGCGTTTTGATATTGCTTTTTGTTTCTCAAATAATAATTAGGAGAACTTCAATTTGTGATTGCCATTAAAATTTGTTGTATCTTTAATCTGAATAGTGAATTGTAAGCTTTTAGGTTGATATGTTATTCAAATTCTTGATGAATTTGTGAAAAAGTTATTTGATGAGAGTTTGTTAAATGTTGTATTAAAGTATGGTCTTGATTTTTGGTGATTTTGAGATGAGATGTATAGAGTAGTTTAAAGGGGTGGGGGAATCATGAAGACGATTAACACCCGTCCTTCGTACTCAGTGATCTTTGGGAATTGTTTAACGAGTGGAGTGCGTTTGGAGTCGGAGTTCCTCTTATTTTGAATGAACAAAACTCCGTTGTCCAATACTATGCACCTTCATTATCCGCCATTCAACTATATGTTGATCCAATTGCACCTACAACAAGCTTAAGGTAACCTATGCTCCTCGATACACAACTTTATTTTCACCAAACAAAAAAGGCACTTTCTGTTAGCATTGATTATGTGATTTTAAATATTAAATATCACATGTTGTAATATTGACATCCAAACACCTTGGTAATGATTTTTAGTAAGTTTCTTGAATTTGTGTACATACGACCAGGTGATGATAGTGACGAGTCGTCTAGAGCGACTAGCAGTGAAGACAGCTACAATGCAGGTGCAGCCGTTGTTCGTGGGCCCAGGTCCAGAAAACACAATGACTATATTGCCCTCAGTTTTAATAAGCATGTGCTTAGAGATGAAGTGCTTATAAATGATTCTGATGACGCTGAAGTAAGAAACCCTCCAGGCCCTCTAACATTCGAATATTTCGAACGTGTATCTCCGTTTCAATGCAAACCTCTGACAAACAAGGCAAGCCGTTTAGCAACAATTATTATTTACTATTTGTTACTTATGCATTACAAATCATTACTTAAAATTGTACTTGCAAATTATTGTTCAGTTCTTGATTATGTATATCCATATATGCGATAACTGGATGCAAAATTGTAAATATAGATTGCATGAAAAAGTTTTTAAGACCCATTGTTTCCATATATAATATATTAAAGTGATGTGTAAGTAATAGTAATATATTTAATATGTTTATTGTTAGTTATGTTTTTGTTACAGATATCAGATCTTGAATATACGTTCCCGGAACTCAAAACATACCGGAGCTGTGATCTAACTCGGTCAAGTTGGCTTTCTGTGGCTTGGTAGGTTTCGTATTAGAAATTAGAAATAACTATGATAATATTGTTAACGGATATTAGACGTAGACAATATCTTATGTAATATCTAGCATTAAATGTAGGCATATCTATCCATATCTCATATTAAATGTAGGATCCCTAAAATCAAGGGATATGAGATCAGATCATGTACTATATATTTGGCCTCTTTGATCAATAAGAATCATGGATGAATTATAACATTCTAACTTGGTATCAGAGGGTTTGATCCAAAACCTAGTCGGCCGAATATGTGCCGCTTCTGCTCTACCACACATCAAATCTTCCTAACCCCATCAATACCGAACCTCTTCGGTCTTCTATCTATATTTTCTTTTACATTTCAATTTCCTGCAATCAAAAAAATAAAAAAATAAAAAAAGAAAAAAAAAACCCAAATCACGGTTGAACTAGACACCGTCATCTCACCACCGGAGCAGCAACATCACGGTTGAAATATACACCGTTTCAGCTCCCATATGACTCTTTTGTTCTTCAATTTCTATGACTCTTTTTTTCTTCTTCTTCAAAAGCTTTTCTTCTATCATAATTCTGGATTTCTTCAAGTTTCATCTCAGTATAATTCTTTTCAAACTTTGAAATATTTTTTGGTCTGCTAGAGGGATGTGAAAATGATTCAATCAAACACCCTTATTTATTTGTTTTCTTTTTCTAACTACTACACAACACTCATGCTCCAAATATAATATAAAAAGAAGTCATCAACAAAGTTCACGAGGACATACACTTTCTTAGTAGCCCACATATATTTTTTCTTTTTTAGCTTTTTGTGTTTGCCGACACAATTAAAAACCAAAAAAAAAAAAAAAAAACAGCCAAGTAAAGCTTTTCATTTATTTAATCGGCGTGAGGATGTGCCGCCTAGCTAGACTAGGTTCCAAACCTCGAAAAAAAAAATAATAATAATAAGAAAAATAATCTCTTCCGATAAAGACTGATTATCGTCGACAAAGTTCAATGCCCAAGTCCTGCTCAATCCTTAGGCAAAGCAAGCCACGACGTAAAAAAAAAAAAACGTTACGGAAAAGGAAACGCAGTCAAGCAATACGCAACCACATCAACGAATATCAGTCTGCTCAGAAAGAAGGATGTTATTTAGTTTTTAGCGTTTTAATCCAGTTTGACCGTTCATTCCTCTCCCGCTCAAACTGCGGGGGGATGTTAAAGGATATTAGACGTAGACAATATCTTATGTAATATCTAGCATTAAATGTAGGCATATCTATCCATATCTCATATTAAATGTAGGATCCCTAAAATCAAGGGATATGAGATCAGATCATGTACTATATATTTGGCCTCTTTGATTAATAAGAATCATGGGTGAATTATAACATTCTAACAAATATGATACTAATTACATTTCATAATACCTTTTTTGTAGTCATTATTTGTGGAAATCAATGACCAGTCAAACGTCCTGTAACCACATAAAACTGAAGTGAATGTGTATTCTTGTTACTGCGATATACGATAATTCGTTGATCTTAGCTAATGGCATTTTGTTGTAGGTATCCGATATACAGAACACCCGTGGGCTCATCTCTCCAAAATGTCGATACAAGTTTCTTGACTTTCCATTCTTTGTCAACGCCATTAAAATGTAAGTCCCTCTTTTATCCTTCCTACCTCATTCAGTCATTCATATGGACTAACAATGAGTAAAATAAATATAAATATTAATTACAATATAATATGGGTCAAAGGCTCGAAAGTTGTCCAAAGTGTAATTGTTACGTAGACAGCCTACTATCTTGTTACAATTCAAATCGTTAGTTGCATTCATTTGTGTTTGAGTTGGTGTTAAAATACTGTTAGTTTGACTCCGGAGGTACAGATGGGAATTGGTTGCATCCAAGTGGTTCAATGGCTAGGGAGGTTCATGAAGCCAGAATTGCATGTCAACTCTCCTTACCAATTTTTGGGCTTGCTGTCTATAAGTTCAAAAATTCTGACTGGACCCAAAATGGAATCCATGGCACTCAGAAAATCAACTCACTTATAAACTCAGCTGACAATTGGCTTCGAAATCTTGATTTTCATCACCCAGATTACATGTTTTTCAAATACCACTAGCTGTTAAATTGGGAAAACGAAAAGAGACAGGTAAAATTGGAAAATGATATAGTAATAGTTTTTGTTTTGTCAAAGTTTCGTTAAATGATGAAACGTTTGTACAATGGGGAATCTGGTGTGATCCCTATATATAGTTTTGTACAAACTTCTATCAATATGTGTAACTAACTTTTTCTCTTTGTCTAAAATAGAAACTAATTTTGGCCATAAGTCACTTATCTTAAATTTTCTGTCATAAATATGATCATGAGTTGTTATTTGTGTTGTTCACCTTTCGAATGCACTACTAATTGCATTGTTATATTTATTTGGTTTTGGATTTTTACGATTTACTTTTACTTAATCAAATGTGTCAACATACACCTTGTAGAAGTTCATCAGTTCATCAAATGTGTATTTAGCTTTAACTTTGTGACCTTTGACCTTTTAACCTGTTTGGTTTTTTTTAGACATCAGTTTCGGATCACCCCGGGGGACTTAACCACCAACGCGTTCATCTCCTTTATCTCCTGTAGTTGCATAACCCGCCTCCAATTAATGCGCTGAAGAAAACCCGGACCAATCTGAGGGCATGACCGGTAAAATGGATGCCTAACACATGTATATTATTAAAAATAATTGGTACACAAAATCTAACCCGCGGTGATATAAAAAACGGTGAAACCGATGGTCAATGAATAGATTCACATATTTGTTTAAAACTTTAATTTTCTAGTTTTAGGTGGTTATCCCACATCGGCTGTGAGACTAAATATTAAGTAGCTTATAATAGTTTGGGTTCCTCATTCATTTGAGTGAATTTTTAGGGTTGAATTGAGTTCAAGTTTATAAAAAACTCATCTTTATCAAGGTACTTTTCTATTGTTGAAGTTTGACTAGCTGTAGTTTTTTTTTTTTTTAATTTATTTATTTATTTATTATTTTTTAATAACTACTATACATTTCCTCGTAGTTTTGTCTATCTTTCTTCCAACTTTGTAATGTGAATTAGCTACTCCAATTATCTGAGCTAATGACGAATCCTAGGCTTACATAAGATAAGATTTTAAAAATGATACTCTATATAAATAAATAAATATAAAGATTATAGGACCATGAGCACTTCAGTTAGCATAATCATAAATGTATATAAAAGTTAAATCAAATGGAGATTTATTTATGGCCGTTCTGTCAAATTTAATGGTCATGTGCAATAAAAAAGAAGGAGCCTTTATATACGAAAATTTTTCAATGTTAGTGGCGAATCACGTAATAAAAAAATATAAGTGGCTATCGTGCAAATTTGAACAAACATCATGACCAACTGGTTAATTTTGTCTAGATATAAATTACTCTCACAATATACATCATACAATCTCTTCAAAAGTGGGCGACGAAAATTCCTCCTCTAATTTGAATATTTTTATCAAAAGTTGCAACTTCTTTAAAATTGTACAACATTTTTGTCAAAAATAGAAATTGAGTATGTGGTGCTGATCGATTTGGGGGGTGGCAGCTACAATTTATTCTTCTTTTACATTGTCCTAATCTCGGTTTGAACCTTTCCTTGTCCATTTTAGTCAAAATGGAAATATTTTTGTTTCACACTTGGTTAGCTTAACTATCATGATGACACGTCATCTGGAATTATTCTTCTATCTTTTGATTTACAGGCAGTCATCTCTTTTGCTGCTAATCTTTTTGAAATATTTTTTCTTTCTTCCATCTCTATTAATCTCTATCTTGATTTGATCACTTTACTTACACATGACTATGCCTTTTAAAGACTTGGATCACCTCAGTATACCATTTCAGCATATAATAGAAGCTACTGAAAACTTCACAACTATTATCGGAAAGGGCGGTTATGGCCCTGTTTATAAGGGACAAATGTCAATCTCCGGTGAAACCGAGCTTACCACCGTTGCTATAAAGCGACTCGATACTAAAATTTCAGGTCAGGGCCTTAAGGAGTTCTTAACAGAGATTCAACTGCTATCTCGTTATAAACATCCAAACCTCGTCTCCCTTCTTGGTTTCTGCAACCAAGGCCCTGAAAAAGCTCTCATCTATGAGTATGCACATCGCGGTAGCCTAGACAAGTACCTATCTAGAGCTGAGAATTCAACATGTCAACTGACATGGAAGCAGAGACTAAACATCTGCATCGATGCAGCACGTGGTTTAGATCATCTACACAACCACGTTTCAAAACACGAACGAGTAATCCATAGAGACGTTAAGAGTGCTAATGTTCTCTTAGGTAACAAC
This sequence comes from Rutidosis leptorrhynchoides, assembly GCF_046630445.1. Taxonomy (NCBI): domain Eukaryota; kingdom Viridiplantae; phylum Streptophyta; class Magnoliopsida; order Asterales; family Asteraceae; genus Rutidosis; species Rutidosis leptorrhynchoides. Next base: position 51,597,641 of record NC_092339.1, read on the forward strand.
TGGAAAGCAATGATAGCAGATTTCGGTCTTTCAAAAATTGGTCGAGCCAACGAAAAGGATTCTTTTCTCATCACCAACGCGTGTGGCACTCTTGGATATTGTGATCCTTCTTACCAACATACCGGGATATTGACCAAAGAGTCCGACGTTTATTCTTTCGGTGTCGTTTTATTTGAGGTCCTATGCGGTCGGTTGTGCTTCTTTAAGGATGTTGAGGGTAAACAACGATTGTTACCTCAACTGGCTCAGAGCTATTACAAGAAAAATAAACTAAATCGGATTATTGATCCAACTTTGAGGGAGTACATGGACTCAAACTCCATGAAAAAGTTTTCACGTATTGCATATCAATGTTTGTTGGACGATCGAGAAGGACGCCCATCGATGGATTTGGTATTACAAGAACTTGAAAAAGCGTTACTCTTGCTAGTAAGTTTTAACTTTTTCAACACTCTGAAGTTATTTTTTGTATAGGAAAAGCTCAGCCTATTAATAGGAACATCAAGCAACCAACTTCAACTCCAAACCCTGAACATTTTTCTTATTACTATTTTTTTATTAAATAATAACTTTACCTTAAACAGAAGCAAAACGCACCGACTTCGCAGTTATTATGAAAATTTATTTAATTTATGCTAACATTAATGAAAAGGTATGTAATAAGGAACATCAAGCAACCAACTTCAACTCCAAACCCTGAACATTTTTCTTATTACTATTTTTTTATTAAATAATAACTTTACCTTAAACAAAAGCAAAACGCACCGACTTCGCAGTTATTATGAAAATTTATTTAATTTATGCTAACATTAATGAAAAGGTATGTAATACTATGTGTTGGTTATAATTTACAGTTATTTTCTAGTGGCGATGAGATTAGCAATCACGAGATCTCCTCAGAAGTGAATTTATCGCGTGGAAATTGGAAACGTTTGCCTAAATCTTGGTTATCTCTTTACCCTTTTGTCACATTATCATACTGTTCCCATATATTATGTTTATTCTGTGAATATGATATAACATACTTTTACTTGTTGGTTTCATGAATTTGTGTTCTCGAATGTCTTGTTAACTAATGAGTTCATATGACTACAGGGATCAAGATGCTCCCATGAATTTGTGTTTGGGGTCAAGTTTCGACACTCTGGTTAAGGTATGTTACTAAAATGAGTCCAAACTCTGGTAGCCACTGCAAAATCTGCTTTCATTTGTACAACATCAAATTGATATTGCCTTTGTTTGTACTTTTGTTTCTTTTCGTATCATTGCATGGTGTTCACTAATTTCCTGTTATGTCACCCGGTTCTTGATTAGATGATACTATCTTGTCATTAATATCTTGCAGCTTTTACAGAGTTTCTCAGATAAAAAGAAGTCACTGGAGAACAATGTAAGTCAGTTTGGAGGTTCATACATCTCGGATTGGGTTACCGTACTGACACTCTCTAAAAAGGTTATATATACTCTAAAACAAAGATATAATTAAGGATATTGTAAATTGTAAATGTAAATGAGTAACTTTAGTAGCTATTTTATCTCAAACTTAAGTATTTGTAGGTTACTAGTTGGGCTGAAGATACATCGGGGAGACTTGTATATGAATTCGCTGCCTGCATTACAGTAGTTATATCTAGAGTAGCACAACGTCTGAAAGCTAATTCTGTAGCCATCAAAGATTCTGGGGTGGAGACCAAAGGTCTTAAAGAGATATTGGATCATGCTATAGCATCTGGTGTAATAGATACTTTGCTTTCTTGCTTAGTGACTTGTGGTACAAGTCTCACGTCTGGCTCATCAAATTTGTTACATGCTGCTTGTGAAGTATGTGAGGCTATTTGGTCACTAATAGATGCTTTTGATCAGATTCAATCGACAACAGAAAATGCAACTATATTTCCATTAAGCTCAATGAATTCCTACTCTTTGAATCGGATTAACATTAAAGGAGATGATAATGAACCAATTGACGGTAAAGATTATGAAAATATAGTGGAAGCAATGAAAGAAGCATTCTTGAGGTACGAAGCTATACGGGTTGCTATCTTCTATTGTCTTCGTCAACGCTCGGAAGCCTCATGGTCTTCTGTAATTCAGGTGACAATTAAATGAAGTAGTAGTCTAGTATTTCAAATTTTCAACTGATCAAAACTACTTATACATTACTCCGTAATTAGAGGGTTAAAGCTACCGATAGGTCATATATACTTTCAGTTTTGTTCCAATGCAGACTTTATACCTAAAAAAATACCATTGTAGGTTATAAACTTTAAAAATTGTGTTAATGTACACAAATTATGACCGGTTACCTGCTAAACTGGTAAAACTAATTATTTATTTATTTTTTGAATTGAAAATGCAGTTTGCTCATTTTGCGTGTGCAGTCTTTAATTCTAAGGGACGTTAAAAAGTCTGTCAAACAATTAACGAATTTTTCTTTACGCTTGTTACGGTGAATGGACAACCGCATAATTTATGATACTTGAGTGACCAACCGAGTCGAAAAAATATAAGTGGTAAGTGTGAAATATGAGACAAACGTTAGGGACCAACCGCATAATTATTATTATTTTTTTAAAACTTTATTTATCAGGTCAAAACTTTATGTATTTGACATATTCGTAGCTTTAACCCTTAATGAAAATATAAAACTCTACTATCTCGAGTAATATGATTTAGGAAATTCATTAGACTTGTTTGGTTCGAATTTTTTTTTTTTGAACATCCCTGTTTGATCCGATTAGACCCCTTTTGATCTTCTTTATTCTAGTCTACTCATTTCGCCCATATAAGAGTATAACATCACGCGTTAACTTTCGAGTGGATTAATTTCTTGTTCTAGATAATCTTAAGGTGCTACTTGAATAATGATTCAGTTGCTAGAGTTTTATGTGGTCTCTCTAGTTCCTCTTCGGTTGGTGGAGGTGGTGATAATACAATTATTTCAGAGGTTTTTTCATTAATATCTCTATGTGCTTCATTCGATAGAGATCCTCAACAAAAAGATACAAACAATCTGAAAAGTAAAGTATCCGATCCAAGGGACTTGGTTTTCCATTCGTGCCTTTTATCAGCTTCAGTTGCACAATCTATAGACGATACACAGGGAGGAAATACTGCAGTTATTATGCTTACATCCTCACCTGAAACACAGCAGTCACGCCTCTCTGACCTGGCCCACCATTACTCTATGTGTAATGGACAACAAAATTTTCAACCCCATTCTATGTCCGCCATGTTGGCACTTGCATACATGTGCTCCCTTGAAAATAATGAGTCCGATGCGACATCAATTCGTGAAATAATCGTGCCTTTGATCCCACCGAGTGCCATACTTTGTGATTATCTCAGGATGTCGATAACAAGTGCGCAAGGTATTAAAATCATGCTCTCATACTGGCACGGGTTCAGGGACGGGTGCGTGATTTTGTTGTTTTTCAAATTATATTGGGGTGGGCCTTTATCTATTCAAGACTTGGCGGGTGGACGTGAAATCTCTCAAAGTCTTATTGAATTGCTAGGAAACAAGCATATAAATGAAATTGGACTCTCACCTCTTGGGGTTAGCTGGACACTTGTGTCATTATTATTCATGGGTCTTGAAGGTGGCAGTTCATGTTTTCGCCAGATGTTAATGTTGCTTTCAAGTGAACATGTAATAACGTTGAGTGTTTTAATATCTGATGCCCATCTTAGGCTTTTAAAGTGTTGGGGTGGACCTGGTGGAGGGAAAAACGGAGTAACAAAAACAGTTAATTATGTAGTTGGTCTTTTGGGGTTTCCATTTGTGGCTTCTGAAGAGAGTAGTGAACTTGGAGACATGGACAAGTATATTCAAATCCTTTTAGAGGTAAATTTCGTTATATAAATACATAGTTATAGTTATTACAGGTGGAGGTGCAAGTTTTATATGCTCTGTTTCACAAATTTTGTAAATAATTATTGCTTTAAAATTTTCAGGTTGGACTTTTAGGGAAAATAATCATCTGTTTAGAACATGTGGAGGTAAAGGATGCTGAAATACCTGTTAACTTACTTTTAAAAATGGTATCTCATCGGTCATTAGTTGTCGAACTTGTTGGGAAAGGTCTTCGAAATCCAAGTTTAATGAAAAGGTTACTTGATGATTCCTCACCAACTAATGTCACGTTAAAAGTTCTGCAGATAGTTTCAGGAGTAGCTGAAATGGATGAGGTCAGTACTTGATAGTTGATAGTCCTAATCTTGTTTTGTTTTACCAATGATATGATAAGATGAAATTTTAAATTGAACAATTTAGTATCAATTCAAAAGTTGGATTCGTGTAGCTTTTCAAATTTCCTCTGTTTTTCTGTTAACTAAACTTATATTAGAGTAATGATGTGAGGACACATAACCCACCCCTAAATACCATTTCGAACCAAGGAATTGAATCACTGATCAAAGGTCTTCTTTAAGTTGAATTTTATTATAAATGAGATTCCATATTCCATTTGTTTCAATTCCTAGTTGTCTAGTAGCGTATATATGGTAGAAACATAAATACGCATAGCCATGTTAAACTTTTTTAATATCATCATTATCATTATTATGTGTTACAAAAAATAAACATGTGGATGCAGGAGTTTTATAAGCATATAGATGGAGCAGATATTTTACAACGGTTGAAAGATTTCCTTACACATGAAGATCCAGATGTGCGTAGCTGGACCTGTAAGGCTATAGGAAATATGTGCTATCATAGCCCCTATGTAACAACCCAACCCATTTAAGGAACTGAAAATGCGAAAATATATATATTTTTTTTAAGTCAGAAGAGTGCGCCACGCGCACCACCTCAGGGTGCGCGGCGCGCACAGTCCATTTTCAGTTCTGTCCGGTTTTGTCCATTTTCAAATAAAGATCTCCCACTTCCCGACATATTTAGACGAAACGCTTTTCACCACATGTTCATATATGTAAAACTAACACGAATCAATCATAAAACAAGTTTTACAAAACGGGGCTCACATCGGCCGTTTTACGAGTTTCGTACAAATCATGAGTTTCGACCATATTAGTTTAATTTCCAAACGACACTAGAGCATGATGTTTGGGGGTTAAACTGCCCAAATCTCGGTCAAACTTCAAAAGCTAAACGTCCCAAAAAGCTTCTCCCAACAAATGAAGCGGGATCACTAGTCCAAACGAACGCTCTTACCCTTGTCCACGCCTGAGCCTATAAAAAGGTAAACAACGAGAGGGTTATCAAAACACTTAGTGAATGCAATAATTATACAAATACATATATAATATACCTACTTGCAATCACTTACTCACATACCGCATACATGTTAGCAATACAATTAGCTTAAAATCTCAAATACAAGGCTAGTAACCTCCAATACCGCAAGCTAGCAACAACAATGGCATATATATCTATATATAACCCGAATAATATAATATGCTACACTACAACACAATAACCATGGTTTACCAATCGAACGAGGGAACGGTATTTAAAGGACCGTCGGAGTTCATAACAACCATTAGTGCACTTATCACGTCTTACACTAACCCCACGGGTGGCATCTTAACACATCGATACTTCACCCCGAGTGGTGTCTTAACACGTCGACACTTCACTCGGCATTTCTTGGAGTGGCATCTTAACACGTCAATACTTCACTCCGAGTGGTGTCTTAACACGTCGACACTTCACTCTTCATTTTACTTGAGGTGGCATCTTAACACGTCGATACTTCACCTCGAGTGGCGCCTTAACACATCGGCACTTCACCCTTCAACTTGGGGTGGCATCTTAATGTAGTGACCCGAACTTTTCCATGTTTATATATATTAATTTATATTGATATTTACATGATTAAATGTTTCCAACATGTTAAGCAATCAAACTTGTTAAGACTTGATTAATTGAAATATGTTTCATATAGACAATTGACCACCCAAGTTGACCGGTGATTCACGAACGTTAAAACTTGTAAAAACTATATGATGACATATATATGGATATATATATATAGTTAACATGATACTATGATAAGAAAACATATCATAAAGTATATTAACAATGAACTACATATGTAAAAACAAGACTACTAACTTAATGATTTTTAAACGAGACATATATGTAACGATTATCGTTGTAAAGACATTTAATGTATATATATCATATTAAGAGATATTCATACATGATAATATCATGATAATATAATAATTTAAAATCTCATTTGATATTATAAACATTGGGTTAACAACATTTAACAAGATCGTTAACCTAAAGGTTTCAAAACAACACTTACATGTAACGACTAACGATGACTTAACGACTCAGTTAAAATGTATATACATGTAGTGTTTTAATATGTATTTATACACTTTTGAAAGACTTCAATACACTTATCAAAATACTTCTACTTAACAAAAATGCTTACAATTACATCCTCGTTCAGTTTCATCAACAATTCTACTCGTATGCACCCGTATTCGTACTCGTACAATACACAGCTTTTAGATGTATGTACTATTGGTATATACACTCCAATGATCAGCTCTTAGCAGCCCATGTGAGTCACCTAACACATGTGGGAACCATCATTTGGCAACTAGCATGAAATATCTCATAAAATTACAAAAATATGAGTAATCATTCATGACTTATTTACATGAAAACAAAATTACATATCCTTTATATCTAATCCATACACCAACGACCAAAAACACCTACAAACACTTTCATTCTTCAATTTTCTTCATCTAATTGATCTCTCTCAAGTTCTATCTTCAAGTTCTAAGTGTTCTTCATAAATTCCAAAAGTTCTAGTTTCATAAAATCAAGAATACTTTCAAGTTTGCTAGCTCACTTCCAATCTTGTAAGGTGATCATCCAACCTCAAGAAATCTTTGTTTCTTACAGTAGGTTATCATTCTAATACAAGGTAATAATCATATTCAAACTTTGGTTCAATTTCTATAACTATAACAATCTTATTTCAAGTGATGATCTTACTTGAACTTGTTTTCGTGTCATGATTCTGCTTCAAGAACTTCGAGCCATCCAAGGATCCATTGAAGCTAGATCCATTTTTCTCTTTTCCAGTAGGTTCATCCAAGGAAATTAAGGTAGTAATGATGTTCATAACATCATTCGATTCATACATATAAAGCTATCTTATTCGAAGGTTTAAACTTGTAATCACTAGAACATAGTTTAGTTAATTCTAAACTTGTTCGCAAACAAAAGTTAATCCTTCTAACTTGACTTTTAAAATCAACTAAACACATGTTCTATATCTATATGATATGCTAACTTAATGATTTAAAACCTGGAAACACGAAAAACACCGTAAAACCGGATTTACGCCGTCGTAGTAACACCGCGGGCTGTTTTGGGTTAGTTAATTAAAAACTATGATAAACTTTGATTTAAAAGTTGTTATTCTGAGAAAATGATTTTTATTATGAACATGAAACTATATCCAAAAATTATGGTTAAACTCAAAGTGGAAGTATGTTTTCTAAAATGGTCATCTAGACGTCGTTCTTTCGACTGAAATGACTACCTTTACAAAAACGACTTGTAACTTATTTTTCCGACTATAAACCTATACTTTTCCTGTTTAGATTCATAAAATAGAGTTCAATATGAAACCATAGCAATTTGATTCACTCAAAACGGATTTAAAATGAAGAAGTTATGGGTAAAACAAGATTGGATAATTTTTCTCATTTTAGCTACGTGAAAATTGGTAACAAATCTATTCCAACCATAACTTAATCAACTTGTATTGTATATTATGTAATCTTGAGATACCATAGACACGTATACAACGTTTCGACCTATCATGTCGACACATCTATATATATTTCGGAACAACCATAGACACTCTATGTGAATGTTGGAGTTAGCTATACAGGGTTGAGGTTGATTCCAAAATATATATAGTTTGAGTTGTGATCAATACTGAGATACGTATACACTGGGTCGTGGATTGATTCAAGATAATATTTATCGATTTATTTCTGTACATCTAACTGTGGACAACTAGTTGTAGGTTACTAACGAGGACAGCTGACTTAATAAACTTAAAACATCAAAATATATTAAAAGTGTTGTAAATATATTTTGAACATACTTTGATATATATGTATATATTGTTATAGGTTCGTGAATCAACCAGTGGCCAAGTCTTACTTCCCGACGAAGTAAAAATCTGTGAAAGTGAGTTATAGTCCCACTTTTAAAATCTAATATTTTTGGGATGAGAATACATGCAGGTTTTATAAATGATTTACAAAATAGACACAAGTACGTGAAACTACATTCTATGGTTGAATTATCGAAATCGAATATGCCCCTTTTTATTAAGTCTGGTAATCTAAGAATTAGGGAACAGACACCCTAATTGACGTGAATCCTAAAGATAGATCTATTGGGCCTAACAAACCCCATCCAAAGTACCGGATGCTTTAGTACTTCAAAATTTATATCATATCCGAAGGGTGTCCCGGAATGATGGGGATATTCTTATATATGCATCTTGTTAATGTCGGTTACCAGGTGTTCACCATATGAATGATTTTTATCTCTATGTGTGGGATGTGTATTGAAATATGAAATCTTGTGGTCTATTGTTACGATTTGATATATATAGGTTAAACCTATAACTCACCAACATTTTTGTTGACGTTTAAAGCATGTTTATTCTCAGGTGAATATTAAGAGCTTTCGCTGTTGCATACTAAAATAAGGACAAGAGTTGGAGTCCATGTTTGTATGATATTGTGTAAAAACTGCATTCAAGAAACTGATTTCGATGTAACATATTTGTATTGTAAACCATTATGTAATGGTCGTGTGTAAACAGGATATTTTAGATTATCATTATTTGATAATCTACGTAAAGCTTTTTAAACCTTTATTTATGAAATAAAGGTTATGGTTTGTTTTAAAAATGAATGCAGTCTTTGAAAAACGTCTCATATAGAGGTCAAAACCTCGCAACGAAATCAATTAATATGGAACGTTTTTAATCAATAAGAACGGGACATTTCAGTTGGTATCCGAGCGTTGGTCTTAGAGAACCAGAAAATTTGCATTAGTGTGTCTTATCGAGTTTTTTAGGATGCATTAGTGAGTCTGGACTTCGACCGTGTTTTCTTTAAAAATGATTGCTTAACATTTTTGTTGGAAACTATATATTTTTAACATATGAATATTATGTGATATATTAATCTCTTAACGTGTTTGATATTATGTGATAGATGTCTACCTCTAGAACAAGTCCCATTGACTCACCTAATAATAATGAAGAGTCAAATGTAAATTGGAATGATTTGTGGACTGATTCACAAGTTCCCGAAGAGGAACCGGAAGAAGAGTCGGAACCGGAAGAAGAATCGGAACCGAAAGAAGAATCGGAACCGGATGAAGAAATAGAACCGGTGGGGGAAATAATAAAACGGTTAAGTAAAAGAAAATCCTCAACCAACCGACCAAAGTTAATTATGGTCAATGGTGTTTCCGCCAAGGAAGCAAAATATTGGGAGGATTACCAATTCTCCGATGAATCGGATTCCGACGAGAATTCCGATGATGTTATAGAAATTACCCCAACTGAATTTAAAAAGGCAAAAGAAAATAATAAGGGAAAGGGCATAAAAATAGAGAAATCTAATTCCAACCCCGATGAACTTTATATGTATCGTCAACCCCCGAAGTCCTTAAGTTGTAAAATGACCCGGGAACCTCTAAACCACCAGGTTTTTCTAAACCAATGTGGACAACGACGGCTCGTATTAGGGGAACATCATATATCCCTAGAAACTTGGCAAAACGAACCAAAACCGAAGAAGAAGAAACGAGCGAGTCGGAATAAGATAGTTGTATTCGTGTGGTGTAATATATGTAATATAGTGTTCTTATGCTTTATGATATATGTAAAAATTGCTTGTATTAATAAGTATTTTTTTATGAATCTAACTCTTGTCTATTTTACAGTTTAAAAACACAAAATGGATAGACAACCCAATATTTTAAGAGACCTACCCGGAGACATGATTGATGAAATCTTGTCTAGAGTCGGCCAGAATTCTTCGGCACAACTATTTAAGGCGAGATCAGTTTGTAAGACATTCGAAGAACGTTCCAAGAATGTCTTGGTTTATAAGAGACTTTCGTTTGAAAGATGGGGGATATCACATTGGGAAACCCATAAGTTACGATGTGTTTACTTTGACGCATATATTGCGGGGAACCCAAATGCTATTTTACGCAACGGGTTAAGAAATTATTTTGACTCAATATATCCGAATATTGGACTTCGTGATTTAGAAAAAGCGGCTAACATGCAACATAAAGAAGCATGTTATGCTTACGGATTAGTAATGTTCGCTTCTCACCAAAGTGAGAACAAGAACATCGGGCTACAACTATTAAACAAAACGTTTCCACAAGTGACGGAGTCGGTAATTGGGGTAAGAAATGAGGTTTTTAGATTATTACGGGACTGTTGGACATTACGTAACCCTCGTCCCTTTGATGACGTTACAACACGCTGTCTTATCAACGGCCATAATGGTTATGTTGCACAAGACCAAGGATGGGAAGTAGTCCTAGTAAAACCAGAATGCATGACTTGTTTCTGGACGTATGAATTACGTGTCTTTATTGCCTTTGCTGAACGACTTGTGTACTAGCTAGAATTGTCTTCACAACTATCTTGTATCAAAGTTATTGTGTGCTATATTTCATGCTTTATGTAAAATAAGCGGTATTGTAAGTTTGTAAAATATTGTATAAAAGTTTGAACGCGAAATATTATTATAATCAGTTTTTCATATAGAATTGTAGTAGTTGAATTGTATATTAGCTACTAAGTATGAACTTAACGGGTAGGTACTACCCGAATTTAAACTTATAAAACGCTAATATGAAGAAAAAGCTTTTATAAATGAGTTCATATTATGCTACGAAATACTATTAACTACTCTTAATATTCTGTATGATTAACTTGTTCCATTTAACTATTTTGAAGGAAATGGCACCGACTACTCGACACACCGTGAATATGAATGAAGAGGAATTCCGTACTTTTCTAGCTTCAAACATAGCCGCAGTACAGGCTGCGCTACATACCAACAATAACCTTGGATCTAGCAGTACAGGAAATCGTGTAGGATGCACCTACAAAGAATTCACTGCCTGCAAACCTTTGGAATTTGATGGAACCGAAGGACCGATCGGATTGAAACGGTGGACCGAGAAGGTTGAATCGGTGTTTGCCATAAGTAAGTGTACTGAAGAGGACAAAGTGAAGTACGCTACGCATACCTTCACAGGTTCTGCGTTAACGTGGTGGAATACCTATCTAGAGCAAGTGGGACAAGATGATGCGTACGCACTACCGTGGTCAGCATTCAAGCACTTGATGAACGAAAAGTACTGTCCCAGAACCGAGGTCAATAAGCTCAAGACAGAACTTAGAGGGTTACGAACCCAAGGATTTGATATTACCACGTACGAAAGACGATTCACAGAATTGTGCCTATTGTGTCCGGGAGCATTCGAAGATGAGGAAGAGAAGATCGACGCGTTTGTGAAAGGATTACCGGAAAGAATCCAAGAAGATATAAGTTCACACGAGCCCGCCTCCATACAACAGGCATGTAGAATGGCTCACAAACTAGTGAACCAGATTGAAGAAAGAATTAAAGAACAGACTGCTGAAGAGGCCAATGTGAAGCAAGTCAAAAGAAAGTGGGAGGAAAACGGTGATAAGAATCACCAATACAACAACAACAGTAATTACAACAATAATCGCAACAATTATCCCAACAATCGCAACTACAACAAACGGCCCAACAACAACAACAACAACAACAACAGCAACTACAACAATCATCCCAACAACAATAATAACCGCAACAACAACAACAATCAGAAGCAGCTATGCCAAAGGTGTGAAAAGAATCACTCGGGGTTCTGCACCAAATTTTGCAACAAGTGTAAAAGAAATGGTCATAGCGCGGCGAAGTGTGAGGTCTACGGACCAGGGGCTAATAGAACGAAAGGAACAAATGGTGTCGGAACGAGTAATGGCGGAGCAAGTAGTGTCGGAGCAAGTTATGCCAATGTAGTGTGTTATAAATGTGGAAAACCAGGCCACATTATTAGAAATTGCCCGAACCAGGAGAACACGAATGGACAAGGCCGTGGAAGAGTTTTCAATATTAATGCGATAGAGGCACAGGAAGACCCGGAGCTTGTTACGGGTACGTTTCTTATTGACAATAAATCTGCTTACGTTTTATTTGATTCGGGTGCGGATAGAAGCTATATGAGTAGAGATTTTTGTGCTAAATTAAGTTGTCCATTGACGCCTTTGGATAGTAAATTTTTACTCGAATTAGCAAATGGTAAATTAATTTCAGCAGATAATATATGTCGGAATCGAGAAATTAAACTGGTTAGCGAAACATTTAAGATTGATTTGATACCAGTAGAGTTAGGGAGTTTTGATGTGATAATCGGTATGGACTGGTTGAAAGAAGTGAAAGCGGAGATCGTTTGTTACAAAAATGCAATTCGCATTATACGAGAAAAAGGAAAACCCTTAATGGTGTACGGAGAAAAGGGCAACACGAAGCTACATCTTATTAGTAATTTGAAGGCACAAAAACTAATAAGAAAAGGTTGCTATGCTGTTCTAGCACACGTTGAGAAAGTACAAACTGAAGAAAAGAGCATCAATGATGTTCCCATTGCAAAAGAATTTCCCGATGTATTTCCGAAAGAATTACCGGGATTACCCCCACATCGATCCGTTGAATTTCAAATAGATCTTGTACCAGGAGCTGCACCAATAGCTCGTGCTCCTTACAGACTCGCACCCAGCGAGATGAAAGAACTGCAAAGCCAATTACAAGAACTTTTAGAGCGTGGTTTCATTCGACCAAGCACATCACCGTGGGGAGCTCCTGTTTTGTTTGTCAAGAAGAAAGATGGTACATTCAGGTTGTGTATCGACTACCGAGAGTTGAACAAACTTACCATCAAGAACCGCTACCCACTACCGAGAATCGACGACTTATTTGATCAACTACAAGGCTCGTCTGTTTATTCAAAGATTGACTTACGTTCCGGGTATCATCAAATGCGGGTGAAAGAAGATGATATTCCAAAGACTGCTTTCAGAACACGTTACGGTCATTACGAGTTTATGGTCATGCCGTTTGGTTTAACTAATGCACCAGCTGTGTTCATGGACCTTATGAACCGAGTGTGTGGACCATACCTTGACAAGTTTGTCATTGTTTTCATTGATGACATACTTATTTACTCAAAGAATGACCAAGAACACGGTGAACATTTGAGAAAGGTGTTAGAAGTATTGAGGAAGGAAGAATTGTACGCTAAGTTTTCAAAGTGTGCATTTTGGTTGGAAGAAGTTCAATTCCTCGGTCACATAGTGAACAAAGAAGGTATTAAGGTGGATCCTGCAAAGATAGAAACTGTTGAAAAGTGGGAAACCCCGAAAACTCCGAAACACATACGCCAGTTTTTAGGACTAGCTGGTTACTACAGAAGGTTCATCCAAGACTTTTCCAGAATAGCAAAACCCTTGACTGCATTAACGCATAAAGGGAAGAAATTTGAATGGAATGATGAACAAGAGAAAGCGTTTCAGTTATTGAAGAAAAAGCTAACTACGGCACCTATATTGTCATTGCCTGAAGGGAATGATGATTTTGTGATTTATTGTGATGCATCAAAGCAAGGTCTCGGTTGTGTATTAATGCAACGAACGAAGGTGATTGCTTATGCGTCTAGACAATTGAAGATTCACGAAAAAATTATACGACGCATGATTTGGAATTAGGCGCGGTTGTTTTTGCATTAAAGACTTGGAGGCACTACTTATATGGGGTCAAAAGTATTATATATACCGACCACAAAAGTCTTCAACACATATTCAATCAGAAACAACTGAATATGAGGCAGCGTAGGTGGATTGAATTATTGAATGATTACGACTTTGAGATTCGTTACCACCCGGGGAAGGCAAATGTGGTAGCCGATGCCTTTAGCAGGAAGGACAGAGAACCCATTCGAGTAAAATCTATGAATATAATGATTCATAATAACATTACTACTCAAATAAAGGAGGCGCAACAAGGAGTTTTAAAAGAGGGAAATTTAAAGGATGAAATACCCAAAGGATCGGAGAAGCATCTTAATATTCGGGAAGACGGAACCCGGTATAGGGCTGAAAGGATTTGGGTACCAAAATTTGGAGATATGAGAGAAATGGTACTTAGAGAAGCTCATAAAACCAGATACTCAATACATCCTGGAACGGGGAAGATGTACAAGGATCTCAAGAAACATTTTTGGTGGCCGGGTATGAAAGCCGATGTTGCTAAATACGTAGGAGAATGTTTGACGTGTTCTAAGGTCAAAGCTGAGCATCAGAAACCATCAGGTCTACTTCAACAACCCGAAATCCCGGAATGGAAATGGGAAAACATTACCATGGATTTCATCACTAAATTGCCAAGGACTGCAAGTGGTTTTGATACTATTTGGGTAATAGTTGATCGTCTCACCAAATCAGCACACTTCCTACCAATAAGAGAAGATGACAAGATGGAGAAGTTAGCACGACTGTATTTAAAGGAAGTCGTCTCCAGACATGGAATACCAATCTCTATTATCTCTGATAGGGATGGCAGATTTATTTCAAGATTCTGGCAGACATTACAGCAAGCATTAGGAACTCGTCTAGACATGAGTACTGCCTATCATCCACAAACTGATGGGCAGAGCGAAAGGACGATACAAACGCTTGAAGACATGCTACGAGCATGTGTTATTGATTTCGGAAACAGTTGGGATCGACATCTACCGTTAGCAGAATTTTCCTACAACAACAGCTACCATTCAAGCATTGAGATGGCGCCGTTTGAAGCACTTTATGGTAGAAAGTGCAGGTCTCCGATTTGTTGGAGTGAAGTGGGGGATAGACAGATTACAGGTCCGGAGATTATACAAGAAACTACCGAGAAGATCATCCAAATTCAACAACTGTTGAAAACCGCCCAAAGTCGACAAAAGAGCTACGCTGACATTAAAAGAAAAGATATAGAATTTGAAATTGGAGAGATGGTCATGCTTAAAGTTGCACCTTGGAAAGGCGTTGTTCGATTTGGTAAACGAGAGAAATTAAATCCAAGGTATATTGGACCATTCAAGATTATTGATCCTGTCGGACCAGTAGCTTACCGACTTGAGTTACCTCAACAACTCGCGGCTGTACATAACACTTTCCACGTCTCGAATTTGAAGAAATGTTTTGCTAAAGAAGATCTCACTATTCCGTTAGATGAAATCCAAATCAACGAAAAACTTCAATTCATCGAAGAACCCGTCGAAATAATGGATCGTGAGGTTAAAAGACTTAAGCAAAACAAGATACCAATTATTAAGGTTCGATGGAATGCTCGTAGAGGACCCGAGTTCACCTGGGAGCGTGAAGATCAGATGAAGAAGAAATACCCGCATCTTTTTCCAGAAGATTCGTCAACACCTTCAACAGCTTAAAATTTCGGGACGAAATTTATTTAACGGGTAGGTACTGTAGTGACCCGAACTTTTCCATGTTTATATATATTAATTTATATTGATATTTACATGATTAAATGTTTCCAACATGTTAAGCAATCAAACTTGTTAAGACTTGATTAATTGAAATATGTTTCATATAGACAATTGACCACCCAAGTTGACCGGTGATTCACGAACGTTAAAACTTGTAAAAACTATATGATGACATATATATGGATATATATATATAGTTAACATGATACTATGATAAGAAAACATATCATAAAGTATATTAACAATGAACTACATATGTAAAAACAAGACTACTAACTTAATGATTTTTAAACGAGACATATATGTAACGATTATCGTTGTAAAGATATTTAATGTATATATATCATATTAAGAGATATTCATACATGATAATATCATGATAATATAATAATTTAAAATCTCATTTGATATTATAAACATTGGGTTAACAACATTTAACAAGATCGTTAACCTAAAGGTTTCAAAACAACACTTACATGTAACGACTAACGATGACTTAACGACTCAGTTAAAATGTATATACATGTAGTGTTTTAATATGTATTTATACACTTTTGAAAGACTTCAATACACTTATCAAAATACTTCTACTTAACAAAAATGCTTACAATTACATCCTCGTTCAGTTTCATCAACAATTCTACTCGTATGCACCCGTATTCGTACTCGTACAATACACAGCTTTTAGATGTATGTACTATTGGTATATACACTCCAATGATCAGCTCTTAGCAGCCCATGTGAGTCACCTAACACATGTGGGAACCATCATTTGGCAACTAGCATGAAATATCTCATAAAATTACAAAAATATGAGTAATCATTCATGACTTATTTACATGAAAACAAAATTACATATCCTTTATATCTAATCCATACACCAACGACCAAAAACACCTACAAACACTTTCATTCTTCAATTTTCTTCATATAATTGATCTCTCTCAAGTTCTATCTTCAAGTTCTAAGTGTTCTTCATAAATTCCAAAAGTTCTAGTTTCATAAAATCAAGAATACTTTCAAGTTTGCTAGCTCACTTCCAATCTTGTAAGGTGATCATCCAACCTCAAGAAATCTTTGTTTCTTACAGTAGGTTATCATTCTAATACAAGGTAATAATCATATTCAAACTTTGGTTCAATTTCTATAACTATAACAATCTTATTTCAAGTGATGATCTTACTTGAACTTGTTTTCGTGTCATGATTCTGCTTCAAGAACTTCGAGCCATCCAAGGATCCATTGAAGCTAGATCCATTTTTCTCTTTTCCAGTAGGTTCATCCAAGGAAATTAAGGTAGTAATGATGTTCATAACATCATTCGATTCATACATATAAAGCTATCTTATTCGAAGGTTTAAACTTGTAATCACTAGAACATAGTTTAGTTAATTCTAAACTTGTTCGCAAACAAAAGTTAATCCTTCTAACTTGACTTTTAAAATCAACTAAACACATGTTCTATATCTATATGATATGCTAACTTAATGATTTAAAACCTGGAAACACGAAAAACACCGTAAAACCGGATTTACGCCGTCGTAGTAACACCGCGGGCTGTTTTGGGTTAGTTAATTAAAAACTATGATAAACTTTGATTTAAAAGTTGTTATTCTGAGAAAATGATTTTTATTATGAACATGAAACTATATCCAAAAATTATGGTTAAACTCAAAGTGGAAGTATGTTTTCTAAAATGGTCATCTAGACGTCGTTCTTTCGACTGAAATGACTACCTTTACAAAAACGACTTGTAACTTATTTTTCCGACTATAAACCTATACTTTTCCTGTTTAGATTCATAAAATAGAGTTCAATATGAAACCATAGCAATTTGATTCACTCAAAACGGATTTAAAATGAAGAAGTTATGGGTAAAACAAGATTGGATAATTTTTCTCATTTTAGCTACGTGAAAATTGGTAACAAATCTATTCCAACCATAACTTAATCAACTTGTATTGTATATTATGTAATCTTGAGATACCATAGACACGTATACAACGTTTCGACCTATCATGTCGACACATCTATATATATTTCGGAACAACCATAGACACTATATATGTGAATGTTGGAGTTAGCTATACAGGGTTGAGGTTGATTCCAAAATATATATAGTTTGAGTTGTGATCAATACTGAGATACGTATACACTGGGTCGTGGATTGATTCAAGATAATATTTATCGATTTATTTCTGTACATCTAACTGTGGACAACTAGTTGTAGGTTACTAACGAGGACAGCTGACTTAATAAACTTAAAACATCAAAATATATTAAAAGTGTTGTAAATATATTTTGAACATACTTTGATATATATGTATATATTGTTATAGGTTCGTGAATCAACCAGTGGCCAAGTCTTACTTCCCGACGAAGTAAAAATCTGTGAAAGTGAGTTATAGTCCCACTTTTAAAATCTAATATTTTTGGGATGAGAATACATGCAGGTTTTATAAATGATTTACAAAATAGACACAAGTACGTGAAACTACATTCTATGGTTGAATTATCGAAATCGAATATGCCCCTTTTTATTAAGTCTGGTAATCTAAGAATTAGGGAACAGACACCCTAATTGACGCGAATCCTAAAGATAGATCTATTGGGCCTAACAAACCCCATCCAAAGTACCGGATGCTTTAGTACTTCAAAATTTATATCATATCCGAAGGGTGTCCCGGAATGATGGGGATATTCTTATATATGCATCTTGTTAATGTCGGTTACCAGGTGTTCACCATATGAATGATTTTTATCTCTATGTGTGGGATGTGTATTGAAATATGAAATCTTGTGGTCTATTGTTACGATTTGATATATATAGGTTAAACCTATAACTCACCAACATTTTTGTTGACGTTTAAAGCATGTTTATTCTCAGGTGAATATTAAGAGCTTCCGCTGTTGCATACTAAAATAAGGACAAGAGTTGGAGTCCATGTTTGTATGATATTGTGTAAAAACTGCATTCAAGAAACTGATTTCGATGTAACATATTTGTATTGTAAACCATTATGTAATGGTCGTGTGTAAACAGGATATTTTAGATTATCATTATTTGATAATCTACGTAAAGCTTTTTAAACCTTTATTTATGAAATAAAGGTTATGGTTTGTTTTAAAAATGAATGCAGTCTTTGAAAAACGTCTCATATAGAGGTCAAAACCTCGCAACGAAATCAATTAATATGGAACGTTTTTAATCAATAAGAACGGGACATTTCACTTAACACATCGATACTTCACCCCGAGTGGTGTCTTAACACATCGACACTTCACTCGTCACGTGAACGTGGTGTCTTAGCACATCGACACTTCACATCTCACGCTACACAAATAAATACATTATATACCTACGCATATAATTATTCCACTCACCTTAACGATTCGATGACGGTTTTATACTTCCGCAAGCTTCAAAGCAAAGTACCTAATACAATAAGTACTCGATCAACGAACAAACTTGTTGGACTAAATACCAACACTTCACTCATGTGCATTTAATGACTTAATGCATTAAATGCCCCATTTTCACCAAAACCGCCCCTTAAGGGTCAAGACCATCATTAATCACTTAAAAGCTAGTGATTAAGGTCCATCAACACTAACTATCACACAAATAGGGTATTCATACCTATCATTCCCAACTAGGTCAATTATTACACACTTGGCCATTTTAAAACCAACACACCCATTTCGGGTTATCCACTAACCCAATGACACCCATTTACATTAATAACTAGGTGTGCTAGTAATTAACTAACCAATTATGACCCATAAACCCATTCATCATTTTGAAATCCTAGGTTAGTCATTCTTGAGTCCTCATGACTCAATCTTACCCAAGAACACCCAAAATCATTAATTATGGGTTTTATGTTCTTCATTTACCCAAACCCTAACCCTTACACAAAATCAAAGTAAGGAAATTAAAGTTAGAACATACCACCACAACCAAAACGTAGCTAGAGAGGAGATGAACAACTTTATAACTCGAGCTAAGACTCAAAACTAGCTCCTCCTTCCTTTGCTTGAGCTTTCTCACACAAGAATCTCTCTCTCTCTCTCTAAAATTGAAGTGGAAAAGGATAAGGTTGTTGATAATGGAGTTATGACTCTCCCCAAACTGATCTACTGGCCTTAAACTCGTCCACAAGTGAAATTACCAAAAAGTCCATCAAAATATCTGATTAAAACAAGCAGAACCCGGCTACAGTGGACAGTGCGCCACGCGCACCATTAGGTGTGCGCTGAGCGCACCTTGCCCAGTTCAGCTTCTGACCTCAGTTTAATTACACAACATTACCCACACTTCATGTACTCTATTTACAGCTCTGTACAACAAATATTAGGGTCTTACAACTCTCCCCCACTAGAATCAGAGCGCGTCCTCGCGATCCAAGCCACATGACAAGAGGGAAGATAAACTAACACAAACTCTTCGGGCTCCCAAGTAAACTCGGAACCTTTACTACGACGCCATTAAACTTTAAAAGTCCTAACCTCTTTATTTCTCAACCTTTTGACCTTCTCATCGAGTATAGCAATCGGCTCCTCGATATACTCTAACTTATTGTTTAGCTCGATCTCGTCTAATGGCACCCAAGACGAATCATCCGCAAGACACTTACGGAGATGGGAAACATGAAATGTATTATGGATCCCCGCAAGCTCTTCGGGTAATTCCAAACGATATGCAACTTCACCAACACGAGCTAAAACTTTAAAAGGATCAATAAACCGAGGAGCTAACTTTCCCCGTTTTCGAAACCGAATAACACCCTTCCATGGCGAAACTTTAAGCATCACCATGTCACCCTCTTGGAACTCAATTTGTCGTCTTCGCTTATCGGCATAAGATTTTTGTCTATCTTGGGCCTTTTTCAAATGAGTCCGAATCATATCAATCTTGCTATTCGTTTCTAAAACCAAATCGGTACTCCCGATTTCTTTTTGACCAACTTCACCCCAACAAATCGGATTTCGGCACCTCCGCCCATAAAGCATCTCGTAAGGTGGCATTGATAATGCTAAAAACGAACATATATTTCATAGCATTATCCTTCAAGAAAGACAAGCTTTTGGTTGTAATTATTCTATTTACAAGTGATATTCGTTTAAATAATAAAAGGTGAAGACAAAAGACAGATTCGACGATTTGAAGACGCAAATGACCAAAAAGCTAAAAGTACAAAGTACAATCAAAGTGGTTCAAATTATTGATGAGAAACGTCTAAAAATTACAAGAGTACGAGCCACAAAACGAAAAGTAAAAGATATTAAATTGTACGCAAGGACGTTCGAAAATCCAGAACCGGGACCAGAGTCAACTCTCAACGCGCGACGCAACAGACTAAAAATTACAAGTCAACTATGCACATGAATATAATATAATATATAATTAATTCTTAAAATTTTATATATATATATATATATATATATATATATATATATATATATTATATTATATAATTAAAACCGTCGGCAAACAAGAAAACAAAGTTATGTGAGCTGTCCCTAGACTCCATGTGATCGCATGGCATATGCAAAGGAAGCTCATGCGATCGCATGGCCCTGAAATGCTGGCCACATATATAAAAGGCGACGAATTCAGCGAACAAAAACACATCTTTTTCTATCCACACTCTCTCACGATATATATATATATATATATATATATATATATATATATATATATATATATATATATATATATATATATATATATATATATATATATATATATATATATAATTTTAATTTTAATTTTAATTTAAGATTAATAATAATAAGGGTATGTTAGCAAATGTTGTAAGTGTGTAAGTCGAAATTCTGTCCGTGTAACGCTACGCTATTATTAATCATTGTAAGTTATGTTCAACCTTTTTAAATTAATGTCTCGTAGCTAAGTTATTATTATGCTTATTTAAATTGAAGTAATCGTGATGTTGGGCTAAAATATTAAAGACGGGGTTATTGGGCTTGTACCATAATTGGGGTTTGGACAAAAGACCGACACTTGTGGAAATTAGACTATGGGCTATTAATGGGCTTTATATTTGTTTAATTGAATGATAGTTCGTTAATTTAATATAAAGATTTACAATTGGACGTACCTATAAATAACCATATACACTCGATCGGACACGATGGGCGGGATATTTATAAGTACTAATAATCGTTCATTTGACCGGACACGGGAATGGATTAATAGTCAATGGACTCATTAAAACAGGGGTGAATTATGTACAAGGACACTTGGCGTAATTGTTAACAAAGTATTAAAACCTTGGGTTACACGCAGTCGATATCCTGGTGTAATTATTAAACAAAGTATTAAGACCTTGTTACAGTTTAAGTCCCCAATTAGTTGGAATATTTGACTTCGGATATAAGGATAATTTGATGAGGACACTCGCACTTTATATTTATGATTGATGGACTGTTATGGACAAAAAGCAGATGGACATATCGAATAATTCAGGACAAAGGACAATTAACCCATGGTAATAAACTAAAATCAACACGTCAAACATCATGATTACGGAAATTTAAATAAGCATAATTACTTTAATTCATATTTCATCGCACTTTTATTTACTGTCATTTTATTCATTGCATTTTTATTTATCGCACTTTTTAATTATCGTACTTTTTAATTATCGCAATTTTATTTATCGTCATTTTATTTATCGCACTTTAAATTATTGCATTTTAATTATCGTCATTTACTTTACACTTTAAATTAAGTTATATTTATTTTTAATATTTTACATTAAGTTTTAACTGCGACTTAAGACATAAAATCGACAAACCGGTCATTAAACTGTAAAAACTCCCTTTTATAATAATAATACTACTTATATATATATATATATATATATATATATATATATATATATATATATATATATATATATATATATATATATATATATATACAAATATAGTTTTAAAAATATAGCGTTAAACTTGGCTAGCTCCCTGTGGAACGAACCGGACTTATTAAAAACTACACTACTGTACGATTAGGTACACTGCCTATAAGTGTTGTAACAAGGTTTAAGTATATCCACTCTATAAATAAATAAATAACTTGTGTAAAATTGTATTGTATTTAATAGTATTTCGTATAAAAATATAACTATTTCATATACACCTCTGTGCACATCAAGTATTTTTGGCGCCGCTGCCGGGGATCACTTAACGCCGAAGCGAAACGCTATTTAAAAAAAAAAAGTTTTTTATTAAGTTTTAATTTCTTTTTGTAAAAATACGTTTTAAATATTAAAAATACAAAAATATAAAAAGAAAAACGAAATATATATATTTTTAAGAGTTTGTTTAAAATATAAAGTTTTTCTATTTCTATTTTAGTTTTTAAAAATTAAGTTTTTATTCATTTTATATAAATAAATAAAAAATGAAAAAAAAATATAAAAAGTATTCGGGCTACACTGTAGCAGCCCAATTTGTGATCTGAATATCTGGGCCATGCGACCACATGAACCCGTTGGCTAAAACTCATGCGACCGCATGAGATTGTCTGACACGCAAGGATTGAACCTGGTACTGCATTAATTACGGAGTATAATTTAATTATTATTATTAGTAAACACTAATTAGGGTTAATTATTATATTAATTAGTTTTAGTTTTATTTATTTTGTATTTTTAAGTTATAATTAGTTTTATTAATTATATAAATTAATACTTTTATAAAATAATAATATAAAAATTATATTTTTATAAAAATTGTATTTTTATAACTTTAGTTTTATTTTTTAAATTTTGTATCTTTTAGTCGTTTAATCGTAATTTATATATTTATCGTTCGTAATTAGTTTAAGATTAGTATTTGCCGTAGTTTATTTTTATTTCTAGATTTTTAGGCTTTGTCGTAAAATCCCTTAAGTGCTTTTTCTTTAGATTAAGACTTAGACGCTTTAGAATTTTACGACGTCGCTTATTGCTTTAGTATTTAAAATTTTAGTACTTTTTAAGTTATTGCCGTTTTTGATTTAGAATTCCTTTAAGCTTTAATACCTTTAGACGTAAGTTTTAATTTTTAGTTTTTAGACTTTTATTTTTCGACGCTTATTTTTCGACTTTTTATTTTTCGACGTTTTTCGACGCTCTAGTTTTTAGGACATAGAATTTTCTATTTCTTCTCTAAAATTTCAAAACGAAAAATTATTTTAAGTGCTTAAATTGATACACATCCAAAATTTTCTGGTTCAGAGTAATAGTTGGATTTGTTAGTGGCGAGTTGTGGGCTTCCGATTTAAAGGGTCCTGGCTACCTGCTGCATCTATTGGCTATTCGAAACGTGGGCAAAATCAGAAAAGTCTATTAATTTGATAACTTATATAATTTTTATCTTTTATACCTAATAGGATATTCTGTGAATGCACCGAGCAAAATGTTCACCACCTTTTATACGTTCTCCACCTGTAACTCGATCAAGACATCTAGCCAACATTGTCGCCGTTGATTTTTCTTTAGAATCGTCATCTAGTCGACCAAGTACTGCAGTTAAAATTTCCGATAATCCATTTTTTGAACCCGACCTCACAATTGAGAATCCGGAGGATATTCAGGGACAATTCAGAGATCCTGAACCACTAATCATTCCTCCTGAACCACAAATCACTCATCCAGAGATTTTCGAGGAAGAAACCATTAAATCAGAATCCCTTAGTGATTCAGATTCAACAAATTCAATAATGGAAAATCTGGAACCCTAAGTATGGAAGACCGAATGAGAGCTAAACGCACTGGCCAAGGTCACACAATTACTTAACCAGACATTAATGCGCCAGATTATGAAATCAAAGGACAAATCCTACACATGGTAACTAATCAATGCCAATTTAGTGGTGCACCGAAGGAAGATCCAAACGAAAATCTTCGTACCTTTAATAGGATCTGTACACTATTTAAAATCCGAGAAGTGGAGGATGAACAGATCTATCTCATGTTATTTTCCTGGACTTTAAAGGGAGAAGCCAAAGATTGGTTAGAATCGTTACCTGAAGGGGCGATTGATACATGGGATGTTTTAGTTGAAAAATTTCTTAAACAATTCTTCTCGGCATCTAAAGCCGTGAGACTTCAAGGAGAAATAGTTACGTTCACGCAAAAGCCAAATGAAACTCTGTATGAGGCATGGACAAAATTTGGAAAGTTGTTGAGGGGATGTCCGCAACATGGTTTAGACACTTATCAAATAGTACAAATATTCTACCAAGGATGTGACATCACTACAAGAAAAGACATCGATATAGCAGCTGGTGGTTCCATTATGAAGAAAACCGCAACTGAAGCTTACAAAATTATTGATAGCACTGCTTCCCACTCACATGAGTGGCATCAAGAAAAAGATATCGTTAGATCATCTAAAGCGGCTAGAGCCGATTCTAGCCATGACTTTGATTCCATTTCCGCAAAGATTGATGCTGTCGAGAGACGAATGAAAAAAATGACTAAAGATATTCACGCAATACGAATTAGTTGTGAGCAGTGTGGAGGATCACATTTGACAAAAGATTGTCTCAGTATTGAACAAACAATGGAACAAAGAGAGAATGTTTCATACATGAACCAAAGGCCTGGAAATAATTATCAGAATAATTATCAACCGCCAAGACCAATCTACAATCAAAATCAGAATTATAACCGAAATGTTTCGTACAACAATCAACAAGGTCCTAACAATCAACAAGTATCCAACAATACTTACAATCAGCAAAGACCTATTTTTCCAATTAAACCACCACAAACCGATGATAAAAAGCCAAATTTAGAAGACATGATGTCGAAGCTAGTTGAATCTCAAACTCAATTTTTCACATCTCAGAAACAAACCAATGAACAAAATACTCAAGCATTTAGAAATCAACAAGCTTCTATTCAAAATCTGGAACAAGAAGTAAGCAACCTAGCAAGGTTGATAGGTGAAAGAAAACCGGGAAGTTTACCTAGCGATACAAATGCTAACCCCCGAAATGAAACAGCTAAAGCCATTACCACAAGAACTGGTATTACACTTAAACCACCTGAAATACCTGTAAACTCTGATGACTCTATTCCTACTCCATAAGAACAACAACTTGAGCAAGATAAGAAAACAGAACCGGTAGTTGAAAAGGTTAATGAAGATAACACAGTTAAGGCTAAGCCTTATGTTAAACCATATCAACCACCACTTCCTTACCCGAGTAAAATGAGAAAAGAAAGACTTGAAGCCGAGCAATCCAAATTCTTGGATATGTTTAAACAAATAAATGTCAATCTTCCTTTCATTGATGTGATTTCAGGAATTCCTAGGTATGCCAAATTCTTGAAAGATCTAATCACAAATAGAAAGAAAATGGAAGAACTTTCGGCTGTTACTATGAATGCTAATTGTTCTGCAGTGCTGTTAAATAAGATACCAGAAAAATTATCAGATCCAGGAAGTTTCACAATTCCATGTTTTTTGGGTAGTCTTAGTTCAATAGAAGCATTGGCAGACTTAGGTGCTAGTATAAATTTAATGCCGTATTCACTATACGCTAAACTAGACCTTGGAGAATTGAAACCAACACGAATAAGCATATAACTAACCGATCGATCAGTAAAATATCCTAGAGGGATAATGGAGAACATGCTAGTTAAAGTTGGTATTTTAGTATTTCTAGTGGATTTTGTTATTCTGGACATGGAAGAAGATTCTCGAGTTCCTCTCATATTAGGAAAACCATTCTTAAACACGGCTAAAGCAATAATAGACGTGTTCGGTAAGAAACTGACCTTAAGTATAGAGGACGAGAGTGTTACCTTTTCTGTTGATAGAGCCATGCAACAACTATAATCTGCAGATGATACATGTTATTATATTCAAACTATAGATTCACATGCAGAATTGTTAGAAGAATTTCTAGAATTACAAGGAACAGGAGAATGTTCTTTAGGAGAATGAACTAAACCAATTGATGAAGCTGAAATGTTAGCCGCACTCATGGCTAATGAATATGAACCAACAATAGAAGAACTTCAAATGCTAAAAGAGGAAGATAGATATCGATACAAATCATCGATAGAAGAACCACCGACATTAGAGTTAAAGCCACTTCCAAACCATTTGGAATACGCTTATTTACATGGTGAATCTGAATTGCCTGTAATAATATCGTCTTCTCTTACGAAAAATGAAAAATCTCAACTCATTTCTGTGCTAAAAGCTCATAAACTAGCTCTTGCATGGAAGATTCATGACATTAAAGGCATAAGTCCTTCGTATTGCACACATAAAATCCTTATGGAAGAGGGCCATAAAACCTATGTGCAACGCCAACGAATACTAAATCCTAATATGCAAGATGTTGTTAAGAAAGAAATTATTAAACTGCTAGATGCAGGTTTAATTTATTCAATCTCTGATAGTCCATGGGTAAGCCCAGTTCAATGCGTACCTAAGAAGGGTGGCATGACTGTCATCACAAATGAAAAAAAATGAGCTTATTCCTACAAGGAATGTAACAGGATGGCGTGTTTGTATAGATTATAGAAAATTAAATGACGCCACCAGAAAAGATCACTTTCCCTTACCTTTCATTGATCAAATGTTGGAAAGATTAGCTGGGAATAGTTACTATTGTTTTCTTGACGGTTTTTTCGGATACTTTCAAATTCCAATAGCACCCGAGGACCAAGAAAAAACCACGTTTACGTGCTCTTATGGTACTTTTTCTTACAAACACATGCCATTTGGACTTTGCAACGCCCCTGCAACCTTTCAAAGGTGCATGATGGCGATTTTTCACGACATGATAGAAGAATGCATGGAAGTATTCATGGATGACTTTTCAGTCTTCGGTGATACTATTGAAACATGTCTAGTTAATCTTGAACGAATGCTTATTAGATGCGAACAATCAAATCTAGTACTTAATTGGGAGAAATGCCATTTCATGGTTAAAGAAGGCATCGTTCCTGGACACAAAATTTCAAAGGAAGGAATTGAAGTGGATAGAGCTAAAGTAGATGTAATTGCTAAACTTCCACATCCCACCAATGTTAGAGGAGTTAGGAGTTTTCTAGGGCATGCCGGTTTTTACCGACGTTTCATAAAAGATTTTTCTAAAATTGCCACTCCTATGAATAAACTCCTAGAAAAAGATGCTCCATTCATCTTTTCAGATGAATGCATCAAATCTTTTAATATTCTTAAAGAAAAACTCACGAATGCGCCGATCATGATAACTCCAAATTGGAATCTACCATTTGAACTCATGTGCGATGCAAGTGATTTCGCAATGGGAGCCGTTTTAGGTCAAAGAATTGAAAAACGATTTCAACCTATTTATTACGCTAGTAAGACGTTACAAGGAGCACAAACGCACTACACAACCACTGAAAAGGAACTCCTTGCTATAGTCTTTGCTTTTGACAAATTTCGTTCATATCTCGTTCTAGCTAAAACGGTGGTCTATACTGACCATTCTGCTCTTAGATACTTATTTTCAAAACAAGATGCCAAACCACGATTAATTCGTTGGATCTTACTCTTACAAGAATTCGATATTGAAATCCGAGACAAAAAGGGAGCAGAAAATCTCGCCGCTGATCATCTTTCTCGTCTTGAAAATCCCGAATTAGAAGTTCTAAATTAATCGGCCATACAAGATAACTTTCCTGATGAATATCTATTGAGAATCGATTATAATGAAATTCCATGGTTTGCAGACTATGCAAACTACTTAGTATGTGGATTCCTTGAAAAAGGGTTGTCGTACCAAAAACGAAAGAAATTCTTTAGTGATATAAAACACTATTTCTGGGAAGATCCACATTTGTTTAAAAGTTGTCCCGATGGAATAATACACCGATGCGTATTCGGAGATGAAGCTAGTCAAATCTTAAACCATTGTCACATAGGACCAACAGGAGGGCATAATGGGCCTCAACTCACAGTAAGAAAAGTTTACGATGCTGGATTCTATTGGCCTACAATTTTCAAAGACGCACACCTTCTTTGTAAATCCTGTGATGCTTGTCAAAGGGCCAGAAAAATAAGTCAACGTGATGAAATGCCATAAAATATCATTCAAGTATGTGAAGTATTTAACGTTTGGGGTATTGACTTTATGGGTCCATTTCCAAAATCTCATAATAATCTCTACATTCTCGTTGCCATTGATTATGTATCTAAATGGGCGGAAGCACAAGCTCTCCCAACTAACGATGCACGAGTTGTAGTCAACTCTTTAAAACGTCTTTTTGCAAGGTTCGGAACACCGAAAGCTTTAATAAGTGATCGGGGTACTCATTTCTGTAATAATCAACTTGAGAAAGTTCTCAAAAGATATGGAGTAACTCATAAAATCTCAACCGCTTATCATCTACAGACAAGTGGACAAGTTGAAAATACCAACCAAGCTTTAAAACGTATTCTAGAGAAAACCGTAGGATTAAATCCAAAGGAATGGTCCATGAAATTGGAGGATGCACTCTGGGCTTTTAGAACAGCCTACAAAACTCCAATTGGAACCACACCTTTTAAACTTGTTTACGAAAAAGCATGTCACCTTCCAGTAGAAATTGAGCACAAAGCATTTTGGGCTTTGAAGACATGTAATCTTGATTTGCATGAAGCCGGACATCTACGGTTAAATCAATTAAACGAATTAGAAGAATTAAGACATGAAGCATACGAAAATTCGTTAATCTATAAAGAAAGAACGAAGAAATGGCATGATAAAAGAATCAGAAGTTCAAAAGAATTTAAAGAAGGAGACAGAGTTCTTCTTTTCAATTCACGATTCAAGCTATTTCCTGGAAAATTGAAATCAAGATGGTCTGGACCATTCATAGTCAAAAGAGTTTTCCCGTACGGAATAGTAGAATTAATAAATTCAAATGGGATTGAATTTAAGGTTAATGGTCACAGAGTTAAACATTACATAGATAATCCAATGGAAGTTGAAGATGAAGTTAATCACAATTTCGATACCACAGCTAACTAAGTGTGGGAAGATTCGAATCTTTTTAGGGTAATATGTATTACTGTTAGAGTTAGATATTCTGTTTTCATGTAGTTCCCGAGAATGGAATCCGAATGGTCTTTCCCTAGCAGACCTTAAAGAACTAGTCTTCTCCCTCCATTCTGAATTTTTATCTTTTTTAGGTTTTACGAGATGAAGAATTCCTTTGATCTGAACTATGGTCTACTACTACACGCTTTGATTACTAAACGTAATAATGACACACTCCCGAGTGAAGTGGTATCATTCATAAGAGGCAAAATGGACGAAGTAAGGAGAGAACTCAGGAAAGATCATCATAAGATACATTTTTGTAAAGTAAAATCAAAATCCGCAACAAAAAGAAGAGCACGACACCTTGAAAGATGTTATAAATGCGGAAAATGGTCACACGAAGGTAAATGTTCAAACAATCAAACATATTCAAATACCGAATTTGTTACTCTATGCAGAGAAGGACCGTTCATATGTTTAGAAGAAAAGATATTGAAGAATCGAGGTTACGCTTATGTAGCTATGGAAAACCAAATCACACGACTCTCCTCTGAGTCAGCTAAAGCATGTCTCTGAGAATTCTTTCTCACAGGTAAGTACGTACAGTTTTTATTTGTTTTTATTTATTGCTTTTAACCTTTTGATAATAAATGCTAAATCGTTCGCTATAAAGTATTAAATTGATATTCAATATAATTAGGTATGCGAAACCGAAATTATTGATATCGTACAAAAATTTATTACATCACTGCGAAATTTACCGTTTATTCTTAAGGTATAAATATCTTTAATCAATCAACCCAAATTATTTCAAAAATTCGTCATGAGTAAAACTAGGTTATGGAACCAAAATTACTTTACCCAAAAGAGGGACGTATATTTTTGATAATATTTGATTGATTAAAGTGGGATAAAAGACCAAAAAGATTTTTAATTTTAATTTTTACCTTGTTTTTAAAATTAATATATAAATATTAAATTATTAATGTAAATTTTTAAAACCAATATTAATAAGTTTTTAAATATTTTTAAAAAAAATTAATATTTTTAATATAAGTTTGTAAAATTAATGTATAAAAATATTAATGATATGTATATGAATTTTTAATTTTACGCATTTTAAATATAAGTTTGGTGTGAATTTAAAAATAAAAATTTACTTTATTTCATTAAGTTAAAAATTTGATATTTAAAATTCGTCGTAAGTTGAAAACTAGGTCGTTGAACCAAAATTGCTTTACCCGAGGGCGGGACGAGAAATTTTGTTATCATTATTTTTAATCTTATTGAATTAAAGTATGCCAAAAACATTAAAAAAATCCAAAAATCCTTGCTTTTAAAACCACGCTTAAAAATGACAAATTTTAAAATTTTGTCGAGGGATGTATTAGGACAACGATCCGAAACGACCTCGTCCTAAATAACAAGGAAAACTAAATTTTAAATTTATTTAATTATTTGTTTTATAAGTTAAAGATTTTGATATATATATATATATATATATATATATATATATATATATATATATATATATATATATATATATATATATATATATATATATATATATATATATATATATATAAGCAGGGACCTCATGCGATCGCATGAAGGCAGAAAACTGGTCAGGAGCATAAGTCAGTCGACCTGCTCTTTCTTCACACAACACACATACACAAACACGAACACACACGCTAAATCACCCCTAAAATCATCAATTTTTCACCAAATTCAACCAAATTTCGTCCTAAAATCAACTACAATCATGTCTTTCTTTAGATGGAGACGGAAAAAGGTAAAGATTTCACCCCTAAACTCTTTAAATTTTTAGTTTTAGTGTTCTTGAGCTAATTTTTACCTAATTTAATTTTGTTAATTTCTAGTGTAATTAGAGTTAAATTGTTAGTATATTATGCATGTATAACCTAGATTGATGCTATTTAACATGATTTGAAGCCTTAAACTTCAAAATTTTTAGAAATCTAGGGTTTGTGTTCTTGAGCAATTTGGGGCTTTTTGATATAAACATGTTATGGCCGATTTTTGTCATGAATTATTGCTAAATTAAGTAGTGTAACATGTTTAGGTAGCTAAATGATCCAAACTTTGATCCTAAACATGATTTTTGAGAATTAAAGTGGAATTTTTAAGTCTAAAATTCATGAACTTGATTAAATTGATGTAAATTGTAGTGACCCGAACTTTTCCATGTTTATATATATTAATTGAGATTGATATTTACATGATTAAATGTTTCCAACATGTTAATCAATCAAACTTGTTAAGACTTGATTAATTGAAATATGTTTCATATAGACAATTGACCACCCAAGTTGACCGGTGATTCACGAACGTTAAAACTTGTAAAAACTATATGATGACATATATATGGATATATATATAGTTAACATGATACTATGATAAGTAAACATATCATTAAGTATATTAACAATGAACTACATATGTAAAAACAAGACTACTAACTTAATGATTTTTAAACGAGACATATATGTAACGATTATCGTTGTAAAGACATTTAATGTATATATATCATATTAAGAGATATTCATACATGATAATATCATGATAATATAATAATTTAAAATCTCATTTGATATTATAAACATTGGGTTAACAACATTTAACAAGATCGTTAACCTAAAGGTTTCAAAACAACACTTACATGTAACGACTAACGATGACTTAACGACTCAGTTAAAATGTATATACATGTAGTGTTTTAATATGTATTTATACACTTTTGAAAGACTTCAATACACTTATCAAAATACTTCTACTTAACAAAAATTCTTACAATTACATCCTCGTTCAGTTTCATCAACAATTCTACTCGTATGCACCCGTATTCGTACTCGTACAATACACAGCTTTTAGATGTATGTACTATTGGTATATGTAGTGACCCGAACTTTTCCATGTTTATATATATTAATTGAGATTGATATTTACATGATTAAATGTTTTCAACATGTTAAGCAATCAAACTTGTTAAGACTTGATTAATTGAAATATGTTTCATATAGACAATTGACCACCCAAGTTGACCGGTGATTCACGAACGTTAAAACTTGTAAAAACTATATGATGACATATATATGGATATATATATATTTAACATGATACTATGATAAGTAAACATATCATTAAGTATATTAACAATGAACTACATATGTAAAAACAAGACTACTAACTTAATGATTTTTAAACGAGACATATATGTAACGATTATCGTTGTAAAGACATTTAATGGATATATATCATATTAAGAGATATTCATACATGATAATATCATGATAATATAATAATTTAAAATCTCATTTGATATTATAAACATTGGGTTAACAACATTTAACAAGATCGTTAACCTAAAGGTTTCAAAACAACACTTACATGTAACGACTAACGATGACTTAACGACTCAGTTAAAATGTATATACATGTAGTGTTTTAATATGTATTTATACACTTTTGAAAGACTTCAATACACTTATCAAAATACTTCTACTTAACAAAAATGCTTACAATTACATCCTCGTTCAGTTTCATCAACAATTCTACTCGTATGCACCCGTATTCGTACTCGTACAATACACAGCTTTTAGATGTATGTACTATTGGTATATACACTCCAATGATCAGCTCTTAGTAGCCCATGTGAGTCACCTAACACATGTGGGAACCATCATTTGGCAACTAGCATGAAATATCTCATAAAATTACAAAAATATGAGTAATCATTCATGACTTATTTACATGAAAACAAAATTACATATCCTTTATATCTAATCCATACACCAACGACCAAAAACACCTACAAACACTTTCATTCTTCAATTTTATTCATCTAATTGATCTCTCTCAAGTTCTATCTTCAAGTTCTAAGTGTTCTTCATATATTCTACAAGTTCTAGTTACATAAAATCAAGAATACTTTCAAGTTTGCTAGCTCACTTCCAATCTTGTAAGGTGATCATCCAACCTCAAGAAATCTTTGTTTCTTACAGTAGGTTATCATTCTAATACAAGGTAATAATCATATTCAAACTTTGGTTCAATTTCTATAACTATAACAATCTTATTTCAAGTGATGATCTTACTTGAACTTGTTTTCGTGTCATGATTCTGCTTCAAGAAATTCGAGCCATCCAAGGATCCGTTGAAGCTAGATCCATTTTTCTCTTTTCCAGTAGGTTTATCCAAGGAACTTAAGGTAGTAATGATGTTCATAACATCATTCGATTCATACATATAAAGCTATCTTATTCGAAGGTTTAAACTTGTAATCACTAGAACATAGTTTAGTTAATTCTAAACTTGTTCGCAAACAAAAGTTAATCCTTCTAAATTGACTTTTAAAATCAACTAAACACATGTTCTATATCTATATGATATTCTAACTTAATGATTTAAAACCTGGAGACACGAAAAACACCGTAAAACCGAATTTACGCCGTCGTAGTAACACCGCGGGCTGTTTTGGGTTAGTTAATTAAAAACTATGATAAACTTTGATTTAAAAGTTGTTATTCTGAGAAAATGAGTTTTATTATGAACATGAAACTATATCCAAAAATTATGGTTAAACTCAAAGTGGAAGTATGTTTTCTAAAATGGTCATCTAGACGTCGTTCTTTCGACTGAAATGATACCTTTACAAAAATGACTTGTAACTTATTTTTCCGACTATAAACCTATACTTTTTCTGTTTAGATTCATAAAATAGAGTTCAATATGAAACCATAGCAATTTGATTCACTCAAAACGGATTTAAAATGAAGAAGTTATGGGTAAAACAAGATTGGATAATTTTTCTCATTTTAGCTACGTGAAAATTGGTAACAAATCTATTCCAACCATAACTTAATCAACTTGTATTGTATATTATGTAATCTTGAGATACCATAGACACGTATACAATGTTTCGACCTATCATGTCGACACATCTATATATATTTCGGAACAACCATAGACACTCTATATGTGAATGTTGGAGTTAGCTATACAGGGTTGAGGTTGATTCCAAAATATATATAGTTTGAGTTGTGATCAATACTGAGATACGTATACACTGGGTCGTGGATTGATTCAAGATAATATTTATCGATTTATTTCTGTACATCTAACTGTGGACAACTAGTTGTAGGTTACTAACGAGGACAGCCGACTTAATAAACTTAAAACATCAAAATATATTAAAAGTGTTGTAAATATATTTTGAACATACTTTGATATATATGTATATATTGTTATAGGTTCGTGAATCAACCAGTGGCCAAGTCTTACTTCCCGACGAAGTAAAAAATCCGTGAAAGTGAGTTATAGTCCCATTTTTAAAATCTAATATTTTTGGGATGAGAATACATGCAGGTTTTATAAATGATTTACAAAATAGACACAAGTACGTGAAACTACATTCTATGGTTGAATTATCGAAATCGAATATGCCCCTTTTTATTAAGTCTGGTAATCTAAGAATTAAGGAACAGACACCCTAATTGACGCGAATCCTAAAGATAGATCTATTGGGCCTAACAAACCCCATCCAAAGTACCGGATGCTTTAGTACTTCGAAATTTATATCATATCCGAAGGGTGTCCTGGAATGATGGGGATATTCTTATATATGCATCTTGTTAATGTCGGTTACCAGGTGTTCACCATATGAATGATTTTTATCTCTATGTATGGGATGTGTATTGAAATATGAAATCTTGTGGTCTATTATTATGATTTGATATATATGGGTTAAACCTATAACTCACCAACATTTTTGTTGACGTTTTAAGCATGTTTATTCTCAGGTGATTATTAAGAGCTTCCGCTGTCGCATACTTAAATAAGGACGAGATTTGGAGTCCATGCTTGTATGATATTGTGTAAAAACTGCATTCAAGAAACTTATTTTGTTGTAACATATTTGTATTGTAAACCATTATGTAATGGTCGTGTGTAAACAGGATATTTTAGATTATCATTATTTGATAATCTACGTAAAGCTTTTTAAACCTTTATTGATGAAATAAAGGTTATGGTTTATTTTAAAATGAATGCAGTCTTTGAAAAACGTCTCATATAGAGGTCAAAACCTCGCAACGAAATCAATTAATATGGAACGTTTTTAATCAATAAGAACGGGACATTTCATAAATGCCATTTGAAACTTGTTTAATTGCTAGTAATGATTATTTTGACATGTTATTTGAGTATAATGCTTATGAACTTTGTAAACATTTTCATATATGCTTATTTGAAAAAGTGTAGAATTGATAAAAATATGAAAATGAGCATGAGTTTAATATGGATTAAACATGTCATTGTTATTGTTTCAAGTTGTTATTTTGCTAACACTAATGCATATTTGGATGCACAAATTTTGTGTTTAATGTGTTTTGCAGAAATATATCGAATCTAGCGGTGGATCATCATCCAGACAACCTGAAAACGAACCTAAACCAGAAATGCAATATGAACCAGAACCTGAACAGGAACAACAACAGGAACAACAATATCATAATGATCAACACATACCATATTATGATCCGCAGCAAGAATATGTTAATGCCTACGTACAATTTCCGATTCATCCAATAATAGAACACCTAACGATGTATGAAGAACAGTTGCATCCTAATTTGAGATTTGATCGAAGTTGGAGAGATTACCCGACGTACCAAAGTAACAAATTTAAATTGGTACCAAAAAATGTAGAAGTACCGAGGGTAATCGATTGGGAACCTTTGGAAAGGGTCCAACTTGCTAACTCAGTTAGGCAGCATCTGATCCAAAGGTATGGTAACTCTTCTTTTCTCGATTGGGAACGTTTATTCACCATTCGTAGGCCTGTATATAAGGAGTGGTGTGTTGAGCTTATGAGTACTATATCACTTGATGCGGATGTAGTTAGGTTAGATGATAGGAATTTCCTTAGATTTTTACTTGGTCGTAGGATGTATAGGATGTCCATGCTGGACATGGCCAGGGATTTACAGATTTACACTCCTGGTGAATTACTACTACCTAATTGTACAAATTTGATTTATCATGGTGAAAGGGTAGATAGGAATTTTGACGTTGACGCCGTCTGGAGGCGTATGTCAAATTATAATGTTTTTACGCGGGGAGGAAGACACTCCTATTTAGATATTAACAAAGCCGAGCTTTGTATTATACATAGATTTTTAGCTAATTCGATTACACAAAGAGGTAACAACAAGGAGAAAGTGACTCAACGAGATTTATTTTACCTTAAGTGTATTCAAAACACTAGAAGCTTTGTTAATATCCCCTACTGTGTTGGTTTTTATCTGTCCAAAATGGTGGAAGGAATACAGGACGGGGGAATAATAGGAGGAGGTATTTTTGTTACTCTCATTGGAGAGTATTTACGTGTAGATAGGGATCAAGGGGGTCCACTGATGGTATGTAGGGAACAGGTTGAGACTTTAGGATTGCGGGTTTATCTGGGTGCAAAGGTATTAAAGAGCAGACGCAATCAGGCAGTACCATATGAGGGTCGTCATCCACATGTAGAGAGAGGTTCAGATGAGGAAATGGAGGAACCGGATGACATTAGGGATGTCATTAGGGAGGCTGTTACTGACGTTTACCAGCGTATAGATGAGGTAGAAATGATAAACGAGGCTAGACATAGTCAGTTCGAGCAGTGGCACGCCGAGAATGTGTATGAGCATTCCAGGCAACGACATCATGATAGATGGCACTATCATCAGCATCAGATCATGAGCTAGCTATCACCTCAGGTACCAAATAACTACGTACAGACCCGACCTGCTTACTATCCGCCACACCAACCCGATATGCAGCCACCATTTACTCTCTACGACCCCAACCAAGCCTATCAGTACACCTATAACCAACCGTGGAACCCGACAGACGACATGAACTGGAACCCCTATCCAGATTGATACAGTTCCCGTTGGTGAATTTCTATGATTTTTATCTTTTTATTATTTTTATTTATTTATGTTTAAACATATAATATTGTGATACTTTTATGTAAGTTTTAACATTTTTATTATGTTGTACTAATATTTCATATTTGATTTGAAAGTGGGATGTTAAGTCCCATTTCAAATTACCATGCATGTTATTATTTGTATGTATGTATATTGTCAATTGTACACAACAGGGTAAAACAACGAATTTTCAAAGACTGGCATTAAGTTCAGCAAAAGCTACTAATTTTGACGACAAAACGAAAAACAAATGTGATGTAACAACAAGACGGATTGAACAAATGATGTGCACCATTTATCATTCAACAAACAAACGCCAATATGTTTGGAAACTTTGGTAAAATTTAATCATTTTTCTACGCTAATCACCCTTAATAATTTAAATTGTTACTGATTTCTTGCAAATGAGGGCATTACAAGATCTTAAGTGTGGGAAGGGGTTAAATTCTTTCGGATTTTTAAAATTTTTGACTTATACACTTGGTTACCATTAAAAATACTAGAAACGCAGTAGTTGTATTAGAATCTAGTGCTCTCTGATAATAAAGAACAACCCTAGTCTTATATACTGACTACCCAATTTTAGTAAAAGTTTTCAAAATTTTCAATTAAATGAACTCAAAATCATGTTTATACAAATTTATGAACGATAAAACTAGGTGTTAACACCGAAATTATTGTTACCTCGGAAATGACATAAATTGAGAAACAATCCAAAATGTTAGAATTCATTTAAAATGAAATAGAGAAAAATAAAAAGGCAAAGAAAGGAAAATAAAAGCCAAGTGTGGGAAAAATTTACCAAATTATTTAGAACATATGTCACATATTTTTGTACAAATAATTGAAGATACTTTTGTTTTGGACTATTTTAATCAAGTTTTACCCAGTTTATTGTAATAGAATTTAAAAAGGAAGTAAAGTCTTTCGAGAAAAAGACACGTGCTTCTTGATTTAGGTCAGGAAGTTGTCGTCCAGACCAGTTGTAGAGTCTACGAAAAACCTTGAAAAGTTTTCTCGAAAATCAGCTGGAAATCCACGAATCTCAGCATCAAACAGGGTCGCCAAGTGGTCAGACTTATCCTAACCATGAGAGGATCTGTCTCGTACAATGGGGGGGCACCATGCAAATTAGCTTATAAGACTAATGAATCAGATCCCCAGAAAGGATAATCTCCTTAAAAATCAAAAATCAGCTTTTAAGCCTGATGTTACTCAATCCTATAGATTGACCTAAAATATTGAGAATTACAAACTCATGGAATTCGATGATATCTAAACTCGAGCTTGAATGAGAAAATATTTTGATTAAATTACAAATCGATTTGTTTTCTGAAAACCCTATTTTCAATGCGTTCATTACCATTGAACGTAAAATCCTAGGAATTCATCTGGAATTCATTAGGTCACCTGAACCAAATCGGGTGACAATCGTAAGAACGGTGGTTGCATAGCATGGTCAAAGACAGGACCTTGTGCCAGACCGAAAAACTATAGGATGATCTTTACTATTGCTCCTACA
The DNA here is from genome assembly GCF_046630445.1 of Rutidosis leptorrhynchoides. NCBI lineage: Eukaryota > Viridiplantae > Streptophyta > Magnoliopsida > Asterales > Asteraceae > Rutidosis > Rutidosis leptorrhynchoides. Next base: position 51,636,820 of record NC_092339.1, read on the forward strand.
AAGGATAGTAATTGCATCCGACACGTTATAGACCATAATCAAAAGCATGTCACGGGACATTGCCTTAACAGTTGCTTGTTCAACGCTTTCCTTTACAACCGGACGGTAGTTTACCAAAAGGTAATGTACGGAGCAAGTAAACTGGACGTGTTGCTTTCCCAATACAAGGTTAGCAAGTGGGTGACACAAAACCGCAAGTTTTGAGCTAAAATTTTTAAATCTGAAACCCACAAAACCCATAAAAACATTTTGCAAACACCGGTGAAGGGTTATTTCGGAAAACTTATCTAGGGTAAAAGCTAGATTGAATTTTCAAAAAGATCAAATGTTTTCATAAAGATCCAATTTCCTAAAGGATCTAAATTTTCATAGTCATGTGGGACTTTAAACCACATCATTACTACCATTGTTCATACCGCCGTATAGAAATCACTGATGTACAAAGTGTGAAGAATAAAGAAGTGATTCTAGTATTTTTTATTTCAAGACTATATTGCTTGAGGACAAGCAACGCTCAAGTGTGGGAATATTTGATAATGCTAAAAACGAACATATATTTCATAGCATTATCCTTCAAGAAAGACAAGCTTTTGGTTGCAATTATTCTATTTACAAGTGATATTCGTTTAAATAATAAAAGGTGAAGACAAAAGACAGATTCGACGATTTGAAGACGCAAATGACCAAAAAGCTAAAAAGTACAAAGTACAATCAAAGTGGTTCAAATTATTGATGAGAAACGTCTAAAAATTACAAGAGTACGAGCCGCAAAACGCAAAGTACAAGATATTAAATTGTACGCAAGGACGTTCGAAAATCCGGAACCGGGACCAGAGTCAACTCTCAATGCGCGACGCAACGGACTAAAAATTACAAGTCAACTATGCACATGAATATAATATAATATATAAATAATTCTTAAAATTATATATATATATTATATTATATAATTAAAACCGTCGGCAAACAAGAAAACAAAGTTATGTGAGCTGTCCCTAGTCTCTATGCGATTGTATCGCATATGCAAAGGAAGCTCATGCGATCGCATGGCCCTGAAATGCTGGCCACATCTATAAAAGGCGACGAATTCAGCGAACAAAAACACATCTTTTTCTATCCACACTCTCTCACGATATATATATATATATATATATATATATATATATATATATATATATATATATATATATATATATATATATATATATATATATATATATAATTTTAATTTTAATTTTAATTTAAGATTAATAATAATAAGGATATGTTAGCAAATGTTGTAAGTGTGTAAGTCGAAATTCTGTCCGTGTAACGCTACACTATTATTAATCATTGTAAGTTATGTTCAACCTTTTTAAATTAATGTCTCGTAGCTAAGTTATTATTATGCTTATTTAAATTGAAGTAATCTTGATGTTGGGCTAAAATATTAAAGACGGGGTTATTGGGCTTATACCATAATTGGGGTTTGGACAAAAGACCGATACTTGTGGAAATTAGACTATGGGCTATTAATGGGCTTTATATTTGTTTAATTGAATGATAGTTCGTTAATTTAATATAAAGATTTACAATTGGACGTACCTATAAATAACCATATACACTCGATCGGACACGATGGGCGGGATATTTATAAGTACTAATAATCGTTCATTTGACCGGACACGGAAATGGATTAATAGTCAATGGACTCATTAAAACAGGGGTGAATTATGTACAAGGACACTTGGCGTAATTGTTAACAAAGTATTAAAACCTTGGGTTACACGCAGTCGATATCCTGGTGTAATTATTAAACAAAGTATTAAGACCTTGTTACAGTTTAAGTCCCCAATTAGTTGGAATATTTGACTTCGGATATAAGGATAATTTGATGAGGACACTCGCACTTTATATTTATGATTGATGGACTGTTATGGACAAAAACCAGATGGACATATCGAATAATCCAGGACAAAGGACAATTAACCCATGGTAATAAATTAAAATCAACACGTCAAACATAATGATTACGGAAGTTTAAATAAGTATAATTACTTTAATTCATATTTCATCGCACTTTATTTACTGTCATTTTATTCATTGCATTTTTATTTATCGCACTTTTTAATTATCGTACTTTTTAATTATCTCAATTTTATTTATCGCACTTTAAATTATTGAATTTTAATAATCGTCATTTACTTTACGCTTTAAATTAAGTTATATTTATTTTTAATATTTTACATTAGGTTTTAACTGCGACTTAAGACAAAAAATCGACAAACCGGTCATTAAACGGTAAAAACCCCCTTTTATAATAATAATACTACTTATATATATATATATATATATATATATATATATATATATATATATATATATATATATATATATATATATATATATATATATATATATATATATATATATTTATACAAATATAGTTTTAAAAATATAGCGTTAAACTTGGCTAGCTCCCTGTGGAACGAACCGTACTTACTAAAAACTACACTACTGTACGATTAGGTACACTGCCTGTAAGTGTTGTAGCAAGGTTTAGGTATATCCACTCTATAAATAAATAAATAACCTGTGTAAAATTCTATCGTATTTAATAGTATTTCGTATAAAAATATAACTAATTCGTATACATCTCTGCGCACATCAGGCATCCCGATACTAGTATGATAACTATTATTTTACGAGAATTCCACCAAAGGTAAGTGCTCATCCCAACTACCACCGAAATCAATAATACACGCCCGTAACATATCCTCCAAAGTTTGATTCGTACGTTCGGTTTGACCGTCCGTTTGAGGATGATACGCCGTGCTCAATTTCAATTGTGTACCCATATCTTCATGAAACTTCTCCCAAAACTGAGATGTGAAACGGGTATCTCGATCCGAAATAATAGATATAGGAACCCCATGTCTCGATATCACTTCCTTGATGAACAACTTTGTCAAGGTCTCCGATGATATCGCTTCCCGAATGGGAAAAAACAAGGCACTTTTAGTTAATCGATCAACTATCACCCAAATCGAATCAAATTGGGTTCTCGCCGTTTTAGGTAACTTTGTAATGAAATCCATGGTAATGTGCTCCCATTTCCACTTCGGGATTTCTAACGGTTGTAACTTACCATACGGCTTTTGGTGTTCGGCTTTCACTTGCAAACACGTGACGCATTGTTCAACATACTTAACAACATCACGTTTCATGCCCGGCCACCAATACTCTTTCCTCAAATCAAGATACATTTTCGTTGCACTCGGATGAATAGAATACTTTGACTTATATGCTTCATCAAGTAGCACTCGTCGATGATCACCCATTTTAGGCACCCACACCCTTCCTTGAAAAGATAACAAACCATGCGGACCTAAGGTAATAAACTCCGTTTGTCCCACGATTCATTCCTCACGCTTATTGTTAACAAAAGCTTCGATTTGAGTCTCGCCAAGCTTTACAAGAAAATCGTTAGTAATGATCATACTTAACAATCCCAATCGTAACGCCGGGTGATGACTCTTTCGACTTAATGCATCCGCGACCACATTCGCCTTGCGCGGATGATAAAGTATTTCACAATCATAGTCTTTCACCACATCCATCCACCTACGTTGATGATAATTCAAATCTCGTTGATCAAAAAGGTGTTTCAAACTCTTGTGATCCGAATAAATCGTACGCTTGACACCATACAAGTAATGGCGCCAAATTTTCAACGCATGAACAACCACCGCCAACTCAAGATCATGAGTCGGATATCTCGTTTCGTGTTCCTTTAATTGTCGAGAGGCATAAGCAATGACTTTACCCCTTTGCATTAGAACACACCCGGGCCCACTTAAAGAAGCATCACAATAAACCGTCATGTCTTCTACACCTTCCGGCAACACTAACACCGGAGCTTGACATAACTTCTCTTTTAACAATTGAAAAGCAATTTCTTGCTCGTTCTCCCAATTAAATCTTGCGTTCTTTCTCGTCAATTTCATCAATGGAGAAGCGATCTTAGGAAAGTCTTGGATAAACCGACGATAATAACCGGCCAATCCGAGAAAACTTCGAATTTCCGTAGGCGTAGTCGGTCATCCCCAACTCTTCACCGTTTCTATCTTCCCCGGATCTACTTGAATACCATCTTTGTTCACAATGTTGCCAAGGAATTGAACTTCCCTTAGCCAAAATTTACATTTGGAGAATTTAGCATACAACTTCTCCTTCCGCAACGTCTTTAACACACACCGCAAATGATGTTCATGTTCCTTCATACTCTTCGAATAGACAAGTATGTCGTCAATGAACACAATTACCGACTTGTCCAACATAGGTTGGCACACTTGGTTCATAAGATCCATGAATGCCGCCGGTGCATTCGTAAGACCAAAAGGCATAACTACGAATTCAAAATGCCCATAACGCGTTCGAAAAGCCGTTTTCTCGATATCTTCCTCACGGACCTGCATTTGGTGATAGCCGGACCGTAGGTCGATTTTAGAAAAATATGTTGCACCTTGGAGTTGGTCAAACAAATCGTCAATCCTAGGCAATGGATAACGATTCTTGATCGTCACTTTGTTCAACTCCCGATAATCGATGCACATCCGCATACTACCATCCTTCTTCTTCACGAATAATACCGGGGCACCCCATGGCGAAGCAGTCGGTCGAATGAAACCCTTCTCAAGAAACTCTTGGGTTTGATTTAACAACTCTTGCATTTCCATTGGCGTTAAACGATAAGAAGTTTTAGCAATTGGGGTAGCCCCCGGAACCAACTCAATGCGAAATTCTACTTGTCTTCCCGCCGGAACACCCGGTAACTCATCCAGAAAAATGTCTTCAAATTCATTCACCACCGGAATTTCACGAATGGGTGGTGGCTCATCACGAGTATCAACAACATGGGCAAGAAAAGTCATGCCACCACTAACAAGAAAACGACGTGCCCGAGCAAAAGTGCATATCGGCACAAGTCTTCTTCGTTTATCACCGTGAATAATTAATTCTCCCCCACTAGGGGTCTTCGCTCGAATAGATTTTTCATGGCATGCAATATCGGCTCTATTATGATCGAGCCAATCCATACTAACCACGATATCAAAATCACCCAAAGTCATCGGGATGAGATCAATTTTAAAGTTTTCGACTCCAAACACAACATTACAATTTTTACACACATCAACCACTAGCACCGTCTTGCCATCCGCTATTTCAACTTCTATCGGACGACTTAACTTAGCTAACGGTCTATCAAGTTTAGGCACAAATTTTGGTGACACAAACGACTAGTTTGCACCACTATCAAAGAGTATCCTTGCCGGATTAGAATTAACCATGAAAGTACCTGAGACAACTTCGTTAGATTGCTTGGCTTCCTCATTGGTCATCAAATAGTTGCGACCCCTAGCCATACCCGCCGCCTTCTCTAGCCGCTTAACATTATCATTGCGCAAGTCGGGACATTCCGGCCTCTTGTGCCCTTCTTTACCACAATTAAAACAAGTGATTTTGCTTGCGGAGGATAGACTCGGACATTCACGAGCCATGTGACCCTTTTGTCCACAATTGTAGTATGAATAAGAAAAATCCCCGGAAGCACCCTTCTTCCCACTACTAACATTACCGGAACCCTTCTTGTTCTTTTTGTTTGAAAAGTTCGAATGGCTCGAACCTTCATTCTTTCTCTTGCCAAAAGTAAAGCCACTCTTCCTTAACACGAGTGCCTCAAAGCCTTTGGCCATATCAAACAACTCATCAAAAGTCTTTACCACCGTTACGCTAATCTTCTCTTGATAGTTGTCATTTAAAATTCGATAGAAGTCTTCCTTCAATATTTTATCATTGCCGACGTACTCCGGGCAAAATTGGGTCTTGGACAAAAACACGGATTTGAGAGTGTTCAAATCCATCGAACTTTTCCTCAAGGAATGTAACTTGACCTTAAGCCTAGTAAGATCGGCCGAAGTTCGGTATTCTTTGAAAAATTCGGACTTGAATTCATCCCAAGTGAATTCCATGCATTGCTCTTCACCATAAACTTGGAGCTTTGCGTCCCACCCCAACTTGGCATCGCCCCTCAACATACTACACCCGTACCTTGTCTTCTTATCGAGAGGACATTCACAAGTACGGAAGTCCCCCTCCATATCGGAGATCCAACGGGCACTCTTTAGAGGGTCTCGTTCACCTTCAAAGGTGGGAGGTTGAGAATCCTTGAAATTCTTATAGAAAAAGTCCCGTCTTCCCACATTATCTTCATGAAGAACGGCCTTAACTTGCTCCTTTACCACATTGACTAGTTGCTCGTCAATCGTATCTAGGAACATTTTCTTAACATCTTCGAGAAACTCCACCTTTTGACATTTAAAGATGGCCTCAACTTTGTCCGTGAACTCAACGTCCTCACTCGTACTTCCGTCATTGGTGTCGTGTCCATTTCTCATCTTCATTCTATTAAACGGAAAAGATTAAACAACGAAACGAAAGGACTTAACACATATGTATATACATATACACCACACTACCCCATTTTGCTTAACATTCGTCGTACATCGCTTGTTTGACACGATTTGAACCCGTAACAATGGTAGCTAATCATTATTACGCGAGCACGTCGCATTAACTTGCTAGTACAATGTCTATCTCACTTGATGATTGCTAAACACAACACAAAACGATTAGCGCAAGGTTAGTTCACATAAACCCTAGCACTATCCAATCCCTGGTCCGACCCGTCTCCTACAAGTCCCGCATAAAATGCATACACAAACAAGTCTAAGTCTAGGCACCTATCTCAAGTCGCCTAAATCCCTTAGACCATGCTCTGATACTACTTGTAACAACCCAACCCATTTAAGGAACTGAAAATGCGAATTTTTTTTTTAAGTCAGAAGAGTGCGCCACGCGCACCACCTCAGGGTGCGTGTGATGACCCGGGAATTTCCGACCAAATTTAAACTTAATCTTTATATGGTTTCGACATGCATGATAAGCAAAGTCTATTAAACCGAGTTCCCAAAATGTTTAAACTATTATTCATGAATGCATTCGACCTTTGACCATTTTTGACGATTCACGAACAACTTTGTGTAAATAAATATGTAAATATAAATGTAAGTATATATATGTAATAGTAATTGGAAATAATAAAATATAATTTAAACATTTAAGTTAAATATGTAAAACAAAATATAAAATAATTAAAATAAATCTATATATATATATATATATATATATATATATATATATATATATATATGACTTTTATATACAATTAATATTATAGGTATATTGTAATATATAAAAAAAAATCTATAAGTATTAAGTATAAAAGATATGTTAAAAATCACATAATTAATAAATTGTAATATTAATATATTAAATGTAATTACAAGTTTGAATATAATTGTTATAGTAATATTTTCATTATTGTTATTATCAATATTAATATTAATATTAATATTAATATTAATATTAATATCTGTATTATTAATAATATTATATAAAAGATATAGATATGAAATTTGACACATGTAACTTGTTATATATTACTTGTTAGTTGTAATATCATTAAATATTATTATTATTACCTTTATCCTTAATAATCATTAATTTTTTTTTTCATAATTAATAATATCATTATCATTTTTATAATAATTATTATAATTAATATTATCATTATTGATATCATTATCAACGTTATTATTAATAATTATCATTATAATTGATATTAACATTTAAATTGTTATTTTCAGTATTATTAATAAAAGTATTATTATTTATACATTTATATTTATTAATTATTAATATATATTTAATATAAAAAAAAACGTACAAAATAGATTCTAAATGGATTTTTGATCACTTTCCAACTACTGTGATTTTTGTTTTAATCTAAAAGTTGTTGAAAATTTATACCAAATTGTACGATTTTGTTTAACATTATTTTCACACTTTATTTGATTCTTGATTCTGTCGGATATTAATATTATGGGTCGATTTCATTAATCATTACAGACCATCTGTAATTTTACAAACATTCCATATAAGTCTTCTCTTCTATTTCAAATTGAAAACATAAAATTTTGAAGAAACCCCATCGGTCCTCTGCTCATTCATCTTTTTGACCATATTTCAAATTCGAACAAATTTAAAAAATCCTTAAATGCAGTCTTGGTAGGAATCTCATACTCAATCTATCTGGAAAATTTTAAAACCCAATTCATTATATCGAGTTCAAATTTGCGAGTCAAAGCTTTACAATCAAAAAGTCAAACTTTGGGTTCATCCAGAAATTCGAAACGATTTTGATGTTTCTTGTTAAATTGATGATTTGAAAAGTTTATACGAATGGTATGTAATATATTTCATGTTGTAAGGGTTATACAAAACGAGCTCAAAAATGGAATTCAATTTTTTTTTTCTTCCTTCTTGTGCGACGAGCAGTTGGCAGCACTCTTTTTATTTTATTTTTTTTTGTTGTTTTCAAGTAGTAAAAACATTGGGTAGAGATTAGTTCTTAATGTTTTGAAGTATTTAAATCATTGTTTTGATGTGGTACACTTTTGGAATCGACCAGAATTGTTGGAGAAGAAGAAAGGAAAAACTGAAAATGTAAATAGGTTAAATGAATATGTTTTGAGGTTATTTCAGAAAAACAGTAAATGGATGGATGGTTTATAGGGTTAGCGAGTGAGCGGAAGGTCTCGAGTTCGAGCCTTGTTGGTGGCAGTTTTTGTTTAACTCAATTTTAAAGGTAGTCTTTATTATTATTATTATTATTATTCTTGTTATTGTTATTGTTATTGTTATTGTTATTGTTATTGTTATTGTTATTGTTATTGTTATTGTTATTGTTATTGTTATTGTTATCATTAGTAATAATATATGTATCATGAATATTGTTATCAAGTTAGTAGTACCCTTAAGTATTATTATTATTATTATTATTGTTATCATTATTAATATTATCATTTTGGTATTATTATCATTATTATGATTATGATCATTATTATGAAGATAATAAAACATATTATTATTTTTTTTCATTAATAGTAGTATTATTTTGGAATTATTATTATGAGCATAAGTATTATTGTTAATATTATTATTAGTAATAAAATTGTTAAAATTATTATTATTATTAAGTATTAAGCATTATTATCAAAATGATTAATTTCATTACCATCAATACTAAATTTTTCATTTTACTACTATTATTATTATTATTATTATATTATAAGATTCATTATTAAAACTATCATTAACAGTAAAACTAATATTTTTATAGTTATTAATATCATTATATTTATCACTAATAAGATTATTAACATTATTAATTTTATTATTAATATTAAGTATTATCAATATTATCATTTCAAGTATTACTTCAGTATTATTACAATTACTAGTTTCAACAAACAAATGATATACATAAATATATATTTAACATAGATAACTTAAAAATATTAATACTTTGTTATGTACAAAATGAATGCATCTAATTAAATAATGAAAAATATATAAGTTAATAATATAAAAATTATATCACTAACAATAATATATATTTTTATTCGATTACGATTATGTGTATTAATATATATATGCAACTGATATAGGTTCGTGAATCCGGGGCCAACGTTACACTTGTTCAATAATGTTATATGTATTTTTACTACGAAATATAGTATGGTGAGTTCCTTTGATCCCCTTTTACTCTTTACATTTTTGGGACTGAGAATACATGCGTAACTTTTATAACTGTTTTACAAAATAGACACAAGTAATTAAAATGACATTATATGGTTGAATGATCGAAATCGAATATGCCCCTTTTTATTAAGTCTGGTAATCTAAGAATTAGGGAACAGACACCCTAATTGACGCGAACTCTAAAGATAGATCTATCGGGCCCAACAAGCCCCATCCAAAGTACCGGATGCTTTAGTACTTCGAAATTTATATCATGTCCGAAGGAGGATCCCGGAATGATGGGGATATTCTTATATGTATATTGTGAATGTCGGTTACCAGGTGTTCAATCCATATGAATGATATTTTTGTCTCTATGCATGGGACGTATGTTTATGAGAAATGGAAATATGAAATCATGTGGTCTATTAAAATTATGAAATGATTATTTATGCTAAACTAATGAACTCACCAACCTTTTGGTTGACACTTGAAAGCATGTTTACTCTCAGGTATGAAAGAAATCTTCCGCTGTGCATTTGCTCATTTTAAGGACATTACTTGGAGTCGATCATCGCTCTGGGATCAAATGTTGATGACTTCGTCCAGATGGATTAGGATGGGGCATTTCAGTTGGTATCAGAGCGGTGGTCTTAGCGAACCATGTCTGCATTAGTGTGTCTAACTGATAAGTCGTTAGGATGCATTAGTGAGTCTGGACTTCGACCGTGTCTGCATGTCAAAAGTTTTGCTTATCATTTTGTGTCAAAAATTACCTGCTTATCATTCTTAGAAAAAAATCACTTGCTTATCATTCTTAGTTTAGACACGTTTTACTGCATTGACTGCATGAATAGTGTATAGACAAAATTCATATCTTAGAGTATCTGTTATTGTAAACTTTGCCTGACATTTTCTGTAGATTCCTCCGTAACTTATGGGATTTTAGTATTATATATGCATATGTAAATTATGTATTGCGGAGTACTAATCTACATCATATAATCTATTTCTTATCGAAAATCCTTCATCTGATCGTATGAGATGAATCCCTCAACCAATTCGAATTCTTAGGGTTCCGACAGCTATTCCGATATGGAGTTTCAACTAAGCTCCGAAAGCAGAGTCACCAGAATGAATCAACCAAATCATTTGATGGGTTTGTAGTCTACTTAATCATTGGAGACAAGAAGAAGGTGATCCCTTCCGTCAACCGAATCCACCTCTTGACAAAGAACCTGAAACACTTACCGGCGAACCTATTCGAAACACCATTTTCAGCCTCGTTTCCAGAGTAACTCGACAAGATTATATTCTATCCACAATTCTAAACCTTATTCATCCGCTCGTTCCGATCGACAATCATCCTGGAGTAATAAGTCAACGAACTTCGCGCTCGAATAATCAATTCGGAGAATATGGTGCAAAATGTACCAGCTTCAGCAACATCACCGGCACCAACAGTACCATCAATAATAGCACCAGTACTATCAACAATCCATGCTTCAATATCATCATCTGTACTTTGAGTATGATCTTCGTTCTACGTATCGTTCTACGTATCGTTCTACCTCATTTATCTTCATTCGACATGGCAAATATGTAATCTCTAATGTTTTAGGGATTATTTATTCTAGTTCCAACCGAAAAGAAAATGAGTTTAATATCATATTAACTCATTAAATCCATGAATACATCTGAAGAAAATATATATGTATATATGTTTTCATAAAGATTGTAATTAAAAATTCTCTTGTACAAACTGTTAATGGTGAAAATATTTTAACGGGTAGGTAATACCCGAGGAATATTTAAATCTCACGTTAATAAGTTACACTATACATTCTTCAATTCAAATTCATCAGTCATTAACAACACTGCTCAAATTCACACATATACGTATCCGTTCACCAAAGAACAACTATTTTCATCCAAGTTCAATTTCATATTTGGATTTTGACCTATCAGAATCCAACAAGTGGCATAATGAAGAAATAATGAACACAATAAAATTGATTAGAAACAGATTAATTAACAATATGAAATTCTATTAAGAATCCACGCTAACAAAATCCTAGCTAACTGTTCCTAGCTAACTGTTAATTCCGTATTACCATTTAATTATCGCAATTTATTTATCGCAGTTTATTTATCGCAATTTACATTCTCGCAATTTTATTTATCGTCATTTAATTTCTGTTATTTACTTTACGCACTTTATTTATCGACATTTAATTTCAGTTATTTATTTTACGCACTTTAAATATCGGGACACGTATACAAGGTTTTGACATATCATATCGACGCATCTATATATATTATTTGGAATCACCATAGACACTCTATATGTAGTAATGATCGAGTTCTCTATACAGGGTTGAGGTTGATTCTATAATAATATATATACTTTGAGTTGTGATCGAGTCTGAGACATGTACACGGGTCACAATACATATTAATTAATTCGAATATTATATATTAAATTATATATGAATTATTGGACTGTCAACTGTGGACTATCGACTGTGGACGAATAATATTGGACAATTAAAATGAATTAAAATACTGTTTATAACATATGAAACTAAATAATTCTTCAAGTTTGCCACTTGATTTCATCTTAAACCTCATTTGTATCTTGACGATTACAATCTGCGTTCAAACCTTTCATGATTCTTGAAAACACCTCAATCGATAGGATGAATCAACTGCGCTTTATCTACGGAAGAAAAGATTTATGCATATAGTTATGCACCTGAGAAACTCTCGGCAACTGAGTAAAAGTTTAACACGTAGCAGCGTTAGATCTTTTGGCATTCATTAGCAAAAATAACTTTGCAATCTCTTTTCAAGGTAGCAAATTTTGTCACAGCATCAGCAAATCAACTTCGACTTTTCGTTCGAAACAACCTTATTATCACCTTGATTACTATGTATGTTCTTTTATTGTTACCAGGGAACCTTTCATATTTTACCATATTACTAACAGACGTACCAGCAACCTCGTTGCTTCTTAGTTTAAATCTCTCCGATAAATCATTATATTTCTTCATTGAAACCCCATCATATACTCATCCGCATCTTGAAACGAGAACTGCCATATCAATTACTGGGAATCAGCTATCAGTACTTTGAAAACTTACAGCATATCTACATCAACAGTTATATATATGACATTTATCTCTTAGAATAATGATCTCTCATTCTGAAATTCTGAAAAGCACTCAGTCACAAAACAATAATCTGAATGTTGAAAAAGCTGAATGAAGCATCAGAAACTGTAGATAACCGTAAACGACCATAATCATCGAAAGTTTGATGATAAAGATTAGTATGTTGGAAAAGATCAGAAAAGTTGAAACTGGAAAACGGATTGAGCTAACCATAAAGGAAACCAAGGAGAAATACAAGTAACATACCCAAAATTCATAGAACCCAGATAAATCTAGATCCGTTGAAATCTTTAGAGAATATCTTACTCCGAAATCATGTTAAAATCTTGCGGAAAATCTTTCCCCATCAACCATCGAACTTAGAAATTCCAAAATATCATCATCAATATCTTCGATATTTCTGAGGATATTTTCATAAATATTCTCGTCCGAAATTATATACCTCTTCGTGCTTCCTGTGTGTCATTATATTGGAAACATTCAATAGAAAATTTAGTACCGAAAAGCAAATTATACGAAACTATGAAGAAAGCCGTGGACAAATCACAAAGAATAAGTTTGACTTCAAAGAATTCAAATGATTCTGTTTCTGATGAAATCTTTAGCGAATACCTTGCTTCCGAATCTAATCCCTTACGGATAAATCTTCTTCATCATCCATCGATATTAGAAATTCTAAGATATCATCGTATCATTCATTATAAATATCCTCCATATTTCTAAAAATATTTTTTTACAACTATTCTTATCTGAAATCATTAATCTCTTCGTGTTATCAGTGTTACATCATATAGAAACTGTTAGTTTCTATATTCTGTAAACTTTCGAGCTTAAAATATGAATGTTATTGAAGTAATGTTGGGAACTGATGCATGAGTTAGTATAATATAATGACACTTGATCAACGTGATTATATTACAGTAGGTCATGCTGAGTTTCTAATGAAACGTGATGATGGTTCACAGTAGATCATACTGTCATCATGTGTCATGTTACATAACTCTTTCATTCTACTTAACTTCTGAACATATCAAGAAAATGTATTCTTGATGGATCTACCTTCCGTGATGTTGATAAATTTGAAAATCAAATCGTGCTATCACGTTCTTTCCTGCTTTGAACATTATAATCATTCGAAACTCTATATCTACAAATTCTGGACCATTATTCGCTTGACTTGAAGTCGGGAAGAGAAAACAAAAGCATAGAGCTTTGAAATATAAGGGAAAATATAAAGCCCGATAACAACACACAAATTACAAACCGTGTATATCAATGTTTATCGCAACATAAAGACACGGGAGAATTAAAAACATTATAATCCTGAGGGCAAAGTAGAAGAAAGCAGACTCCTCTGGTGGAAGTTGGAAAAGAAGAACGATCATTGCTATAGTTAGGATAAGAACAAGGATCAGAACAGGGTTAAACATTTTTATAAATCTTTTGAATTTGGAAATTGTGTATAGAAGTGGTGAAAACAAATGGAACGGAAGGGATTAATTTATAATGGAAATATCAGACAGAGTAATCAAAGCAGATCACCGCATTTAATTCGAGAGATCTTAATTTCCTTATTCGTCGAAGAATCAGATCTTATAGGTTTCGAAGATTTTCTTCAATCCCTTGAATTCCGGAATTCAACTCTGACTTTGTCAAACGTTAAGATGAATCTATACTTTCCTATTTCACTAATTGGTGATAGCTTCATTCATGCTCTTCGAATAATCGAATTATTTTATCTGTATTATTCAATAATGATAAAACTCTATTTATTGACTCATATTCGTCATGAAAACATTTTTATTGTTAGCCATGATGACCACACTCAAATTTCGGGACGAAATTTCTTTAACGGGTAGGTACTGTGATGACCCGGGAATTTCCGACCAAATTTAAACTTAATCTTTATATGGTTTCGACATGCATGATAAGCAAAGTCTATTAAACCGAGTTCCCAAAATGTTTGAACTATTATTCATGAATGCATTCGACCTTTGACCATTTTTGACGATTCACGAACAACTGTGTGTGAATAAATATGTAAATATAAATGTAAGTATATATATGTAATAGTAATTGGAAATAATAAAATATAATTTAAACATTTAAGTTAAATATGTAAAACAAAATATAAAATAATTAAAATAAATCTATATATATATATATATATATATATATATATATATATATATATATATATGACTTTTATATACAATTAATATTATAGGTATATTGTAATATATAAAAAAAAAATCTATAAGTATTAAGTATAAAAGATATGTTAAAAATCACATAATTAATAAATTGTAATATTAATATATTAAATGTAATTACAAGTTTGAATATAATTGTTATAGTAATATTTTCATTATTGTTATTATCAATATTAATATTAATATTAATATTAATATCTGTATTATTAATAATATTATATAAAAGATATAGATATGAAATTTGACACATGTAACTTGTTATATATTACTTGTTAGTTGTAATATCATTAAATATTATTATTATTACCTTTATCCTTAATAATCATTAATTTTTTTTTTCATAATTAATAATATCATTATCATTTTTATAATAATTATTATAATTAATATTATCATTATTGATATCATTATCAACGTTATTATTAATAATTATCATTATAATTGATATTAACATTTAAATTGTTATTTTCAGTATTATTAATAAAAGTATTATTATTTATACATTTATATTTATTAATTATTAATATATATTTAATATAAAAAAAAACGTAAAAAATAGATTCTGAATGGATTTTTGATCACTTTCCAACTACTGTGATTTTTGTTTTAATCTAAAAGTTGTTGAAAATTTATACCAAATTGTACGATTTTGTTTAACATTATTTTCACACTTTATTTGATTCTTGATTCTGTCGGATATTAATATTATGGGTCGATTTCATTAATCATTACAGACCATCTGTAATTTTACAAACATTCCATATAAGTCTCCTCTTCTATTTGAAATTGAAAACATAAAATTTTGAAGAAACCCCATCGGTCCTCTGCTCATTCATCTTTTTGACCATATTTCAAATTCGAACAAATTTACAAAATCCTTAAATGCAGTCTTGGTAGGAATCTCATACTCAATCTATCTGGAAAATTTTAAAACCCAATTCATTATATCGAGTTCAAATTTGCGAGTCAAAGCTTTACACTCAAAAAGTCAAACTTTGGGTTCATCCAGAAATTCGAAACGATTTTGATGTTTCTTGTTAAATTGATGATTTGAAAAGTTTATACGAATGGTATGTAATATATTTCATGTTGTAAGGGTTATACAAAACGAGCTCAAAAATGGAATTCAATTTTTTTTTTCTTCCTTCTTGTACGACGAGCAGTAGGCAGCACTCTTTTTATTTTTATTTTTTTTGTTGTTTTCAAGTAGTAAAAACATTGGGTAGAGATTAGTTCTTAATGTTTTGAAGTATTTAAATCATTGTTTTGATGTGGTACACTTTTGGAATCGACCAGAATTGTTGGAGAAGAAGAAAGGAAAAACTGAAAATGTAAATAGGTTAAATGAATATGTTTTGAGGTTATTTCAGAAAAACAGTAAATGGATGGATGGTTTATAGGGTTAGCGAGTGAGCGGAAGGTCTCGAGTTCGAGCCTTGTTGGTGGCAGTTTTTGTTTAACTCAATTTTAAAGGTAGTCTTTATTATTATTATTATTATTATTATTATTATTATTATTATTATTATTATTATTATTATTATTATTATTATTATTATTATTATTATTATTATTGTTATTGTTATTGTTATTGTTATTGTTATTGTTATTGTTATTGTTATTGTTATTGTTATTGTTATTGTTATCATTAGTAATAATATATGTATCATGAATATTGTTATCAAGTTAGTAGTACCCTTAAGTATTATTATTATTATTATTATTATTGTTGTTGTTATCATTATTAATATTATCATTTTGGTATTATTATCATTATTATGATTATGATCATTATTATGAAGATAATAAAACATATTATTTTTTTTTCATTAATAGTAGTATTATTTTGGAATTATTATTATGAGCATAAGTATTATTGTTAATATTATTATTAGTAATAAAATTGTTAAAATTATTATTATTATTAAGTATTAAGCATTATTATCAAAATGATTAATTTCATTACCATCAATACTAAATTTTTCATTTTACTACTATTATTATTATTATTATAAGATTCATTATTAAAACTATCATTAACAGTAAAACTAATATTTTTATAGTTATTAATATCATTATATTTATCACTTATAAGATTATTAACATTATTAATTTTATTATTAATATTAAGTATTATCAATATTATCATTTCAAGTATTACTTCAGTATTATTACAATTACTAGTTTCAACAAACAAATGATATACATAAATATATATTTAACATAGATAACTTAAAAATATTAATACTTTGTTATGTACAAAATGAATGCATCTAATTAAATAATGAAAAATATATAAGTTAATAATATAAAAATTATATCACTAACAATAATATATATTTTTATTCGATTACGATTATGTGTATTAATATATATATGCAACTGATATAGGTTCGTGAATCCGGGGCCAACGTTACACTTGTTCAATGATGTTATATGTATTTTTACTACGAAATACAGTATGGTGAGTTCCTTTGATCCCCTTTTACTCTTTACATTTTTGGGACTGAGAATACATGCGTACCTTTTATAACTGTTTTACAAAATAGACACAAGTAATTAAAATGACATTATATGGTTGAATGATCGAAATCGAATATGCCCCTTTTTATTAAGTCTGGTAATCTAAGAATTAGGGAACAGACACCCTAATTGACGCGAACTCTAAAGATAGATCTATCGGGCCCAACAAGCCCCATCCAAAGTACCGGATGCTTTAGTACTTCGAAATTTATATCATGTCCGAAGGAGGATCCCGGAATGATGGGGATATTCTTATATGTATATTGTGAATGTCGGTTACCAGGTGTTCAATCCATATGAATGATATTTTTGTCTCTATGCATGGGACGTATGTTTATGAGAAATGGAAATATGAAATCTTGTGGTCTATTAAAATTATGAAATGATTATTTATGCTAAACTAATGAACTCACCAACCTTTTGGTTGACACTTGAAAGCATGTTTATTCTCAGGTATGAAAGAAATCTTTCGCTGTGCATTTGCTCATTTTAAGGACATTACTTGGAGTCGATCATCGCTCTGGGATCAAATGTTGATGACTTCGTCCAGATGGATTAGGACGGGGCATTTCAGTGCGCGGCGCGCACAGTCCATTTTCAGTTCTGTCCGGTTTTGTCCATTTTCAAATAAAGATCTCCCACTTCCCGACATATTTAGACGAAACGCTTTTCACCACATGTTCATATGTGTAAAACTAACACGAATCAATCATAAAACAAGTTTTACAAAACGGGGCCCACATCGACCGTTTTACGAGTTTCGTACAAATCATGAGTTTCGACCATATTAGTTTAATTTCGAAACGACACTAGAGCATGATGTTTGGGGGTTAAACTACCCAAATCTCGGTCAAACTTCAAAAGCTAAACGTCCCAAAAAGCTTCTCCTAACAAATGAAGCGGGATCACTAGTCCAAACGAACGCCCTTACCATTGTCCACGCCTGAGCCTATAAAAATATAAACAACGAGAGGGTAAGAAAAACGCTTAGTGAATGCAATAATTATACACATACATATATAATATACCTACTTGCAATCACTTACTCACATACCGCATACATGCTAGCAACACAATTAGCTTAAAATCTCAAATACAAGGCTAGTAACCTCCAATACCGCAAGCTAGCAATAACAATGGCATATATATTTATATATAACCCGAATAATATAATATGCTACACTACAACACAATAACCATGGTTTACCAATCGAACGAGGGAACGGTATTTAAAGGACCGTCGGAGTTCATAACAACCATTAGTGCACTTATCACGTCGTAAACTAACCCCACGGGTGGCATCTTAACACGTCGATACTTCACCCCGAGTGGTGTCTTAACACGTCAACACTTCACTCGTCATTTCTTGGAGTAGCATCTTAACACGTCGATACTTCCCTCTGAGTGGTGTCTTAACACGTCGACACTTCACTCTTCATTTTACTTGAGGTGGCATCTTAACACGTCGATACTTCACCTCGAGTGGCGCCTTAACACATCGGCACTTCACCCTTCAACTTACTTGGGGTGACATCTTAACACATCGATACTTCACCCCGAGTGGTGTCTTAACACATCGACACTTCACTCGTCACGTGAACGTGGTGTCTTAGCACATCGACACTTCACATCTCACGCTACACAAATAAATACATTATATACCTACGCATATAATTATTTCACTCACCTTAACGATTCGATGACAGTTTTATACTTCCACAAGCTTCAAAGCAAAGTACCTAATACAATAAGTACTCGATCAACGAACAAACTTGTTGGACTAAATACCAACACTTCACTCATGTGCATTTAATGACTTAATGCATTAAATGCTCCATTTTCACCAAAACCGCCCCTTAAGGGTTAAGACCATCATTAATCACTTAAAAGCTAGTGATTGAGGTCCATCAACACTAACTATCACACAATTAGGGTATTTCATACCCATCATTCCCAACTAGGTCAATTATTACACACTTAACCATTTTAAAACCAACACACCCATTTCGGGTTATCCACTAACCCAATGACACCCATTTACATTAATAACTAGGTGTGCTAGTAATTAACTAACCAATTATGAGCCATAAACCCATTCATCATTTTGAAATCCTAGGTTAGTCATTCTTGAGTCCTCATGACTCAATCTTACTCAAGGACACCCAAAATCATTAATTATGGGTTTTATGTTCTTCATTTACCCAAACCCTTACCCTTACACAAAATCAAAGTAAGTAAATTAAAGTTAGAACATACCACCACAATCAAAACGTAGCTAGAGAGGAGATGAACAACTTTATAACTCGAGCTAAGACTCAAAACTAGCTCCTCCTTCCTTTGCTTGAGCTTTCTCACACAAGAATCTCTCTCTCTCTCTAAAATTGAAGTGGAAAAGGATAAGGTTGTTGATAATGGATTTATGACTCTCCCCAAACTGATCTACTGGCCTTAAACTCGTCTACAAGTGAAATTACCAAAAAGCCCATCAAAATATCTGATTAAAACAAGCAGAACCCGGCTACAGTGGACAGTGCGCCACGCGCACCTTGCCCAGTTCAGCTTCTGACCTCAGTTTAATTACACAATATTACCCACACTTCATGTACTCTATTAGCTCTGTACAATAAATATTAGGGTCTTACACCCTACTTTTATAGCTTGTTGGTTAGTATATAATGAAATGATTCTATATTCTTCAACATTACATGTGTGTGTTTCACTTTATCAATTTCCTGATTACTTGATGCTCGTTATATTATAGGCAAAACACAAGATTATTGGTCTGTTGTGCAGTCGGTTATCTGACAAGGACACTAATGTTGTGTATGCTGTAAGATGTCCTCGAGTTTTCAACTAGTTATTCTGCAAAAATATAGGTGCTTATGTGACGTTATTTTATTTACAGCTTTGTTGGACAACAATGCATAGTGATTTGTTTCATGAAGACCTACGTATATGTATACCTCAACTTGCAGGACTAATGCTTTTAGCAGAGACGACAAACGAAGAAAAAGGAAATATTGCCAGTTGTTTTCTCGCTCTTTCTGGCCACTGTTTCGCTTTTTCTCGCCCCTCCGACAAACTTATTATTGAAGATATGATCTCTAAAGGAGCAGTGAATGTAGTAACTATATATCGTACCTATATATCATTTTTCATTAATAATATATATATATATATATATATATATATATATATATATATATATGGTATTCTCAACTTAATTAGGTTTTAAGAGTTATATGTATATTTGAATACAATAGAGAAAATATAAAAATTCTGAATGAATATTTAAGAGATAAGCTCAAAAGTAAAAGAAGTATAAAAAATTAAATAGTGTTCAAAAACAAATATGATAAACAGTTAAACAACGTAGTTAATTTGATGGGTAGCCTCTCGTAGATGACTAAATGATTATAATCTTAATGTATGCATAAAATATATATAATGCAAAATTTGTTTGATTTATTTTGAGTGTGTTTTGAATAACCTTTAAAGTTAAGTGCGCTTAGTAGCCTAACACCAAAAAAAGATGTTATGTTATTGCAAAATACTTTACACATAAATTGAAAAAAAAAAAGTGAAAAACTGTTCATTTAGAATGAGGAAGATAATTGTTTAAATAATGTGTATAAATACAATTGAAAATTATAATCAGTAAAGAAACTATGTTGGCGTAAATTTTTTTTAAGAGAATTATTAAGTTTTACTGAAATAAATAATGAATGATTATAATGGAACAAATGAATATTACAAATGTTACGTCAAGACAGTTTAATTGCATCCAAATAACAAGCAACTCGAAAGGCTATTTAATTGCATAAATCTACAACGAAAAATCTCAATTTTTGTATGTAAACTACCTCCGGACTGTTGATGTTAAAGATTTGATTGTTTCGTTGTATCTCTAAACTTTAAATTTGATGATATTGAGTGGACTCTTCCTCACCTTTATGTTTCATGGCTGCAGAAACAGTCGATAAACAGTAAGTAATGATTGTAAGAGGTTAACTTATATGGGTCAGTTTTGGTTGTGTATTTTTGCCTGGAGAGTCAACGGGTGAAATAAAAAATTTAGCTAAATTAGAAATGAACAAAATGCATGCATTTAAGGTGTTACCGTGTGCATTTAATTCAAGTTAATCAGTCACCCAAATTTCTTAATCTATACATTTATATTTGGGATGAATATTAGTGTTACTTGACTTATAATCAATGTAGGTTATTTGAACCTAAAAACAATACATATAAAATAAAATTGAAAGTCTAACACTGTAAAAAAGTCTAACATCCATTTCGCTAGGATAAGACCCGCGAATTCGCGGGATTGGTTAAAATTTTTTTTGTCTTAAAGTAATACATAATGTTTCATGTACTCATATCTTTTCTTTGATTTTGGAGTATATGATATGCAATAGACATGAAAAAGAATATGATACACTTCAACCATATCTTTTTTTTTTAGTGTCATGTGGCAACTTGCATACCAGGTACATGCATACAGTAAGTGGCAACAAATACGTTTACCAACAACAAATACTTTTATCAACATACTGTACTACTACGAAATTTACACAATAATATTAATGGGTTATGCGTTGCACCGGTATTTTCTTAACAATTGCAAATAGGTTAACAACACAAATTACTTGACATTAAAGTTGTAGTAAGGATAAACACAACCAATACTTTTATAAAATTGCTTGTAGATGGTAAATATATGTAATACAACATTTTCTGTGTTTTGTTTCTGATGTTAGATATAGTAATAATCAGCTACTATTGTTGGTATATTTGCTTCTTCATTGTTAGCCCATATTATTTACACTTGATTATAGTCCATGTATTATGTCATTGGGCTTAACCCACTATTGATTGTTAGGGTATGAGGCTATATATATATGCCCACTTCTCATGTACGAAAATCAATGATTTAATAATAATACAATACTACGATTACGATTCTCAACATGGTATCGAGCCTACTGTTCTAGGGTTACCACACGCCAACCGTCGTTTGTAATATATATATATATTTTTTTTTTCTCTTCTTTCCGCTGCCAAAATTGATCACTGGTGAGTTTATTGCATATGTTAATTTGAAGAATTGAAAATTCCTAGAAGTGATTGCTGAGTCATCATCCACTTTTGGTCAACAAACATTTGTTATTTTCTTTAATAGAGAACAAGCACTTGTTGATTTAATAGTCGCTAGAATATCACTTTTTGTGCCTTCAATCGGTGAAAAAGTTAACTTGTAGTCATCGCAGATTAAAAGCTTTTGTCTTCAACCAATCTATATATATCATTCGGATATATATTTATATATATATTACCATGACAATCAATTTAGCAAATCCCCTTGTGTGGAAGACCGATGCAAATAGCAAACTTTGGAACCAAAACATTTATAATAATCAACAAGATTCTTTCAACCAGTCAGAGGCTCAACTTTGGAATATCATTAAAGCCAATGAAAAAATTATAGCCCAGTTAGGAATTACTCAGGCCCAACAGCAGATCCAACAGCAGGTCCAACATCAGGCTCAACAACAGCAAACCCAACAGCAGGCCCAATGCTTTTATGGTGATGCCGGCTGGCACATGGACACGGGTGCGTCTTCACATCTTACCTCATGTATTAATAATCTTACCTCTGTTACCCTCGCATTCCCACTTCTCATAAACTCGCCCCACGCTCTACTCCCTGCATCTTCCTTGGGTATCCCTCTAATCATCGGGGTTACCGCTGTTTGGATCTTACCACCAACCAAATTATTCTATCCCGTCATGTCACATTTGACGAGACATCCTTTCCTTTCGGCTCTATGACACCCACTCAGTCACCCTCATATGACTTTCTTGATCCTCCACCGAGTCTATTTTCACGATCCTTTCACATACCGAACCATGACCCACCACCACCCATTCCTAACATAGAGACACAACCTCCTCCTACTGAGGCTACCGACATTACACCTACCCCGGAGACTCAGCCTCCTCCTACTAAGGCTACCGCCCCTATACCCCTACCTACTGAGACCCAATCTCATCCTACGGAGACACAGCCTCCTCCTACTGAGGCTACATCATCCACTACATCTACTCATCCAATGATCACCCGTACACGTCTTGGTATCACTAAACCTGTACAACGTCTTAATCTTCACACTGCTGTCATTTCTCCCTTCCCTCGTACTTATCCTGAAGCCCTTACCGACCCTAACTGGAAACAAGCTATGACTGATGAATATAATGCTTTAATTAACAACAGTACTTGGACCCTTGTGCCCCGCCCATCGGACACGAACATAGTTCGCTCCATGTGGCTTTTCAAGCACAAGTTTAATGCAGATGGTAATTTGAGCAGGTATAAGGCTCGACTCGTTGCTAACGGTCGCAACCAGCAGGTTGGCATTGATTGTGATGAGACTTTCAGCCCGGTTGTTAAACCGGCATCGATTCGTACTGTCCTAAGTTTGGCGGTTTCTCGCCACTGGCCTGTTCATCAGCTAGACGTCAAGAACGCCTTCCTCCACGGACAGCTTACTGAGACTGTATATATGCATCAGCCACCAGGGTTCCGGGATCCCCGGTACCCGAATCATGTCTGTTTACTGCAGAAGTCTCTTTATGGCCTTAAACAGGCCCCTCGTGCATGGTTTCAGCGTTTTGCAGGATATGCCCAGCGGATTGGCTTTCACCAAAGTCGTTGTGATACTTCTCTTTTCATATACCGACATGGATCCGACACAGCTTACCTACTACTGTACGTTGATGATATTGTGTTGACAGCTTCTTCTACGGGTTTTCTTCAGCAGATCATCTCTTCCCTACACAAGGAATTTGCCATGACTGATCTGGGCCCTCTTAACTATTTTCTTGGGATCCACGCCACTCGCACCACTTCAGGCATGTTTCTCTCTCAGAGACAGTATGCTACCGAGATCATTGAGCGGGCCGGCATGCCCACGTGTCATCCCTGTCGCACCCCGGTAGAACCAGGTGCAAAGCTTTCCAGTCACGGGCCGCCTGTCAAGGATCCGACTCTATATCGGAGCCTCGCAGGTGCATTACAGTATCTCACGTTCACTCGTCCAGACATCTCCTATGCCGTTCAACAGATTTGTCTATTCATGCATGACCCTCGGGAGCAGCACATGCATGCTCTTAAGCGGATCATCCGATATATTCAGGGCACCACTGACCTTGGTTTACAGTTATATGCATCATCTCCCACTACATTAGTCGCATACTCTGATGCTGATTGGGCCGGTTGCCCATCTACCAGACGGTCCACCTCCGGTTACTGTGTTTTTCTCGGCAACAACCTTCTATCATGGTCCTCCAAACGGCAACTCACACCCTCTCGCTCCAGTGCTGAAGCAGAGTATCGTGGGGTTGCCAATACGGTTGCTGAGACTTGCTGGATCCGTAACCTTCTACGAGAGCTTCAGTGTCCACTCACCTCAGCTACCTTGGTTTACTGTGACAATGTCAGCTCTGTATACCTCTCTAGTAATCCAGTTCAACATCAGCGGACTAAGCATATTGAGATCGACATACACTTCGTCCGCGATTTGGTTGCTCAGGGTCAGGTACGGGTTCTTCATGTACCATCCAGATATCAGTTTGCAGACATTTTCACCAAAGGTCTTCCGCATGCATTGTTTGACGAGTTTCGATCCAGTTTGAGTGTCTGCCGTACTCCCGCTCAAACTGCGGGGGGATGTTAGCCCATATTATTTACACTTGATTATAGTCCATGTATTATGTCATTGGGCTTAACCCACTATTGATTGTTAGGGTATGAGGCTATATATATATGCCCACTTCTCATGTACGAAAACCAATGATTTAATAATAATACAATACTACGATTACGATTCTCAACATTCATGTTGCAGAGAAATTGAATGTAAATGGCTAAAAAGACTAAAAATAATATAATAATAGACACTATATAACATAATTAATACCTATAAGTGGAGGACTCGTCTTTCAATAGGAATTGGAATGAAAACGTGCCCTGATATTCACTCTGTTGTATACACTTTTTCTTCTTACTGTGAAAATAATTAAAAACAAAACTATGAGTAACTTAATGACTTAAAAGATCATCAACAATGTTTTTTTCCAACTTTTTTTTATGACTTTTCTGATAGTATGATAAAAGGCATTATAACAATGGAGATAAATAACTTTGACATTAGTAACGGGAGTTTCACTGAGTTATAAGAATAACACTATTCAAATGAATAAACTTACCCAAAGCACCCTATAAACACAAATTAATAAGCATTCTCAATAAACACTTATTTTCTTTTCTTAAAATAGTTTCCTCACATACTTGTTGATCTGATGGCCAGACATAATTTGTTTGAATCTAGTAACATAATTTGTTTGAATCTAAATATTGTACTGACATTAATGAGGGGTGTGTGTGTGTGTGTGTGTGCGTGTATATATATATATATATATCTATATATATATATATATATATATATATATATATATATATATATATATATATATATATATATATATATATATATATATATATATATATATATGATGTGCATACTATGCTAGTGTCCTTTGATTTTCTCCTGCTATGCTAGAAAGGGTACCAGAGTAGCAGTTGCAATTAAATATGGAGTACTTATAAGTGGTGAGAATTTGATGTTCCCTTATCTCCACCCTTGAAACACTACATCGTCTTCTAATTCTATTCATAGCCGAGCAAACTCTTGAAGTGTAGTCCAATATTGCCCCTTGATCAGTTCCCTAGCTAAATCTATTTCCATGTATAATGTGTAATTGAGATCTCTAAACTAAAATTACTGGCTATTTCACAAAACAATAAATATTAGAAGAATGCTAACAGTGATAACAAAATGGGCTGGTCGAGTTAATATGTTATATTAGGATGATTTAAAACACTATATCTTTAACATGTTTATAACTAATTCATATGACAAATAAGACTAATAATTTTTTTTTATCATTCCAATGGTAATTTACGAATTTCATGATAAGGCATTACAAAATACACTTTGTGCAACTTGTGATAAGTTGACATGTTTCCCTGGTCTCTTATACGAATATATACATGTCCAAGGGGTAATTCGCTTGATTGCTTTTTTTGATTTAATTTTCAGATTCTTTTTCACCTTAAACTGTAATGGAGACTTGCTGGCTTCTTGAGATGATGTCTCTGATCATGCAGATACACATATACAATGTTGAGCGGAAATCAACGAATCACAGCAAAGAATGTAACCAAGTCAAACAAACTCAACTCATAAAGATTTATAGTAAAAATACATCATAATATACATAATATACATATTACAGATTTAATTAGTAAAACCAATGTACATATTACAGATCAGATAGGATAATATTAGGTAATCCTAACCTAAAACCAAAACACTATAATCTAAACCATAAAATCTAAACCTACACCTTAAACCCTAAAATCTTTTAAATTCTTTGATTTAAAAACTAAATCTAAACCCTAACCCTAAACCCTAAAATCTAAACTCTAAAATCTAAACCCTAGAATCTAAACTCTAAACCCTAAATCTAAACCCAAAACCCTAAACCTAAACTATAAACTCTAAACCTTAAACTCTAACCTAAACCCTAAATCTAAACCCAAAACCTTAAGCCTAAACTCTAAACCCTACACCCTAAATCTAAACCCTAAACCTTAATCTAACCCTTAAAAAACTCTAAACCCTAAGCCCTAAAATATAGACCCTAAACCCTAGAATCTAAACTCTAAACCTAAACCATAAACTTTAAATCTAAACCCAAACCCTACACCCTAGAATCTAAACCCAAAACCCTACACCCTAGAATATAAACCCTAAACCCTAACCTAAACCCTAAACCCTAAATCTAAACCCAAAACCCTAAACCTAAACTCTAAACCCTAATTTTAACACCTAAACCCTAAATGCAAAATCTAAACCCTAAACCTAAACTCTAAACCCTAAACCCTAACCTAAACCCTAAAAACTCTAAACTCTAAGCCCTAAAATATAAACCCTAAACCTGATAGTGCTCCAAATGAACATATATCTAGGCACAATATCCTTCCAATATGTAAAGCTTTTAGTTACTATTGTTCTATTTTTATATAATAATAGTTTAAATAAATAAGTGCGAAGACAAAAGAAGAAAACGACGATTTGAAGACGCAAACGACCAAAAAGCTCAAAAGTACAAAGTACAATCCAAGTGGTTCGAAATATTGATGAGAAACGTCTCAAAATTACAAAAGTACAAGTCGCGAAACGCAAAGTACAAGATATCTCCGCGTACGAAAGGACGTTTGAAAATCTGGAACCGGGACCAGAGTCAACTCTCAACGCGCGACGCAACGGAGCAAAAATTACAAGTCAACTATGCACAAGAATATAATATAATATATAAATAATTAATATAAATTATATATATATATATATATATATATATATATATATAATAATAATAATAATAATAATAATAATAATAATAATAATAATAATAATAATAATAATAATAATAATAATAATAATAATAATAATAATAATAATATGTCGACAAGCAAGAAAATCAGCATTTAAAAAATCAGCATTTAAGCCTGATATTACTCAATCCTTGAGATTGACATTAAAGATTGAGAATTACAAACTCATGGAATTCGATGAAATCTAAACTCGAGCTTGAACTAGAAAATATTTTGATCAAATTAAAACCGATTTGTTTTCTGAAAACCTATTTTCAATGCGTTCATTACCATTGAATGTAAAATCCTAGGAATTCACCTGGAATTCATTAGGTCACCTGAACCAAATCGGGTGTCAACCGTAAGAACGGTGATTGCATAGCATGGTCGAAGACATGACCTTGTGCCAGACCGAAAAACTATAGGGTGATCTTTACTATTGCTCCTACAAAGGATAGTAATTGCATCCGACACATTTTAGACCATGAACATCTGCATGTCATTAGATATTGCCTTAACAGTTGCTTGTTCAACGCTTTCCTTTACAACCGGATGGTAGTTTACCGAAAGGTAATATACGGAGCAAGTATACTGGACGTGTGCTTTCGTAAATACAAGGTTTGCAAGTGGGTGACACAAAAACGTAAGTTTTGAGCTAAAATTTGAAAATATGAAACCCACGCAACCCACAAAAATATTTTGCAAACACCGGTGAAGGGTTATTCTGGAAAACTTATCTAGGGTAAAAGCTAGAATAAATTTACAAAAGATCAAATGTTTTCATAAAGATCCAATTTCCTTAAAGGATCTAAATTTTTAATAGTCATGTGGGACTGTAAACCACATCATTACTATCATTGTTTATACCGTCGTATCAAAATCACTGATGTATAAAGTGTGAGAATAAAAAGAGTGATTCGAGTGAAGTGTGATTTTATTTCAAGTTCTGTATTGCTTGAGGACAAGCAACATTCAAGTGTGGAGATATTTGATAGTGCTCCAAATGAACATATATTTAGGCACAATATCCTTCCAATATGTAAAGCTTTTAGTTACTATTGCTCTATTTTTATGTAATAATAGTTTAAATAAATAAGTGCGAAGACAAAAGAAGAAAATGACGATTTGAAGACGCAAGCGACCAAAAAGCTCAAAAGTACAAAGTACAATCCAAGTGGTTCGAAATATTGATGAGAAACGTCTCAAAATTACAAAAGTACAAGTCTCGAAACGCAAAGTACAAGATATCTCCGCGTACGAAAAGACGTTTGAAAATCTGGAACCGGGACCAGAGTCAACTCTCAACGCGCGACGCACTGGAGCAAAAATTACAAGTCAACTATGCACAAGAATATAATATAATATATATATAATTAATATAAATTATATATATATTATATATATATATATATAATAATATGTCGACAAGCAAGAAAACAAAAAATATGTGAGCTGGATCTGACGGTCATGCGATCGCATGGGAAATAGGCATAAAACCCATGCAAGTGCATGAGCCCATGTGAGTGCATGAGATTTGCACTAAAATCTCATGCGACCGCATGAGTTACTGTAGCAGGCCACATTCTATAAATTCAGCATTTTTCGGACGAGTTTAGAGGATATCTTTTTCGTTTCCTTCTCTGTAATAATAATATATATATATATATTTATAATTTAAAGTTTAATTTAAGTTTAACAATAATTGGGTTATTGTAAGAAATGTTTTAAGGTTTTATAAGACGGAACTCTGTCCGTTTAACGCTACACGATTAATTACTACTGTAAGCTATGTTCTTCCTTTTTAAATTAATGTCTCGTAACTAAGTTATTATTATGCTTATTTGAGCCGAAGTAATCATGACGTTAGACTAAAAATTAAGATTGGGTTATTAGATTTTGTACCATAATTAAGGTTTGGACAAAAGACCGACACTTGTGGATATTGGACTATGACTATTAATAGATAAGAGGTATTGTCTAATTGAGCGACAACTCATTGGAACCTGTAAAACCTATCTTCAAATTAGTTAATTTAATAATTATTAAAATGATTATGTATGTCCTATTTAGACACGTTTATATGACATCTTTTACGATCATTTAATTAATTATTTGAGTTGAGTAATTGATTTTTCATTCTGATCAAGTGGGTAAATTAATATTCATATCTAATCAAAACAGGGATGGATTACATACAGTGATAACTGGTGTAATTGTTGACAGAAGTGATAACTGCGTCACAGTTTAAATCCTTAATTAGTTGGAATATTTGACTTCGGATATAAGGGTAATTTGACGAGGACACTTGCACTTTATATTTATGACTGATGGACTATTATGGACAAAAACCAGGTAGACGTATCAAATAAACCAGGACAAAGGACAATTAACCCGGGTAACAATTAATTAAAATCAAAACGTCAAACCTCATGATTACGGAAGTTTAAATAAGCATAATACTTTTATTTCATATTTCATCGTACCTTTATTTACTGTCATTTTAATTACTGCAATTTACTTTATCGCAATTTAAATTCTATCATTTATATTATCGTCATTTATCTTTACGCTTAAAATATAAAATCGACAAACCGGTCATTAAACGGTAAAAACCCCCTTTATAATAATATTACTATATTTAATTATATATATTTTATATAAATATAGTTGTTAAAAATATAGCGTTAAACTCAGCTAGCTCCCTGTGGAACGAACCGGACTTACTAAAAACTACACTACTTTACGATTAGGTACACTGCCTATAGTGTTGTAGCAAGGTTTAGGTATATCCACTCTAATAATAAATAAATAACTTGTGTAAAATTGTACCATATTTAATAGTATTTCGCAATAAAAATATAACTATTTCGTATACACCTCTATGCACATCAAGTTTTTGGCGCCGCTGCCGGGGACTCGGTGAAAAACGCTTTATTATAACTATATTTTTGTAAAAATATATTATTTATTATTTTGTAAAAATATATTATTTATTATTTTGTAAAAATATTTGTATTAATCATAAGTTATTATAAATATATATATATATATATATATATATATATATATATATATATATATATATATATATATACACATATATATATATATACATATATATATATAAAAAGAAAAATAAAATATATATATTTTTAAGAGTTTGTTTAAAATATATAAAACTATAAAGTATTTCTATTTTTTTTTAGTTTTTAAAGTATAAGTTTTTATTTATTTTATATAAATATTTTATAAGTTAAAAACAGAAAAAAAGTAAAATGTAAAAATAAAAAAATAAAAAAATAAAAAAATAAAATAGAAACTGAACCTGCAAAATTTCGACCTGCATGTCACCTGAACCTGCATCTCATGCGATCGCATGAGAAGGCAGTTATAAACCCATGCGATCGCATGGTACCCTCTGACAGGTCTGATTATTAGCTGGTACGATTAGGGTTTGTGTTTAATTAATATTATTATTATTATTAATTAATTATAGTTAGGGTTTAATTTAATAATAATTAGTTTAGGTTTTAATTAAATTTGTATTTTTAAGTTTCAATTAGTTTTATTATTTATAAAATTAATACTTTTATAAAATAATAATATAAAATTAATATTTTTATAAAATTGTAATTTTATTACTTTTTATTTCTTTTATAAATTGTATATTTTAATCATTTATTCGTATATTGTATATTTTTCGTTCGTACTTAGTTTTAAACTTAGTTTTTGCCGAAGTTATTTTTATTTCTAAATTTTTAGGCTTTGCCGTAAAATCCCTTAAGTGGTTTTTCTTTAGACTAAGATTTAAGTGCTTTAGAATTTTGCGACGCCATTTTAAGATTTTAGTGCCTTTTAAGTTATTGCCGTTTTGGATATAGATTTCCTTTTAAGCTTTAATACCTTTAGGCGCAACTTTTTAGATTTATTTTTTAGACTTTTAAGTTCCGACGCTCTACTTTCTTATTATTGTTTTTCGAATTTTTATTTTTCGACGTTTTACGACGCGCTCTTTTTCTTTCTTATTTCTCGACGCTCTAGTTTTTAGGACATAGAATTTTCTATTTCTTCTCTAAAATTTCAAAACGGAAAATTATTTTAAGCGGTTAAATTGATAGACATCCAACATTTTCTGGTTCGTAGTAATAGTTGGATTTGTTAGTGGCGAGTTGTGGGCTTCTGATTTAAAGGGTCCTAGCTACCTGCTGCATCTATTGGCTATTCGAAATGTGGGCAAAATTAGAAAAGTCTATTAATTTGATAACTTATATAATTTTTATATTTATAACTAATAGGATATTCAGTGAATGCACCGAGCAAAACGTTCACCACCTTTCATACGTTCACCACCTGTAACTCGATCAAGACATCTAGCCAATATTATCGCCGTTGATTTTTCTTTAGAATCATCATCTAGTCAAACAAGTACTCCAACTCAAAATCCCGATAATCCATTTTTTGAACCCGACTTCAAAATTGAGAATTCGGAGAATATTCAAGGACAATTCAGAGATCCTGAACCACTAATCATTCCTCCGGAACCACAAATTACTCATCCAGAGATTGTCGATGAAGAAACCATTAAATCAGAATCCTCTAGTGATTCAGATTCAACAAATTCAATCATGGAAAATCTGGAACCTCTAAGTATGGAAGATCGAATGAGAGCCACACGCACTGGCCAAGGACACGCCATTATTAAGCCACATATTAATGCACCAGATTATGAAATCAAAGGACAAATCCTACACATGGTAACTAATCAATGACAATATAGTGGTACGCCAAAAGAAGATCCAAACGAACATCTTCGAACCTTTAATAGGATCTGTACTCTATTTAAAATCCGTGAAGTGGAGGATGAACAAATCTATCTCATGTTATTTCCCTGGACTTTAAAGGAAGAAGTCAAAGATTGGTTAGAATCGTTACCTGAAGGGGCGATTGATACATGGGATGTTTTAGTTGAAAATTTTCTTAAACAATTCTTTCCGGCATCTAAAGCTGTGAGACTTCAAGGAGAAATAGTTACGTTCACACAAAAGCCAAATAAAACTCTATATGAGGCGTGGACAAGATTTGGAAAGTTGTTAAGAGGATGTCCGCAACATGGTTTAGACACTTATCAAATAGTACAAATATTCTACCAAGGATGCGACATCACTACACGAAAAGACATCGATATAGCAGCTGGTGGTTCCATTATGAAGAAAACTGCAACTGAAGCTTACAAAATTATTGATAACACTGCTTCCCACTCACATGAGTGGTATCAAGAAAAAGATATCGTTAGATCATCTAAAGCGGCTAGAGCCGATTCTAGCCATGACTTTGATTCCGTTTCCGCAAAAATAGATGCTTTCGAGAGACGAATGGAAAAGATGACTAAAGATATTCACGCAATACGAATCAGTTGTGAACAATGCGGTGGACCACACTTAAGATTGTCACATCGAGCAAACGATGGAACAACGTGAGAATGTTTCCTATATGAACCAAAGGCCGGGAAATAATTATCAAAATAATTATCATCCGCCAAGGCCAAACTTTAATCGAAATCAAAACATTCTTTACAATCCAAATGGACCAAACAATAACTCGTACAACCAACAAGGTCCGAATAACCAATCAACTCAAAACAACACTTTCAATCAACAAAGACTTGCTTTGTATAAACCACCACAACAAACCGAAGAGAAAAAGCCAAATCTGGAAGAGATGATGGCAAAGCTAATGGAATCTCAAACACAATTTATTACATCTCAAACCCAAACAAATGAGAGGTTTGATCAGTCATTAAGAACTCAACAAGCTTCCATTTTGAATCTAGAAAAACACTTAGGTACTCTTACTAGCATGATAAGTGAGAGGGAACAAGGAAAGCTACCAAGTAATACTGAAGTAAATCCTCAGAATGAGAATGTTAATATGGTGTCAACAAATTCTGAAAAATCAGCACCAGAAGATGGGAAGGTTGTTAATGTGAGTAACAATGAAGAAGTTACAACACCACCACCACCACCACCCGAGTATGTAAAGCCAGTGGTGGCACCATATAGACCAACCATCCCGTTTCCAAGAAAAGGAGTTGAGTATGAGAAAGTAATAGGTAATAAAGTTTGTAATACCTCTGGAAAGAAGAAGAAGAATAAGAAAGTACAAGAAACAAAAACCGTAAAGATAAACCCGGTAAAGACAGTTCCACCGAAACCTCCACCCAGGGTGGGTGATCCAGGTGAATTTATTGTTCCATGTCTACTTAGTGATTGTGTCATGTATGATGCACTAGCAGATTTAGGTGCGAGTGTGAGTGTTATGCCTCTTTCATTATATAAGAGATTAGGAGTAGGTGAGTTAAGTCCAACAGAGATGAGTGTTCGACTCTTTGATCAAACCATTAGGCACCCAGTTGGAATTGCTGACAACCTACCCGTTCAAGTGGGTAATTTAACCTTTTTAGTTGAATTTATTGTCATTGACATAGAAGAGGACTCAAACATTCCTCTAATTTTAGGTCGACCATTCTTAGCGTCCACCGGGGCGTTATTTGATATAAGAGAGGGTATAATGACACTTAGTAATGATGAAAAATCGATCACCTTTGTGAGTCGAAAGTCTAAATCTCCACCTACCAAAACCGTTGAACCAACAAAAACGATTGGTAAGAACCATGTTATTTTACCAACTCCAACGGTAGTGCTTAACAATAATAAAACGCATAAGTGTGGGGAAGATGAAGTAACACCTAATGATGACTTGATAAAAAAGAACCCCGTTGTTGATACGAAATTAAATGACTCCGTTATTAACAGTTCAATGCAGAAACTTATTAAACGGATTCGCGATGCTAGAACCAAGGGGAACTTTAAGTTATGTAACCGGTTAGTATCCAATCTATCGCCTAAAGAAAAGGCGAAACTAGTTGAATTTGTGGATATTACACAGGAATCCGACCAATGGCTTAAAGCAAAAGTCACAGATATGCAAGTTGATTATAGTCCAAGAGAAATTGACAATGAAGTTAACCACAATTTCGACACCACAGTTACCTAAGTGTGGGGAGATTCAAATGTTTTAAGAAAAAAAATTGATGTCTAGAGTTAGTTGTTCTGTTCTCGTTTAGTTTCGAGAATGGAATCCGATTGGTCTTTTCCGCTAGCAGACACTAAAGAACTAGTTTTCTCCCCCCATTCTGAATTTTTGTTTTGTAGGTTTTTTATGAAATTAATACGCTTTTTCAATTTAATTTTTGTGTGATTTTAAAAAAACAAAGATTTACTTTATTTCATTAAGTTTAAAAAATGATTTCTAAAATTCATCGTAAGTTGAAGACTAGGTCATGAAACCGAAATTGCTTTACCCGAGGGCGGGGCGAAAAATTTTGTTATCATTATTTTTAATTTTATTGATCTAAAGTATACCAAAAAAAAAAAAAACCCAAAAATCTTTGCTTTTAAAACAATCGCTTTAAAAACGACAAATTTTAAATTTTGTCGAGGGGCGGACTAGGTAAACATACCGAAACTACCTAAAGTAAAAGGAAACAAAATTTTAAACAATTATTCATTTAAATTGTTTTAATAAATAAATATTTTATAATATATATATATATATATATATATATATATATATATATATATATATATATATATATATATATATATATATATATATATATATATATGTTTGTAGTTTATCTTATATATAAAACAGTGTAAAACATCGCACTTTCAAAGACTGACATTAAAGTTCAGCAAAAGCTACTAATGTTGACGACAAGACGCAAAATATCAAATGTGATATAAAATAATATGTTTGCAAACTCGGTATTTTTAATCACTTTTCTACACTAATCACCCTCATGAATTTATAATTATAGTCCGATTTTATGCAAATGAGGGCATTGCAAGATCTCAAGTGTGGGAAAGGGTTATAAATTCTCTCAGGTTTACACTTAGTTTAATTGCCAAATTTTGTGAAAATTTGAAAAATTTTCAACTAAATGAATTCAAAATCATGTTTATACATATTTATGAACGATAAAACTAGGTTTTATTACCGAAATTATTGTTACCTCGGAGAGAAAATAAATGGAGAAACAACCCAAAACGTTAGAATTCATTTAAAATGGAATAGAGGAGAATAAAAAGGCAAAAAAAAATAAATAAAAGCTAAGTGTGGGAAGAATTTACCAAGTTATTTAAAACACATATCACATATGCTTGTACAAGATTATTACAGGTACTTTTGTTTTGGATGATTTTAATCAGTTTTACCCTATTTACTGTAATATATTTAAAAGAAAGATGAATCTATACGATGAATCAATTCCATCAGTAAAAGGAAGTAAAGTCTTCCGAAAAAGACACGCGCTTCTTGATTTAGGTCAGGAAGTTGTCGTCCAGACCAGCTGTAGGTTGACGAAAAATATAGAAAAGTCATCTCTAAAATCAGCAGGAAATCCACGGACCTCAGCATCAAACAGGGTCGCCATGTGGTCAGACTTATCCTAACTATGAGAGGATCTGTCTCGTAAAATGGGGAGGGCGTCGTGCAAATTAGCTTGATAAGACTAATGAATCAGACCCCCAGAAAGGATAATCTCCTTAAAGATTAAAAAATCAGCATTTAAGCCTGATATTACTCAATCCTTGAGATTGACTTTAAAGATTGAGAATTACAAACTCATGGAATTCGATGAAATCTAAACTCGAGCATGAACTAGAAAATATTTTGATCAAATTAAAACCGATTTATTTTCTGAAAATCTATTTTCAATGCGTTCATTACCATTGAACGTAAAATCCTAGGAATTCACCTGGAATTCATTGGGTCACCTGAACCAAATCGGGTGTCAACCGTAAGAACGGTGATTGCATAGCATGGCCGAAGACAGGCCCTTGTGAAAAACTATAGGGTGATCTTTACTATTGCTCCTACAAAGGATAGTAATTGCATCCGACACGTTTTAGACCATGAACATCTGCATGTCATTAGATATTGCCTTAACAGTTGCTTGTTCAACGCTTTCCTTTACAACCGAATGGTAGTTTACCGAAAGGTAATATACGGAGCAAGTATACTGGACGTGTGCTTTCCTAAATACAAGGTTAGCAAGTGGGTGACACAAAACCGTAAGTTTTGAGCTAAAATTTGAAAATATGAAACCCACGCAACCCACAAAAATAATTTGCAAACATCGGTGAAGGGTTATTCCGGAAACTTATCTAGGGTAAAAGCTAGAATAAATTTTCAAAAGATCAAATGTTTTCATAAAGATCCAATTTCCTTAAAGGATCTAAATTTTTAATAGTCATGTGGGACTGTAAACCACATCGTTACTATAATTGTTTATACCGTCGTATCAAAATCACTGATGTATAAAGTGTGAGAATAAAAAAAGTGATTCGAGTGAAGTGTGATTTTATTTCAAGTTCTGTATTGCTTGAGGACAAGCAACGTTCAAGTGTGGGGATATTTGATAGTGCTCCAAATGAACATATATTTAGGCACAATATCCTTCCAATATATAAAGCTTTTAGTTACTATTGTTCTATTTTTATGTAATAATAGTTTAAATAAATAAGTGCGAAGACAAAAGAAGAAAACGACGATTTGAAGACACAAACGACCAAAATACTCAAAAGTACAAAGTACAATCCAAGTGGTTCGAAATATTGATGAGAAACGTCTCAAAATTACAAAAGTACAAGTCGCGAAATGCAAAGTACAAGATATCTCCGCGTACGAAAGGACATTTGAGAATCTGGAACCGGGACCAGAGTCAACTCTCAACGCGCGACGCAACGGAGCAAAAATTACAAGTCAACTATGCACAAGAATATAATATAATATATATATAATTAATATAAATTATATATATATATATATATATATATATATATATATATATATATATATATATATATATAATAATATGTCGACAAGCAAAAAAAACAAAAAATATGTGAGCTGGATTTGACGGTCATGCGATCGCATGGGAAATAGGCATAAAACTCATGCGAGTGCATGAGCCCATGCGAGTGCATGAGATTTGCACTAAAATCTCATGCGACCGCATGAGTTACTGTAGCAGGCCACATTCTATAAATTCAGTATTTTTCGGACGAGTTTAGAGGATATCTTTTTCTTTTCCTTCTCTGTAATAATATATATATATATATATATATATATATATATATATATATATATATATATATATATATATATATATTTCTAATTTAAAGTTTAATTTAAGTTTAATAATAATTGGGTTATTGTAAGAAATGTTTTAAGGTTTTATAAGACGGAACTCTGTCCGTTTAACGCTACTCGATTAATCACCACTGTAAGCTATGTTCTTCCTTTTTAAATTAATGTCTCGTAACTAAGTTATTATTTTGCTTATTTGAGCCGAAGTAATCATGATGTTAGACTAAAAATTAAGATTGAGTTATTAGATTTTGTACCATAATTAAGGTTTGGACAAAAGACCGACACTTGTGGATATTGGACTATGACTATTAATAGATAAGAGGTATTGTCTAATTAAGCGACAACTCATTGGAACCTGTCGAGCCTATCTTCAAATTAGTTAATCTAATAATTATTAAAATGATTATGTATGTCCTATTTAGTGACGTTTATACGACATCTTTTACGATCATTTAATTAATTATTTGGGTTGGGTAATTGATTTTTCATTCTGATCAAGTGGGTAAATTAATATTCATATCTAATCAAAACAGGGATGGATTACATACAGTGATAACTGGTGTAATTGTTGACAGAAGTGATAACTGCGTCACAGTTTAAAACCTTAATTAGTTGGAATATTTGACTTCGGATATAAGGGTAATTTGACGAGGACACTCGCACTTTATATTTATGACTGATGGACTATTATGGATAAAAACCAGGTAGACGTATCAAATAAACCAGGACAAAGGACAATTAACCCGGGTAACAATTAATTAAAATCAAAACGTCAAACATCATGATTACCGAAGTTTAAATAAGCATAATACTTTTATTTCATATTTCATCGTACCTTTATTTACTGTCATTTTAATTACTGCAATTTACTTTATCGCAATTTAAATTCTATCATTTATATTATCGTCATTTATCTTTACGCTTAAAATATAAAATCGACAAACCGGTCATTAAACGGTAAAACCCCCTTTATAATAATATTACTATATATAATTATATATATTTTATATAAATATAGTTGTTAAAAATATAGCGTTAAACTCAGCTAGCTCCCTGTGGAACGAACCGGACTTACTAAAAACTACACTACTTTACGATTAGGTACACTGCCTATAGTGTTGTAGCAAGGTTTAAGTATATCCACTCTAATAATAAATAAATAACTTGTGTAAAATTGTACCGTATTTAATAGTATTTCGCAATAAAAAATATAACTATTTCGTATACACCTCGCATAACATCAAAACCCAACCCTAAACCTAAACCATAAACCCCAAATCTAAACCCAAAACCCTACATATTGTAATAAATTACTTTCAATGTTTACGGAATCTCAAGATACTTGGTTACAACGTGGCAAACACCTTAAAGAGATGGAAATTTGATAAATGGGTACAAAATATAACGATCCTCAAAACCATAATAAATTGTTTTATTTTTTGCAGCAGCAATTACACATGGAAAAGACAAATAAAACATGAAAATCGAACCCCTAAACCCTAAATGCTAAATCTAACCTCTAAACCTAAACTCTAAACTCTACACCCTAAATCTAAACCCTAAACCCTGAACCCTAACCTAAACCCTAAAAACTCTAAACCCTAACCCTAAACCTAAACCCTAAGCCCTAAAATATAAACCCTAAACCCTAAACCCTAAATCTAAACCCAAAACCCTACATATTGTAATAAATTACTTTCAATGTTTATGGAATCTCAAGATACTTGGTTACAACATGGCAAACACCTTAAAGAGATGGAAATTTGATAAATGGGTACAAAATATAACGATCCACAAAACCATAATAAATTGTTTTGTTTTTGCAGCAGTATCTACACATGGAAAAGACAAATAAAACATGAAATAAACCAGTATATCCCATGTAACCGACATCCTTAACTCAAATAACATTTCACTGCACAAAGTACTTCCTACAAAAATATTATACACTCATTGCTTCAACTTTTTATTAGTCATCATACAAAAGAGAAATAATAAATAAACAATCTCGAGCTTTGACAAAACTATGAAGCAATTAAAACCTAATATACCTACGTCAATTATGTTTAAATAAACATCAACCTATAACACAGATTTCATAACCTACCTGGAAATTGTATCAAGAATTTGTGGATCTGCTTTTGCTTCCTGGTACGATATACATAAGAATCTACACAACTCCACCAGGATAATAATCAATAAAATCAATAATTCTAAAGATACACATGGATGTTGACTGTGAGCTTTTGTTGTCCTGCTTATTTTAAAGCAATCCAATACATGCATCCCTACTTTATATGAATGTAACACACCTGAAACAGACACGGAAAGAAATGGGTTTGGGTTGGATAAATTATGACCTGCCAACTTGACCCAACCCAAATTGTCACCCCTTTTTTATACGTAATGTAAAATACTTTCCATGGTTTCCAATTGCTATCATGTAAGACACCTTAGAAGCAATGAGGCTTAAGTTCTTCCAATAACAAAACTCTAGCCCCTTCTCCAATCACAAATGACATTAACTTGACCCAACCCAAATTGTCACCCCTTTTTTATACGTAATGTAAAATACTTTCCATGGTTTCCAATTGCTATCATGTAAGACACCTTAGAAGCAATGAGGCTTAAGTTCTTCCAATAACAAAACTCCAGCCCCTTCTCCAATCACAAATGACATTATATGTGATGAACAGTGTTAGGACTAAATAATAGATGCAATTTGTACATATGTAATCCCTTCCATTATATGGTGACTATGAAGTATAAATAGTCATCATTCGCTTGCATTTAGATCATATAAACACGAAGTCATGAATTGAGCACGAATTAACACCTTACAAACCAGTGGCGTAGCTACTTGTAAAGCACTGGGGTCAATTGACCCCATTCATTTCACTCGAAAGTCATTATATATTCAATTGACCCCATTCATTTCACTCGAAAGTCATTATATATGTATGTAAGTAATGTATACATGATGTGAAAATGAGCACGTGACCCCACTCCCACTCACTCACTCACTCAAAAGTCAAAAGTCATTCATTGTATATTGTATATGTATGTAAGGAATGTAATCAGAAAAATTTGGTACTTCTTTCTTATATCATTAAATTAAATTAAATGAACAAAAAAGTTTGTATGCTTGACAAAAAACAAAAGGTTGTTTGATTTTTTTATTTTGTTCATAATAATTATAGTGTTTGAAAAAAAATTTGTTGACTCGATATATTTCTCTAGAGAGTAATCCTTACATCATCATTTTTAATCATATACCACTAAATATACTTCAAAAAAATAAATGTTTAAAAGCATATTTAGTGGTGTATTGGTGAAAAATGGTATTGTAGGAGTCGTCACTCATTTCTATATTATTTGCTGACCCCATCGACTCATAATCCTGGCTTCGCCACTGTTACAAACAGTAAACGGAAAGACGTTCGCAAGTCTCGTGATATAAGAAAATTTTATGAAAGGATGTACCGAATCCTATGGATGTGAAGCCGTTGTAGGATCGTCAAGTAGAGATTAGACTTGTAAAGACAGTAGAAAATTCAAGTAGGGTTGGGTTCGCTGGTGCAGATTGACAGGTCACAAGTTCCCGACCCGAACTGGTTATAGAAACAGGCTGGATGGTTAATTTGTGTTCAGGGCAATGTTTAAAACGATAAGTAGACACCGAACAGACTCTGGAAGGCGTCTTTCAACTATAAGAAAAGTATATATGTTGGCCCTACATGACCAGCGGCCTAA
The DNA here is from genome assembly GCF_046630445.1 of Rutidosis leptorrhynchoides. Classification (NCBI taxonomy): domain Eukaryota; kingdom Viridiplantae; phylum Streptophyta; class Magnoliopsida; order Asterales; family Asteraceae; genus Rutidosis; species Rutidosis leptorrhynchoides. The sequence continues at coordinate 51,678,876 of NC_092339.1, forward strand.
ATTATAAAACAAAAGGAAGCGCATGATCAACTAAACAATAACTAATAAATAGCATATGATCAAGCGTATTTGGGTATTTGAGGAAGAACAACCAGAAATACTCGAGCTAAATGAGATTATATGGTGTCTATCACCAGCATATGATAATTGATTCGATGGATGTAAATGGATGTAGGTGAAAAAATGAGAAATGGGGAAAAAAATTAAGAAGATAGAAGGAGATTAGGTTATAGGAGGCGTGTTTTTGTGTTTATAATTTAAGAAGGATTTTTTTTTTTTTTTTAAAATAGTAATTTTAATGAAGGTTCTTGCAAAAATGGAAAAATCGTTTTTTTTTTTTTTTTTTTTACATAAATGTTAAAACCGAAGTTTGGAACTTCGGTTTTGCCATATCTGAAGTTTCAAACTTCAGTTTTGGCCTGCTGTCAGTAGAAACCTTAAACCGAAGTTTGGAACTTCGGTTTGGACCAAATCCGAAGTTCCAAACTCGGTTTCGATTTTCTTTATTTTTAAACACTAATTTTCTTAAATAACTTAGTTTTGATAGTTATTTTACAGTTATATACGCTAATATTACTTTAAAATCAATAATAACATTACAAACAATAAAATATCAATAGTAGTAAGATGCAAATACAAATTTTTTGAACAACACTTTTATTAATATCAAAATCACGGTTACATTTTTTTGAAAATAAAAATACATAATTAAAAACAACACATAGAAATTTAACACATAATTAAATTAGATGCAATGGAAGAGGTTGATTTTTCACAATTGCTTCGTTTTTGATTAAATTCCATTCATCTTCCTCACAAAGATGCTCGAATTTTTCTTTACCTTCATTCCAAAACATCACGCCCGAGTGTTCAACCGTAGTGTTTTCTAAACACCTTTGAAATTGTTGTCATCTGACTAACATCCACATTTTGAAAGTACTTATATTTGTACCCATAGTAAAACTTGAATTGTGGTGAAAACTGTCCATTCCAATAGACATTAATTTGAACAAGAATTGGTGACGTATTTACAAATTTATTATTGATGTTTGGAGAAGAGAGTGATATATCCGTTTCTTATAATAGATGTCGGTTTATATAGAGTAGTTTATAATTGAAAAACCGGCATTTAAAAATCCGGTTTAAGTAAAAGATGCCGAATAGTAAAAGGTAACAATAACATATCTTTAATTGCTTTTTATGACATGTCTAGTACCTGACAAACCGAAGTTTCAAACATCGGTTTTGCATGCTTTTTCTGAAAGGTCTGAAACCGAACTTTAAAACTTCGGTTATTTGTAGATTTAGGCTTATAAAAGTGATTTTTGATTGTTTCATAAACACATAACAAAAATGGATCCGAAATACGTATCAATTGACGTGTATCATGGTTGTGATTTTGAATGGAATGATGGCAAAACGGAACTCTCTAAAGGGCCTAAAATGACATTTGATAACGTAAATGTTCGGGGCTTTAATATGGAGAAGTTGAATGAGTTTCTTCGAGAAAAGCTACCAAAGAGTCCACGTTCAATGGACATATACTACTACAAACCAGGAGTTGCTGAACCCGAAGCAATGTGCTATGATGAAGAATGGTATACATTAGTAGGGAAAGCGTGTATACTTTCAGAAAATATCGAGTTATATGTTTTATTTGGAGTTTTTGAAGACGCAATAGAGTTCGATACGATGTATGATAGTCATGGTGAATACTATTATGCACCTAGACCTTTTATAGATTAGTACTTGAATAAGATTAGTAACGTGCAATTTCATTATTTCAAAAACACTTTTTTATTTATAAACATAATTAGCGATTACAACAAACAAAGTACAACAAACAAAGTACAACAAATTACTAATGAAAACCTATGGCATTCTAGTAGTTGGACAGGTATTCATGTTGTGACCTTCAGCCCTGCATATACCACACTTTGGTTTTTGCTTTTCACGTTCATCCATCTGGTTCTTAATCCGTTTTGATTTCTTCCGCCTGTGATTAATCAATCTTGATGGATCGGCCATAATGTTCCATTGTATATATGCCCAGTAGCTCGTATCTCTTAATGGATTAAAATGATGGCTATATTGCTCTCTCCATGTAGGAGTTATGTACTTTTTACTGATGCATTTATTTATATCCTCGTTTAGATGGCTACACACGGAAATGTCATGAGAGAAAGGTAATCTTTGGTGTTGCCAAATTCCACATGAACACATTTTCTCTTTAAACTCTACTGTGTAATCGGTGCCACCTTCACCACTTCTTTGATAAGTTGATTGAACCTTGAACACACCTTGTTGTTCGTGATAACATGTTGTTTTGTATCGTTGAGCTCTTTTTGCCCGTTCGTTAAAGATGTTTAACATGTTCTTGGACAGTGGTGAATTACATTGCCTTGCATATCGACTTTGATCGTAGAAGTGTTGTCTGGTGTAATCAAATGTATATTAGATACACGCTTTGATCGGCATCATACGGGCATGACGGAACACATTGTTGAGGGACTCAACAATATTTGTCATTGTGTTACCCCAACGACTCCTTAGTCTGTCCCTATACACAGTCCACTTGCCTAAATCAGCATCATGCAAATATTGTCAAGCCTCAATACTAGCTTGTTTAATGGCTTTGAGGGAATTCTTGTACAATATTTGATTCGTTGTTGAACCAACTGTCCAACACAAGTGTTTAAGCGATTTTACTTTAGTATATTTGCTCAACAAGTTGCTACGAATGTGGCGCAAACAATACCTATGTTCCCAACCATACGTTTGAGCACCCATTGCATGCAAGAATACCTAGATGTCGATCAGAGATGACACACAACTTTCCGTTTCCAATAACATTTTCTTGGAGCATTTGCAAAAAACCAAACCCAACTTTCGTTACTTTCTTCATCAACTAGTGCATAGAACGGGTATAATTTGATTGTTTGCATTTTTGCCAACCGCTGTTAACAACTTACCCTTATAACTACCTTTCAAATGGGTGCCATCGATGCAAATGAACGGAATACACAATTTAAATGCTTTAATTGCTGGACCGAATGCCCAAAACACAAATTTAAATGTGTCGAAACCTTCTTCAATTTCAGGTCCATTTTCAAACACAACAATTGTGTCTGGATTGGTAGAAACTAATTCATTCAAATAATTTGGTAGTTGAATAAAATTACTTTCCCAAGTTTCAAACAATCGTTCGATTGCAATACGCCTAACATTCCATGCTTTAGCGTAACGGACATCCACATGCCATGAATTTTTTATTTGGGCTTGGATGTTGGCAACAGGATAAGCAACGTTTAAAACTATTTGATGCTCAATTTCACTAGCAATTAAGCTAGATGTTAAACAACGATTGTTGTTTTCTGATACGTGTCCATAACACGTGTGTTCATCTTTCTATTTTGTAATTTTCCATACCTTCGATCGATTGTGAGACGAACCACTTACACTCCAGCAACAATGGTACCTTTCTTTTGTGTAGTGACCCGAACTTTTCCATGTTTATATATATTAATTGAGATTGATATTTACATGATTAAATGTTTCCAACATGTTAAGCAATCAAACTTGTTAAGACTTGATTAATTGAAATATGTTTCATATAGACAATTGACCACCCAAGTTGACCGGTGATTCACGAACGTTAAAACTTGTAAAAACTACATGATGACATATATATGGATATATATATATATATATATATATATATATATATATAGTTAACATGATATTATGATAAGTAAACATATCATTAAGTATATTAACAATGAACTACATACGTAAAAACAAGACTACTAACTTAATGATTTTTAAACGAGACTTATATGTAACGATTATCGTTGTAAAGACATTTAATGTATATATATCATACTAAGAGATATTCATACATGATAATATCATGATAATATAATAATTTAAAATCTCATTTGATATTATAAACATTGGGTTAACAACATTTAACAAGATCGTTAACCTAAAGGTTTCAAAACAACACTTACATGTAACGACTAACGATGACTTAACGACTAAGTTAAAATGTATATACATGTAGTGTTTTAATATGTATTTATACACTTTTGAAAGACTTCAATACACTTATCAAAATACTTCTACTTAACAAAAATGCTTACAATTACATCCTCGTCCAGTTTCATCAACAATTCTACTCGTATGCACCCGTATTCATACTCGTACAATACACAGCTTTTAGATGTATGTACTATTGGTATATACACTCCAATGATCAGCTCTTAGCAGCCCATGTGAGTCACCTAACACATGTGGGAACCATCATTTGGCAACTAGCATGAAATATCTCATAAAATTACAAAAATATGAGTAATCATTCATGACTTATTTACATGAAAACAAAATTACATATCCTTTATATCTAATCCATACACCAACGACCAAAAACACCTACAAACACTTTCATTCTTCAATTTTCTTCATCTAATTGATCTCTCTCAAGTTCTATCTTCAAGTTCTAAGTGTTCTTCATAAATTCTACAAGTTCTAGTTACATAAAATCAAGAATACTTTCAAGTTTGCTAGCTCACTTCCAATCTTGTAAGGTGATCATCCAACCTCAAGAAATCTTTGTTTCTTACAGTAGGTTATCATTCTAATACAAGGTAATAATCATATTCAAACTTTGGTTCAATTTCTATAACTATAACAATCTTATTTCAAGTGATGATCTTACTTGAACTTGTTTTAGTGTCATGATTCTGCTTCAAGAACTTCGAGCCATCCAAAGATCCGTTGAAGCTAGATCCATTTTTCTCTTTTCCAGTAGGTTTATCCAAGGAACTTAAGGTAGTAATGATGTTCATAACATCATTCGATTCATACATATAAAGCTATCTTATTCGAAGGTTTAAACTTGTAATCACTAGAACATAGTTTAGTTAATTCTAAACTTGTTCGCAAACAAAAGTTAATCCTTCTAACTTGACTTTTAAAATCAACTAAACACATGTTCTATATCTATATGATATGCTAACTTAATGATTTAAAACCTGGAAACACGAAAAACACCGTAAAACCGGATTTACGCCGTCGTAGTAACACCGCGGGCTGTTTTGGGTTAGTTAATAAAAAAACTATGATAAACTTTTATTTAAAAGATGTTATTCTGAGAAAATGATTTTTATTATGAACATGAAACTATATCCAAAAATTATGGTTAAACTCAAAGTGGAAGTATGTTTTCTAAAATGGTCATCTAGACGTCGTTCTTTCGACTGAAATGACTACCTTTACAAAAATGACTTGTAACTTATTTTTCCGACTATAAACCTATACTTTTTTTGTTTATATTCATAAAATAGAGTTCAATATGAAACCATAGCAATTTGATTCACTCAAAACGGATTTAAAATGAAGAAGTTATGGGTAAAACAAGATTGGATAATTTTTCTCATTTTAGCTACGTGAAAATTGGTAACAAATCTATTCCAACCATAACTTAATCAACTTGTATTGTATATTATGTAATCTTGAGATACCATAGACACGTATACAATGTTTCGACCTATCATGTCGACACATCTATATATATTTCGGAACAACCATAGACACTCTATATGTGAATGTTGGAGTTAGCTATACAGGGTTGAGGTTGATTCCAAAATATATATAGTTTGAGTTGTGATCAATACTGAGATACGTATACACTGGGTCGTGGATTGATTCAAGATAATATTTATCGATTTATTTCTGTACATCTAACTGTGGACAACTAGTTGTAGGTTACTAACGAGGACAGCTGACTTAATAAACTTAAAACATCAAAATATATTAAAAGTGTTGTAAATATATTTTGAACATACTTTGATATATATGTATATATTGTTATAGGTTCGTGAATCAACCAGTGGCCAAGTCTTACTTCCCGACGAAGTAAAAATCTGTGAAAGTGAGTTATAGTCCCACTTTTAAAATCTAATATTTTTGGGATGAGAATACATGCAGGTTTTATAAATGATTTACAAAATAGACACAAGTACGTGAAACTACATTCTATGGTTGAATTATCGAAATCGAATATGCCCCTTTTTATTAAGTCTGGTAATCTAAGAATTAGGAAACAGACACCCTAATTGACGCGAATCCTAAAGATAGATCTATTGGGCCTAACAAACCCCATCCAAAGTACCGGATGCTTTAGTACTTCGAAATTTATATCATATCCGAAGGGTGTCCCGGAATGATGGGGATATTCTTATATATGCATCTTGTTAATGTCGGTTACCAGGTGTTCACCATATGAATGATTTTTATCTCTATGTATGAGATGTGTATTGAAATATGAAATCTTGTGGTCTATTGTTACGATTTGATATATATAGGTTAAACCTATAACTCACCAACATTTTTGTTGACGTTTAAAGCATGTTTATTCTCAGTTGAATACTAAGAGCTTCCGCTGTTGCATACTAAAATAAGGACAAGATTTGGAGTCCATGTTTGTATGATATTGTGTAAAAACTGCATTCAAGAAACTGATTTCGATATTTGTATTGTAAACCATTATGTAATGGTCGTGTGTAAACAAAATATTTTAGATTATCATTATTTGATAATCTACGTAAAGTTTTTTAAACCTTTATTGATGAAATAAAGGTTATGGTTTGTTTTAAAAATGAATGCAGTCTTTGAAAAACGTCTCATATAGAGGTCAAAACCTCGCAACGAAATAAATTAATATGGAACGTTTTTAATCAATAAGAACGGAAAATTTCAGTTGGTATCAGAGCGTTGGTCTTAGAGAACCAGAATTTTGCATTAGTGTGTCTTATCGAGTTTGTTAGGATGCATTAGTGAGTCTGGACTTCGACCGTGTTTACTTGAAAAATGATTGCTTAACAAATTTTGTTGGAAACTAAATATTTTTAACATGTGAATATTATGTGATATATTAATCTCTTAACGCGTTTGATATTATGTGATAGATGTCTACCTATAGAACAAGTCCCATTGACTCACCTAATAATAATGAAGAGTCAAATGTAAATTGGAATGATTCATGGACTGATTCACAAGTTCCCGAAGAGGAACCGGAAGAAGAGTCGGAACCGGAAGAAGAATCGGAACCGGAAAAAGAATCGGAACCGGATGAAGAAATAGAACCGGTGGGGGAAATAATAAAATGGTTAAGTAAAAGAAAATCCTCAACCAACCGACCAAGGTTAATTATGGTCAACGGTGTTTCCGCCAAGGAAGCAAAATATTGGGAGGATTACCAATTCTCCGATGAATCGGATTCCGACGAGAATTCCGATGATGTTATAGAAATTACCCCAACTGAATTTAAAAAGGAAAAAGAAAATAATAAGGGAAAGGGTATAAAAATAGAGAAATCTAATTCCAACCCCGATGAACTTTATATGTATCGTCAACCCCCGAAGTCCTTAAGTTGTAACAATGACCCGGGAACCTCTAAACCACCAGGTTTTTCTAAACCAATGTGGAAAACGACGGCTCGTATTAGGGGAACATCATATATCCCTAGAAACTTGGCAAAACGAACCAAAACCGAAGAAGAAGAAACAAGCGAGTAAGAATAAGATAGTTGTATTCGTGTGGTGTAATATATGTAATATAGTGTGCTTATGCTTTATGATATATGTAAAAAAATTGCTTTTATTAATAAGTACTTTTTTTATGAATCTAACTCTTGTCTATTTTACAGTATAAAAACATAAAATGGATAGACAATGTAGCGACCCCGACAAATCGTCAATTGACGGCGTCGACTACTTAGGGATTCGGGAGTCATGAGATTTGGACACATTAAGACTAGTTCGGTAAACCGTTGATTATAAGCTTCGAGGTCATTCCCGACCGTTTTTAAATTCCTTAGACCCTGTTCGAGCCTTCGAGTCTCGTCGCGCGGGAAGTATTCGGTGATCATTCTTTCTCTTAATTCGGTCCAAGAGAGTGTAAGGGCCTCATCGATACCCACTGATTGTACATACGTGTTCCACCATGAGAGAGCAACACCGGTGAAAGTGAGGGTGGAAAACTTGACCTTATCTTGGTCCTGACAACCGCTTATGTTAAAAACGGCTTCCGTTTGTTCGAACCATCAGGTGAGAGCAATCGGTCCCCCGGTTCCATCGAAAGTAGGAGGTTTGTACCCCATGAAGTTTTTGTAGGAGCACCCCTCGTTTGAATTATCGGCTCCATGATTGTTGTTGTGGTTGGAGAAGTGATCGGCCACGGCCTCACCCACGGCGGTGGCTATCATTCGTTGAAGGGCTTGTTCTAAAGTTTCGGGAAGGGTATTGTGTTGACCTTGGTGAGCCATTGTTCCTTCATGACACAAGAATATCGTTGATTAGTATTCTTAACAATACTAATCGTGATATGGAATAATGATGAAGAGAAAATTTTCCTTGATTCGCCTTAAATTCTTTATGTCGTAATGTCGGAACGTTCATATGAGTCACCGTAATATAATCCCGGCAATTATATTACCCTGATTCATATGTGCATTCGACATTATTCTATAAAGTCAAGGTGGCGCGTCAATCAAATTAAACAACGAAAGATTTAGATGAAGCGAGAGTTAGTTATGAGTAGAAACGTTCGAGTATAAATGCACAAATAGTCAAGTAATTCCTACTTCATGTCTATATGCCGGTTGTAGTCTAGATTCACTAATGTACCCTATGACTCGGGGTTGACACCAATGAACTCTAAATCCCTACAACCAAAGCTCTGATACCACTTGTAGCGACCCCGACAAATCGTCAATTGACGGCGTCGACTACTTAGGTCCCGTTGCGTGGTCATAGGTCTTTAACATGACGTTTGACCAAAGATATGTCGCATTCCTTTCAAAAATAAAGATTGTTTCAAAGTTTACAAGAATTGTTCATCCAAAAGTTACGTTACAAAGTTATAGTTACATGTGAAACCTATGCGACACAGTTTTAAAGAAAGTCAAAAGACGCTCCATGAAATGCATGTATACTCGACATCCAATGCAAGTATCAAATAATGAGCGGAAGCATGTTTCACATAGCGTTCAAAGACCTGAGAAAAACATAGAAATCTGTCAACGAAAACGTTGGTGAAATCATAGGTTTAAGTAAGTAAGTACAAGTGAACCACAAGATTTGCATCAATGAATTAATAGTAATACATTCCAAAAGTTTGTTTCACGAGCACCCAATTATCAATGCTTAACATTCCTTTCATTGAACCCCATCACTTAGTGCTAGAACATACACTGTTTCTCGAAAATATATTTCATTCGTAAACGGTAGCGAACCGTTTGAATGAGGGTTTGTCAAACCCATATGGATCCATACAACATAAGTTCTCGCTTACACCCGGCAAGTGTAACTAATGATAATCGAATTGAGGATTTTGTTCTAAACTCGTATGTAGAATGTTTGTTTTCCTGTACTTGTGTTCACTTAGTAAAGAAATGTTTATGTTTTCTCATCCCAAATGTAAGTTCAAAAAGACTAAAAGTGGGACTATGATCTCACCTTGAGTGCACGTACGAAAAGTACTTCACAAAATAACGTGTGCGAAGGATAGTGCTAGTCTTGACCTAAATAAATAGGTCGTATCAATAACGGTAAACACGATAGGTCAAAGATGTTCAATTAGTCCTATGGCTCGTTAAGACTCGATCATAATAGCATGTGAATCAAATTGTCATGTTTCATTCAAGATACAAGTACAGAAACAAGTTAGGAAGGTTGCATAATCATTTGGTTAAGTTTGATAAAAAGTCAAACTTTGGTCGGTCAAAGTCAACGAAAGTCAACACGTTCGGGTCGGGTCCCGAACTATTTTTCTGGGGTTTTTATTCATATATAAGCATGTTAGAACAAGTCTCATGTGAATCGGAGGTCTAGAACGGGCCAAACATTTTTCACATTTGGGACAAGGAGGTCAGAACCTGGCCCCCTTATATGTCGCGCCGCGACAGGAAAGGGCCGCGCCGCGGCAAAGGCCGGGAGCTGGTGCCTGGTCAGTCCCAAATGTTCAAGTCTCAATCCAAAACCTTTTTGTGCATAAAACACAAACCGCTAACACTTAGGACTCGCACCTTATATCGTTGGAAAGCTCTTTTGACGTAGAATTCAACTAAACACAATTCATCAATCAATCTACCTATTATAACAACCAAAACCGCATCTAATGCTCAACATTAATCGCATACAAGTTCATAAATGCAATTCAATGATTCGGGCAACCAATTTACATGAATGATATGCCGTTTCGAAGGTAATCAAGCATACAATCCAACTAAACACTTACCAACAATAATCCATGGTATTCAATGCATCAAAAGTCCATTTCAAGTTCATCAAACCCTAACCCAAATTCACCAAAATCATAAATCAAGTTCATGAACTTTTCTAAAGCAACCTACACATCAAATTGAAGCTAGTGATACTAGGAACACAATTAGAACATGAACTTTTAACATCTAACAACATATGATCATCCAAAATTCAAGAACAACACACCAAAATTCAAGTTCATGCTAGTTACACTAAAACAACGAGATCAAGCATATAAATCATATAATCATGTTAGACTTGAGCCATAGACACTAATTAACACTTTTATAAGTTAAAAACATAAAGAATACAAAATCTAGTGATTTTAGGAAGTTACCCAAATGTAATGAAATCGGTATGGAATCGAAGAGGAAGATGCAAGGATCACGAATTTGTAATTTGTTTTGTTGCTAGCTTCCTAATCCGAATTTAGATGATGAATTCTTGTTGGTGTTCTTGAGAGAAAAAGGGAGTAGAAGAAAGATGGAGGTGTTGAAATGAGAGGAGGAGGTTGAAGGTTTGACTAGTTGACCTAGTCAAATCTTTGGCCTCTTGGCAAGTTTAGTCCCTCTAGTTCGACACGGGTTAAACATGGGTTCAACACGGGTTAATGAGAGGAGGGGTCGCTACTTTACATGGATGGCCTCCCGAAGAGCGTTCAACACGGGTTAATGTCATCCAAACCCGCCAACCTACAAGAGGCTTTAACGATGGCCCGCCAATCTATAAAAACGGTGAATGAAATTGAAGCGCCGACACCTATGGCCGAGGACCAACCGGGTAACAACAAAAGAAAATGGGAAGCCTCTCCATCGAGCAACTACAACAACAACTTCACCAAGAAGTCCTTCACCTCCGACGGCAAGAAAGGGTATGCCGGAAACCTGCCCTACTGTAACGAATGTCGCAAACATCATTTGGGTGAATGTGGCAAACCATTTTGCATCAGGTGTCAAAGAAGTGGCCATGTGGCCCATATTTGTAAAAGTACCATTACCGTCGCTCAAAAGACGCCCAATGCGCCAAGGGCGGTTGTTTGTTTTAAATGTGGCCAACCGGGTCATTATAGGAATGCGTGCCCAAAGAAGAAAGCCAGCCCCAACGCCCGCCGTTGAACTTTCAACATCGACACCTAGGATGCCCGAGACGACAATGGACTAGTCACGGGTACGTTTCTTCACAACAACCCGCATATTTCATACTTATTCGATTCGGTTATCGTTAGACGTTTTATAACCAAGACTTTGACTCGTACTCCTTGCACTCCACCACTCCCCCTAGATATTGCTTAGGCCATTCAAGTGACCCACGAAAAACTATTGTGTGCCACCAAATTTATATCGGAGGATGTACGTTAAACTTATTGGGTGAATAATTTGAATTTTGACTTAACACCTATAGAGTTGAGGAGCTCAAAACCTATTCGTTAAGAAGAAATGTTTCCCTATCGTCTTGTATAGATTATTGTGAACTAAATAATTTCCGGTTAAGAACCGATATTCTTTTTCCCCGTATCAATGACCTCTTGATCAAGTACGAGGATCTCGTGTGTATACCAAATCGATCTCCATCCTTGTTATCATCAATTGAGGGTTGAGGGAGACGATGTCTCCTAAACCATTTTCTGAACTCGCTACGATAGTTGTAAATCTCTCTTAGTACCGTTCAGTTAATCTAAGGCTCCGTCTGTATTCATAAACCTCCGGAGCCGCGTGTGCAAACTTATTTAGACAAATCGTTACCGTACTTATAATTGATGTTCTAAACCTATTCAAGCGAAGAAGAAAACGAACAATGTCTCCGACTTACGCTCGAACACTTGAGAAAAGAGCAACTCTATACCGAATTCTCCAAGTGAGAATTTTGGTTAAACGAAGTTCAAATTTTAGACCATGTTGTTAGTGGTCAAAGTATCTCAATACATCTCGCAATCGGAACCACACGTAATCGGGAAACCCTCACGACTCAGACTTGTATTCGTAAAATCTTAGATCTCGCCGGTTATCACTGAAGATTCATTTCCGACTTTTCTCGTGTTGCACGACCTTTAAACTCGTTAACTCACTGAGGGAAAAATTTAAACCTCTCAGTGTCTGAACTTTGAACATGATCTTTCACATAAACCTTACTAGCTAAATTCGTTTAGCACACTGGAACTCAAATATGTAAATATTTCTACTTGAACGCCCGAAAGACATACTCTCTCGACTCGAAATCAAGGAAACTGAAATTCGTTAATTTGCTCGATAAATTTGAATACTTAATCATGGACCCGATCAACCTTCTCATCAACACGTGCCACGTTACATAGCCCTGTTATTTCACCATTTTCCGCCTGATATTACTGGAACTTAAGATAACACCCAATCCAAGGATGCTTCACTCTTCTTTGACTTATCATACAACTACGTGTACTATCTCGTTATCCCACCAAGCCTCAACATTCGACCACTAAGTGCGCGACATGGTTACCTCAAGGTGTGAACTCATCCTATTCTAAGTTCTCATTTCACTCCTGTCTTATTGCTCGCATTTCCGTGTAAGGAAACTTTTTATAAAACTTCTCAATGGAGAGAGAAACTCTTCACATTATATTAGTATTCGCCACGATGGTGAATAGTCCTAACAACCACTTTCGGGAACCGATGGATCTTCCACGGTGCGGACCTCTTGAGAAACGAAACCTGTTCAAACGTGTATTAAAGAAAATTCTAGCTTGGCACGGCGTACCATCTCCATTAAAATTTCAGATCGGGATACTCGTCTCACTTCTAAGTTCGGGATGCCTTACAAGGAACTGTAGGGACACGTTTAAACATGAATGCCGTGTATCATCCACAATCAACGGACCAAACAAACGTACGTTTCACATCTTGGAAAGACATGTTACAAACTTGTATTATTGCCTTTAGTTGTCTCCTCTCACACAGCAGTTACCATTCGTGTATTAACGCCGCACTTCCGAAACCCTATATGACCGCAAATGTCATACCCCTATTCGTTGGATCAAAACATGTGGCAAGCAAATCACCGAATCCGAACTCATTCAAGAAATAACAGTTGAGATCGTCCAAGTCTGAGAAGGACTCAAGATGACCCGTAGTCGCCAAAAGGACTATACCGATATTCGACGTAAACCTCTCGAATCCCAAGTCAGTAACCGTGTAATATTGAGACCTCGCACCTTGGAAAGGTGAAATCCGTTTCGGGAATCAGGCAAATTTAAACCGCGAAATATTAATCCTTTTGAAACCTTGGGGCGTATTGGAACCGCTCCTACCGTTTAGAACTTCCGACTCAATTAAGTTTCCGTTTACCCTACGTTCCATGCAACAAACTTAGAGACGTGTCCTACGGAACAGGAACGTGCTACTCTCCTAGATAAACTTACTATTGATGGCAAACTCCCCTTCATGGGAAACTGGTTGAAATTTTGGATCGTAAAACCAAGTCTTAATACAAACTGAAATCTCGACTGTCAAAATTTGTGGGAATGCCCAAGGATGTATCTTCACTTATTCATAGCATTGGCAACGTAAGGTCTCGAGTAAGAAGCAACGACTATTGCTTCCAACTAAATTTCGGGACGAAATTTCTTTTAAGGTGTGGGTAATGTAACATCCCGCATTTTTCCGTTAAATTTTTTTAACGCCCGTCTTTTTATTGTAATATTATCCTCAGTATCTCGATTCATAGCCTCCATTAGCTAACCTTCTTAAAATATTTTCGTTATTGGATTTTAACATCTCTCGTACTCTCGTGTAATTCAAAATAATTCGTTTGGTTAATTCACGCACCCGCACCCGAACTAGAGGGACTAAACTTGCCAAGAGGCCAAAGATTTGACTAGGTCAACTAGTCAAACCTTCATCCTCCTCCTCTCATTTCAACACCTCCATCTTTCTTCTACTCCCTTTTTCTCTCAAGAACACCAACAAGAATTCATCATCTAAATTCGGATTAGGAAGCGAGCAACAAAACAAATTACAAATTCGTGATCCTTGCATCTTCCTCTTCGATTCCATACCGATTTCATTACATTTGGGTAACTTCCTAAAATCACTAGATTTTGTGTTCTTTATGTTTTTAACTTATAAAAGTGTTAATTAGTGTCTATGGCTCAAGTCTAACATGATTATATGATTTATATGCTCGATCTCGTTGTTTTAGTGTAACTAGCATGAACTTGAATTTTGGTGTGTTGTTCTTGAATTTTGGATGATCATATGTTGTTAGATGTTAAAATCCAATAACGAAAATATTTTAAGAAGGTTAGCTAATGGAGGCTATGAATCGAGATACTGAGGATAATATTACAATAAAAAGACGGGCGTTAAAAAAATTTAACGGAAAAATGCGGGATGTTACAGACAACCCAATATTTTAAGAGACCTACCCGGAGACATGATTGATGAAATCTTGTCTAGAGTCGGTTAGAATTCTTCGGCACAACTATTTAAGGCGAGATTAGTTTGTAAGACATTCGAAGAACGTTCCAAGAATGCCTTGGTTTATAAAAGGCTTTCGTTCGAAAGATGGGGGATATCACATTGGGAAATCCATAAGTTACGATGGGTTTACTTTGACGCATATATTGCGGGGAACCCAAATGCTATTTTACGCAATGGGTTAAGAAATTATTTTGACTCAATATATCCGAATATTGGACTTCGTGATTTAGAAAAAGCGGCTAACATGCAACATAAAGAAGCATGTTATGCTTACGGATTAGTAATGTTCGCTTCTCACCAAAGTGAGAACAAGAACATCGGGCTACAACTATTAAACAAAACGTTCCCACAAGTGACGGAGTCGGTAATTGGGGTAAGAAATGAGGTTTTTAGATTGTTACGGGACTGTTGGACATTACGTAACCCTCGTCCCTTTGACGACGTTACAACACGCTGTCTTATCAACGGCCATAACGGTTATGTTCCACAAGACCAAGGATGGGAAGTAGTCCTAGTAAAACCAGAATGCATGACTTGTTTCTGGACGTATGAATTACGTGTCTTTATTGCCTTTGCTGAACGACTTGTGTACTAGCTAGAATTATCTTCACAACCATCTTGTATCAAATTTATTGTGTGCTATATTTCATGCTATATGTAAAATAAGCGGTATTGAAAGTTTGTAAAATATTGTGTAAAAGTTTGAACGCGAAATATTATTATAATCAGTTTTTCATATAGAATTATAGTAGTTGAATTGTATATTAGCTACTAAGTATGAACTTAACGGGTAGGTACTACCCGAATTTAAACTTATAAAACGCTAATATGAAGAAAAAGCTTTTATAAATGAGTTCATATTATGCTACGAAATACTATTAACTACTCTTAATATTCTGTATGATTAACTTGTTCCATTTGACTATTTTGAAGGAAATGGCACCGACTACTCGACACACCGTGAATATGAATGAAGAGGAATTCCGTACTTTTCTAGCTTCAAACATAGCCGCAGTACAGGCTGCGCTACATACCAACAATAACCTTGGATCTAGCAGTACAGGAAATCGTGTAGGATGCACCTACAAAGAATTCACTGCCTGCAAACCTTTGGAATTTGATGGAACCGAAGGACCGATCGGATTGAAACGGTGGACCGAGAAGGTCGAATCAGTATTTGCCATAAGTAAGTGTACTGAAGAGGACAAAGTGAAGTACGCTACGCATACCTTCACAGGTTCTACGTTAACATGGTGGAATACCTATCTAGAGTAAGTGGGACAAGACGATGCGTACGCACTACCGTGGTCAGCATTCAAGCACTTGATGAACGAGAAGTACCGTCCCAGAACCGAGGTCAATAAGCTCAAGACAGAACTTAGAGGGTTACGAACCCAAGGATTTGATATTACCACGTACGAAAGACGATTCACAGAATTGTGCCTATTGTGTCCGGGAGCATTCGAAGATGAGGAAGAGAAGATCGACGCGTTTGTGAAAGGATTACCGGAAAGAATCCAAGAAGATATAAGTTCACACGAGCCCGCCTCCATACAACAGGCATGTAGAATGGCTCACAAACTAGTGAACCAGATTGAAGAAAGAATTAAAGAACAGACTGCTGAAGAGGCTAATGTGAAGCAAGTCAAAAGAAAGTGGGAGGAAAACGGTGATAAGAATCACCAATACAACAACAACAACAACAATTACAACAATAATCGCAACAATTATCCCAACAATCGCAACATCAATCTCAACTACAACAAACGGCCCAACAACAACAACAACAACAACAACAACAATCATCCCAATAACAATAATAACCGCAACAACAACAACAATCAGAAGCAGCTATGCCAAAGGTGTGAAAAGTATCACTCGGGGTTCTGCACCAAATTTTGCAACAAGTGTAAAAGAAATGGTCATAGCGCGGCGAAGTGTGAGGTCTACGGACTAGGGGTTAATAGAACGAAAGGAACAAATGGTGTCGGAACGAGTAATGGCAGAGCAAGTAGTGTCGGAGCAAGTTATGCCAATGTAGTTTGTTATAAATGTGGAAAACCGGGCCACATTATTAGAAATTGCCCGAACCAGGAGAACACGAATGGACAAGGCCGCGGAAGAGTTTTCAATATTAATGCGGCAGAGGCACAGGAAGACCCGGAGCTTGTTACGGGTACGTTTCTTATTGACAATAAATCTGCTTACGTTTTATTTGATTCGGGTGCGGATAGAAGCTATATGAGTAGAGATTTTTGTGCTAAATTAAGTTGTCCATTGACGCCTTTGGATAGTAAATTTTTACTCGAATTAGCAAATGGTAAATTAATTTCAAAAGATAATATATGTCGGAATCGAGAAATTAAAGTGGTTAGCGAAACATTTAAGATTGATTTGATACCAGTAGAGTTAGGGAGTTTTGATGTGATAATCGGTATGGACTGGTTGAAAGAAGTGAAAGCAGAGATCGTTTGTTACAAAAATGCAATTCGCATTATACGAGAAAAAGGAAAACCCTTAATGGTGTACGGAGAAAAGGGCAACACGAAGCTACATCTTATTAGTAATTTGAAGGCACAAAAACTAATAAGAAAAGGTTGCTATGCTATTCTAGCACACGTCGAGAAAGTACAAACTGAAGAAAAGAGCATCAATGATGTTCCCATTGCAAAAGAATTTCCCGATGTATTTCCGAAAGAATTACCGGGATTACTCCCACATTGATCCGTTGAATTTCAAATAGATCTTGTACCAGGAGCTGCACCAATAGCTCGTGCTCCTTACAGACTCGCACCCAGCGAGATGAAAGAACTGCAAAGCCAATTACAAGAACTTTTAGAGCGTGGTTTCATTCAACCAAGCACATCACCGTGGGGAGCTCCTGTTTTGTTTGTCAAGAAGAAAGATGGTACATTCAGGTTGTGTATCGACTACCGAGAGTTGAACAAACTTACCATCAAGAATCGCTACCCACTATCGAGAATCGACGACTTATTTGATCAACTACAAGGTTCGTCTATTTATTCAAAGATTGACTTACGTTCCGGGTATCATCAAATGCGGGTGAAAGAAGATGATATTCCAAAGACTGCTTTCAGAACACGTTACGGTCATTACGAGTTTATGGTCATGCCGTTTGGTTTAACTAATGCACCAGCTGTGTTCATGGACCTTATGAACCGAGTGTGTGGACCATACCTTGACAAGTTTGTCATTGTTTTCATTGATGACATACTTATTTACTCAAAGAATGACCAAGAACACGGTGAACATTTGAAAAAGGTGTTAGAAGTATTGAGGAAGGAAGAATTGTACGCTAAGTTTTCAAAGTGTGCATTTTGGTTGGAAGAAGTTCAATTCCTCGGTCACATAGTGAACAAAGAAGGTATTAAGGTGGATCCGGCAAAGATAGAAACTGTTAAAAAGTGGGAAACCCCGAAAACTCCGAAACATATACGCCAGTTTTTAGGACTAGCCGGTTACTACAGAAGGTTCATCCAAGACTTTTACAGAATAGCAAAACCCTTGACTGCATTAACGCATAAAGGGAAGAAATTTGAATGGAATGATGAACAAGATAAAGCGTTTCAGTTATTGAAGAAAAAGCTAACTACGGCACCTATATTGTCATTGCCTGAAGGGAATGATGATTTTGTGATTTATTGTGACGCATCAAAGCAAGGTCTCGGTTGTGTATTAATGCAACGAACGAAGGTGATTGCTTATGCGTCTAGACAATTGAAGATTCACGAACAAAATTATACGACGCATGATTTGGAATTAGGCGCGGTTGTTTTTGCATTAAATACTTGGAGGCACTACTTATATGGGGTCAAAAGTATTATATATACCGACCACAAAAGTCTTCAACACATATTTAATCAGAAACAACTGAATATGAGGCAGCGTAGGTGGATTGAATTATTGAATGATTACGACTTTGAGATTCGTTACCACCCGGGAAAGGCAAATGTGGTAGCCGATGCCTTGAGCAGGAAGGACAGAGAACCCATTCGAGTAAAATCTATGAATATAATGATTCATAATAACCTTACTACTCAAATAAAGGAGGCGCAACAAGGAGTTTTAAAAGAGGGAAATTTAAAGGATGAAATACCCAAAGGATCGGAGAAGCATCTTAATATTCGGGAAGACGGAACCCGGTATAGGGCTGAAAGGATTTGGGTACCAAAATTTGGAGATATGAGAGAAATGGTACTTAGAGAAGCTCATAAAACCAGATACTCAATACATCCTGGAACGGGGAAGATGTACAAGGATCTCAAGAAACATTTTTGGTGGCCGGGTATGAAAGCCGATGTTGCTAAATACGTAGGAGAATGTTTGACGTGTTCTAAGGTCAAAGCTGAGCATCAGAAACCATCAGGTCTACTTCAACAACCCGAAATCCCGAAATGGAAATGGGAAAACATTACCATGGATTTCATCACTAAATTGCCAAGGACTGCAAGTGGTTTTGATACTATTTGGGTAATAGTTGATCGTCTCACCAAATCAGCACACTTCCTGCCAATAAGAGAAGATGACAAGATGGAGAAGTTAGCACGACTGTATTTGAAGGAAGTCGTCTCCAGACATGGAATACCAATCTCTATTATCTCTGATAGGGATGGCAGATTTATTTCAAGATTCTGGCAGACATTACAGCAAGCATTAGGAACTCGTCTAGACATGAGTACTGCCTATCATCCACAAACTGATGGGCAGAGCGAAAGGACGATACAAACGCTTTAAGACATGCTACGAGCATGTGTTATTAATTTCGGAAACACTTGGGATCGACATCTACCGTTAGCAGAATTTTCCTACAACAACAGCTACCATTCAAGCATTGAGATGGCGCCGTTTGAAGCACTTTATGGTAGAAAGTGCAGGTCTCCGATTTGTTGGAGTGAAGTGGGGGATAGACAGATTACGGGTCCGGAGATTATACAAGAAACTACCGAGAAGATCATCTAAATTCAACAACGGTTGAAAACCGCCCAAAGTCGACAAAAGAGCTACGCTGACATTAAAAGAAAAGATATAGAATTTGAAATTGGAGAGATGGTCATGCTTAAAGTTGCACCTTGGAAAGGCGTTGTTCGATTTGGTAAACGAGGGAAATTAAATCCAAGGTATATTGGACCATTCAAGATTATTGATCGTGTCGGACCAGTAGCTTACCGACTTGAGTTACCTCAACAACTCGCGGCTGTACATAACACTTTCCACATCTCGAATTTGAAGAAATGTTTTGCTAAAGAAGATCTCACTATTCCGTTAGATGAAATCCAAATCAACGAAAAACTTCAATTCATCGAAGAACCCGTCGAAATAATGGATCGTGAGGTTAAAAGACTTAAGCAAAACAAGATACCAATTGTTAAGGTTCGATGGAATGCTCGTAGAGGACCCGAGTTCACCTGGGAGCGTGAAGATCAGATGAAGAAGAAATACCCGCATCTATTTCCAGAAGATTCGTCAACACCTTCAACAGCTTAAATTTTCGGGACGAAATTTATTTAACGGGTAGGTACTGTAGTGACCCGAACTTTTCCATGTTTATATATATTAATTGAGATTGATATTTACATGATTAAATATTTCCAACATGTTAAGCAATCAAACTTGTTAAGACTTGATTAATTGAAATATGTTTCATATAGACAATTGACCACCCAAGTTGACCGGTGATTCACGAACGTTAAAACTTGTAAAAACTACATGATGACATATATATGGATATATATATATATATATATATATATATATATATATATATATATATATATATATATATATATATATATATATATATATAGTTAACATGATATTATGATAAGTAAACATATCATTAAGTATATTAACAATGAACTACATACGTAAAAACAAGACTACTAACTTAATGATTTTTAAACGAGACTTATATGTAACGATTATCGTTGTAAAGACATTTAATGTATATATATCATACTAAGAGATATTCATACATGATAATATCATGATAATATAATAATTTAAAATCTCATTTGATATTATAAACATTGGGTTAACAACATTTAACAAGATCGTTAACCTAAAGGTTTCAAAACAACACTTACATGTAACGACTAACGATGACTTAACGACTCAGTTAAAATGTATATACATGTAGTGTTTTAATATGTATTTATACACTTTTGAAAGACTTCAATACACTTATCAAAATACTTCTACTTAACAAAAATGCTTACAATTACATCCTCGTCCAGTTTCATCAACAATTCTACTCGTATGCACCCGTATTCATACTCGTACAATACACAACTTTTAGATGTATGTACTATTGGTATATACACTCCAATGATCAGCTCTTAGCAGCCCATGTGAGTCACCTAACACATGTGGGAACCATCATTTGGCAACTAGCATGAAATATCTCATAAAATTACAAAAATATGAGTAATCATTCATGACTTATTTACATGAAAATAAAATTACATATCCTTTATATCTAATCCATACACCAACGACCAAAAACACCTACAAACACTTTCATTCTTCAATTTTCTTCATCTAATTAATCTCTCTCAAGTTCTATCTTCAAGTTCTAAGTGTTCTTCATAAATTCTACAAGTTCTAGTTACATAAAATCAAGAATATTTTCAAGTTTGCTAGCTCACTTCCAATCTTGTAAGGTGATCATCCAACCTCAAGAAATCTTTGTTTCTTACAGTAGGTTATCATTCTAATACAAGGTAATAATCATATTCAAACTTTGGTTCAATTTCTATAACTATAACAATCTTATTTCAAGTGATGATCTTACTTGAACTTGTTTTCGTGTCATGATTCTGCTTCAAGAACTTCGAGCCATCCAAAGATCCGTTGAAGCTAGATCCATTTTTCTCTTTTCCAGTAGGTTTATCCAAGGAACTTAAGGTAGTAATGATGTTCATAACATCATTCGATTCATACATACAAAGCTATCTTATTCGAAGGTTTAAACTTGTAATCACTAGAACATAGTTTAGTTAATTCTAAACTTGTTCGCAAACAAAAGTTAATCCTTCTAACTTGACTTTTAAAATCAACTAAACACATGTTCTATATCTATATGATATGCTAACTTAATGATTTAAAACCTGGAAACACGAAAAACACCGTAAAACCGGATTTACGCCGTCGTAGTAACACCGCGGGCTGTTTTGGGTTAGTTAATAAAAAAACTATGATAAACTTTGATTTAAAAGATGTTATTCTGAGAAAATGATTTTTATTATGAACATGAAACTATATCCAAAAATTATGGTTAAACTCAAAGTGGAAGTATGTTTTCTAAAATGGTCATCTAGACGTCGTTCTTTCGACTGAAATGACTACCTTTACAAAAATGACTTGTAACTTATTTTTCCGACTATAAACCTATACTTTTTCTGTTTAGATTCATAAAATAGAGTTCAATATGAAACCATAGCAATTTGATTCACTCAAAACGGATTTAAAATTAAGAAGTTATGGGTAAAACAAGATTGGATAATTTTTCTCATTTTAGCTACGTGAAAATTGGTAACAAATCTATTCCAACCATAACTTAATCAACTTGTATTGTATATTATGTAATCTTGAGATACCATAGACACGTATACAATGTTTCGACCTATCATGTCGACACATCTATATATATTTCGGAACAACCATAGACACTCTATATGTGAATGTTGGAGTTAGCTATACAGGGTTGAGGTTGATTCCAAAATATATATAGTTTGAGTTGTGATCAATACTGAGATACGTATACACTGGGTCGTGGATTGATTCAAGATAATATTTATCGATTTATTTCTGTACATCTAACTGTGGAAAACTAGTTGTAGGTTACTAACGAGGACAGCTGATTTAATAAACTTAAAACATCAAAATATATTAAAAGTGTTGTAAATATATTTTAAACATACTTTGATATATATGTATATATTGTTATAGGTTCGTGAATCAACCAGTGGCCAAGTCTTACTTCCCGACGAAGTAAAAATCTGTGAAAGTGAGTTATAGTCCCACTTTTAAAATCTAATATTTTTGGGATGAGAATACATGCATGTTTTATAAATGATTTACAAAATAGACACAAGTACGTGAAACTACATTCTATGGTTGAATTATCGAAATCGAATATGCCCCTTTTTATTAAGTCTGGTAATCTAAGAATTAGGGAACAGACACCCTAATTGACGCGAATCCTAAAGATAGATCTATTGGGCCTAATAAACCCCATCCAAAGTACCGGATGCTTTAGTACTTCGAAATTTATATCATATCCGAAGGGTGTCCCGGAATGATGGGGATATTCTTATATATGCATCTTGTTAATGTCGGTTACCAGGTGTTCACCATATGAATGATTTTTATCTCTATGTATGAGATGTGTATTGAAATATGAAATCTTGTGGTCTATTGTTACGATTTGATATATAGGTTAAACCTATAACTCACCAACATTTTTGTTGACGTCTAAAGCATGTTTATTCTCAGGTGAATACTAAGAGCTTCCGCTGTTGCATACTAAAATAAGGACAAGATTTGGAGTCCATGTTTGTATGATATTGTGTAAAAACTACATTCAAGAAACTGATTTCGATGTAACATATTTGTATTGTAAACCATTATGTAATGGTCGTGTGTAAACAAAATATTTTAGATTATCATTATTTGATAATCTACGTAAAGCTTTTTAAACCTTTATTTATGAAATAAAGGTTATGATTTGTTTTAAAAATGAATGCAGTCTTTGAAAAACGTCTCATATAGAGGTCAAAACCTCGCAACGAAATAAATTAATATGGAACGTTTTTAATCAATAAGAACAGGACATTTCATTTTGGACCCTTGTAACTTGAGCTAGTTGTTCTACAATGTGCTTGCCAATAACCCGGCTTGCTTTGTGTAACAACTATTTCTCTACTATGGTGTATATTTCATTTCTGAACAACATATATAAGTTCGGCTTTGTTTTGGAACACCATTCCTTTCGAAATAATACCGATCTCCTTATCATAAAAAACCCACGAAGCTTCTTGGTCATCATCGAATGGAAAACTATTACTAGTCTCACCTTGATTAACAAACCCGAAACGTGAAACTGGGGCAATCTCCAAATGTGGTTCCACTTCCTCGTCTCTACCTTCGTCACCAGAAACATTTTCTTCAACGCTATAATCAGAAACTGTACCGTCGGTTGCAGTAGACATACCATCATCTGAGTCTACCACATTTTGTTCTTCATCTCTTCGTTCTTGTTCATCTTCAACAACTGTTGAATGGTAGTTTGATGTTGATGGACCACCTTTCAAAGTTTGAATTAGATCCATAAAACCCGAACTTTGGGTGGTTGGAAAAACTTCCTCAAACTGAATTTCAATTTGAGCCTCGTAATTTGGATCATTATGAGAATAAAAATATATTGTTTCCAAAGTGTTATCATCAGTAAGTTCACTTTTCCATTCATTTCCATTGAAAATAACCCACAAGAACATTTTTAACGTGTGTGATCTTTGACTCACACCTACATAATTATACGCCATTTGGTTTAACTGCATATAGTTAACCTTGGTGTTCAACACAAAACTCCTTCTAATCGTTGTGTTATCACAGTAAGCCAACCATTTTGGAATGAAATCTGACATCCCCAAAGAAAATGAACCATAAATGGATGAATTATAGACATTTTTCTAATTGTTGATGTATGAAACTGATTAAGATTTGTTTGAATTGTGTTGTTGGTGTTTGAAACTGACTTTAAATGTTTGAATTGTGTTCTTGGTGATGTTTGTGTTTGAGTTCATGATAATGGTGATATAAATAAATGAAAAAAGATGATAAATTAGATTTTGACATGATAGGGTAGCAGGTTTCAGTCCATAATTGAGACTAGGGTTGCAGGTTTCAGTCCATTATTGAGACTGTTGAGGCAGACTGCAAAACCGAAGTTTGAAACTTCGGTTTTACTGTTTATCTGCAAAACCGAAGTTCCAAATTTCGGTTTAGCGTTTCTACTGACACAGCAGGGCAAAACCGAAGTTTGAAACTTCGGAAATGGCAAACCGAAGTTTCAAACTTCGGTTTTACCATTTAAAAAAAAAAACGATTTTTTCCATTTTTGCAAGAACCTTCATTAAAATTACTATTTAAAAAAATCATTTTAGAAGAGTATTTTAGAGAAGTGTGTATTTTAACTTGATTTATTACATAATAAGTTTAGATGATGAATAATGACCATTGGATTAAGGGGTTTTCTCATATTTTTGATCTAATGGTGATTTCACAAATGATTTATTACCTAATAATAACTCTCTTTTAAGGAATAGAGTAAGGCCTCTACCGATCCTGAGTTAATGAGTTAAGGAGTTTTTTTCTAAACGACTTATCTGAAAGAAGGCTTTGCAATCAACGAATTCTTTTACTATATCTCTACAGTCAATAATTTTATAGAGAAGAAGGTAAGCTTTCAAGCCGTAGCTTGCTGGTTTTTCCATCATCCAATCAAAAAAGAAAGAGAATGAAACCTGGCGAAAAAGAAATGAACAGGTACCACACATTCAGGTAGACGTTTCATTGGAAAATGTAGCAATTCCTTGATATCCTTTTTCGTCTTAGGAGGACTGTAAGTAAAATTATTAATTAATTGTAGGGCTTATGATTATTTTGATAATTATTTTAGACTTAATTATGTCAGTTATCCTTAAAGTTTACTATTAATTCACTCTGGACCCTAAATTTTTTTTTTCTTCATGATAACCCTTAATGTTTTGATTTGGTTTCATATTCATCCCTAGAACTAACGGGCTCAGGTGACTTAATGAAGATGACTTAACGCCAGTTAGTTCTAGAAACGAATATGAAACCAAATCAAAACATTGAGGATTATCATGAAAAAAAAACTTTAGGGCCCATAGTAAAAATAATGGTAAACTTTAGGGACGCGAAAGGGATTTTAATTTCAGTAATAATAATAATGATGATGATAATAATAATATAAGCTATAATGTGCTATTGCACTCTATTCGATAGTTATATATAGTTATATAAATGTATTACTCATTTAATAGCATTATTGAACCAAAAATTGAAATAGATGAATAGTGAATGAAAATGACTAACAACAGAAATATTCTTTGCCCGTGAGAAAACCCGGTAACTGGAGAATTAGTAAGTAAATGATGATCCCCGTTTACCCGTAGGGAACCCCGATAACACGATAATTAGTAACTAATGGGGACTCGACGATGAAGATAAGTATCAAACGAGAATGCTAAATAATAGGAAAAAAAATTACTTAAGACTTCATTAAGATTATTAGTCATTACAAAACACATGATTTCTCTTCCTTCGTAATCTACTCATTATTAGAATAAATAAGGTTTTTATTCCAGCGGTATCAAATGATCCCATCAATTTTCGAGTCATGTCGTAAACAAAAAGAGTGTGTTTGTTGTTCTAAAAATATACGCTCATTATTGAATGGAAACACTTAAAGCTAATTATAGCTAAAAACTTATAAATCTGTAAACCATATACCATATCGTTCATTCTTCTTACTTCCTTTTTCACTAAAAAAAGGAAGAATGATAGTTTTAATTGCTTTCATTTATTTTATATTTAAAAAACAAAAACTTAGTTACGCCAATATGTGTGTTATGTCTTATAATTGTGTTGAGCGTTGATCATGTATTGTCCCGATTTAAGTGATGTAAAGGGTGATGTTATGGTGATATAAATACCATCAGCATCTTGGTAAAGATAACAGAACAGAAGGAAAGGTTTAATTGTTGGGTTGTGTGAATCTTGAGAATTACAAGTTAGTGCAAGTGGTTAGCATCCTTGTTTTATTGGAATTGATTTTGGTTCGAGTTTATTTATTATTATTATTTTTTTTTATCTACTTGATAACAGGCTCTAGTATAATAACTCACTTGAGTCCTTTTAGTTTACTTAGGCCCATTCCATATAGATTAATCACTTAGGTCCATTTCCTATAGTTTAATCAGGTCCATTAGTGTTAACTAGGCCTATGAAGTCCATTATGTATCTAATTGTTTAAAGCCCAACTTTAATTCAAAGGTTTCTAGACTTATTTGATTAGGGCTCAGCTTGCATGATTACATTTTAAGGTCTAGAAAGTACATTAAACTAGTTCAGACCTGTAAGTAACTAAGATAACGGCACAAGACACAATAGCTTTATTATTTGCAAGGTTTGACAATTTATCGATGGATCCTACAAAATCGACTTTGAAACAAGAAAAAGAACATCAACATCATAGTTGTACATGTTCTTTACTTCAAGAGAACGGCTCATGTACCTAGACGTACCTCCGTGTCAAGATATATCAAACTTATCACAGTTCAGAACCCTTGGAGCCATCACTGGATGAAGAAAACAGTCACAACAAAAACTGAAAACAATTGATGACGTGGCTTTTAAGTAGTTATAATACGTCGGTGATACATCGGAACAAAAACCGAAAGTATATAACCTACGTCGGAACAAAACTGAAAGCATATTACCTATTTGTAGCCATATAAAATGAAAAAAATGTTAAATAATTAACTTTACCCGTTCAGGTAACCGGTAATGAAATGTTGACATTGGTACACTTTTTGAAAGTATATAGCCGAGAATGAGACGCAAATGGGTATATGAGCGACATCGGGACATTTGAGAAAGTATATAGCATATTTGTAGATTTAACCCTTGAGAAAAAGGTCCTGTTTATACTTCCGTACTGTTTTAGTTATAATTCATATTTATATGATCCGTTGTAAATTGTAATTGTTGTTTAGGATTAGATGTATATTTTAATTTGCTTATATGATTTTTTTTTTTTTTTTTAAAAAGCATGCTTATATGATTATATTTGTTGCACTACTATAGATGAATTAAGATGTGTTAGGGTTTAGTATGTAGGTTTAAGGTGTTCAACTGTTTATCATATATCTATACACATATATGCATATGAATATGATGATCATAGTTGGTGCAACTCAATCAGTTGAGACTAATGGGATTCTTAGTTTATACTCCGTAGAATTCTGTACAATGGGGTGTATGTAACAGTAACAATGAGTTCAGATCAAAACTCTGCATATTGACAGTTACCATCACACCTAAGATGGGGTGTACGTTTGTAATTGTATCATTAGTGTACACTCAGAGGCCTGTGCTACTGGCTTGTTTGTATACGAATGCACGGAAGTGCGTGTGTATTTTTGGTGCCTTGATTTTGTTATCTTATTTTTGTCTTTGCTAGCTTGTTTGGGAAAAGGCTTATTGTGAGCTGCAGTTAAATGAACAATCCTGTTTAGTCCGTGGTAGGTAAATATGTGTGATGTTTTGATATATAGTGTGTTAGTGGCTGAGTTTGTGTGGACATAATTAGTGTCTGAGAATGTGTGGACATAATTAGTGTCTGAGAATGTGTGGAAGGTAACTGTACATTCTTCCTAATTAAGAACTAACAACACAAACATTAGCAATTTTAGTTATAATGAAAAAGCTCTTGTTTTGTTATTAATATTATAAATTTTGATGAATAATCGAGAGATAATTTTATTGATAGATATAAACACCTATTTATACAGGCTAATAGGGAAATCAAATTACATAAGGAAACTAAATAGGAATCCTAATATGTCTCTATACTTGCACAACAAGCATATGAAAAACACGTATGGGAGGAATTTGGATATAACTCAAATTCCTATACTCCCCCTCGAGCATGAAGATTACGAGTGCCCAACTTGTTAAGCAAAAACTGCAACTGTTGCGTCCCTAATCTCTTTGTTAAAAGATCAGCTATCTGCATCGTAGTGGCGATGGGACAAGGAAGAACTTCTTTGGACTCAACTCTTTCACGAACGAAGTAACAATCCATTTCAACGTGTTTAGTGAGTTCGTGGAAAACGGGATTATTAGCAATATGACGTGCAGCTTGATTATAACAAAATAGCGGAGTTGGCTCTTTAGAATTAATGTTGAAATCCTTGAGAAGCCAACGAACCCATAAAATCTCACTAACCGTGGAAGCCATGGATCTATACTCTGCTTCTGCAGAAGAGCGAGACACAACTGATTGTTTCTTGGTTTTCCATGAGATCGGAGCTCCACCAAGTAGAAGTATGTATCCAGTTCGTGACCTACGCGTGTAAGGACAACCAAGCCAGTCAGAATCACAATAGGCTGAGAGATTAAAACCACCAGCTCGTGGTAGTAAGACACCTTGTCCAACCGTAGTTTTTAAATAGCGAAGTACTCGATAAACAGCATCCATGTGAGGTTGTCTCGGATCAGCCACAAACTGTGATAAGACATTAACTGAATACGTAACATCAGGTCGTGTAGACTGCAAATAAAGTAATCGACCAACTAGACGACGATAGCATGTTGCATCAACTTTTGGTGCATCTTCACATTGATCTAACTTGTGATTTTTCTCAATAGGAAAAGTACTTGGTCTACACCCATCAAAATTGCAATCGGCTAAAATGTCTAAGGTGTATTTCCTTTGACTCAAGACTAAACCTTCAGACGTCTTAACCACTTCAATACCGAGAAAGTACTTGAGGTTTCCAAGATGCTTTATACTAAATTGTGTATCCAGGTCATCCTTGGTTTGTTTGATTTTAGTAGTATCATTCCCAACTAAAATCACATCATCAACATAAATAAGTGCGGCTACGAAGATACCTTTATCATCATATATGAACAACGAATGATCAGCTTTTGACTGATGAAAACCAAGAGCAACAAGCGCATGGGTAAACTTGTGATACCAGTTTCATGAGGCTTGTTTCAAACCATAAATAGACTTCCTGAAACGACAGACGCGTGTGTCTCCTTCCTTGGCGAAACCTTGCGGAATCTTCATATAGATCTCTTCATCTAAGTCGCCATGTAAAAAAGCGTTATTTACGTCTAACTGATGGATGTGCCAATTGTTTTTCATTGCTACAGACAACAATACTCAAACTGTAACAAGCTTAGCGACCGGGGCAAAAGTATCATGGTAATCGACACCTTCCATTTGAGTGAAACCTTTAGCAACGAGACGCGCTTTATATCTCTCAACGTCCCCATTTGGTTTATACTTAATCTTATAAACTCATTTAGAGTCATTGGCTCTTTTCCCAACGGGAAGCTTTTCGAGACTCCATGTGCCATTATCTTCAAGAGCACAGACCTCCTTTTGCATTGCCTCTTTCCATGACTTGCTTTTAACAGCCTGATAAAAAAACTTTGGCTCATCGTAGGAATCGATGGCAGCTAAAAAGGCCTTGTGAGATGTAGAAAAGGATTCATAAGAAACAAAATTGGAAAGAGGATGTACCATGGAGTCTTGATGTGCGGGAGTGCGTGCATTATCAACCGAAGGGGGTAATTGAACAACAAAATCATCCAGATAACGTGGCTAACTTTTATGTCTTCTTGATCTGCTGTGTTGTTCAGTAGTAGCCAAAGAATCTTCATTGACCGAGTTATTCAAAACATGACCTTCCCCATCAGAATTATTATTATTTTGGTCCAAGGTCTCACTATTACTTTGCTCATGATGACTTGTTTCTTGGGCCAAGTCGCCATTATTTATGTGTGGGTTATTATGACCATCACCTTCATCAGTAATTTCACTTGGTGGTATATCATAAACAAAAGGATCATTCATAATATCAAACTGATTTGTGGTGTCTTCTAACCGTGTAGAGGTAATTTTAAAAGGAAACTTATTTTCAATGAATCTAACATCTCTTGAGATAACAATTTTATTATCCTTGATATCATAAATTTTGTATCCTTTTGTTCCTTTTGGATATCCTAAAAACATACCCGGTCTCCCCCTTACTTCGAATTTGTCTCCATTAGTCGAGGTGTTCCTATAATATACCAAGCAACCAAATATTTTCATGAAGTTGTAGTCAGGTTTTTCTTTGTAAACAACTTCGTAAGGACTTTTGTTTTTAATAACTTTAGAAGGTAGACGATTGATGATGAAGGTTGCAGTTAACACACATTCTCTCCAAAACTTCTTAGGTAGCCCAGCTTCATACATTAAAGCCCTAGCCGTTTCAAGTAAATGACGATGTTTTCTTTCTACAACTCCCTTTTGTTGTGGTGTGTGTGGACATTCTGTTTCAAGAAGAATACCATTCTCATTATAAAAACTTTGCATATCAATGGAGGTAAATTCCCCTCCATTGTCACTACGAATTCTTTTGATGGGCTTACCAAACTGAGTTTTTATCATGTTATGAAAATTCATCAAACAACTACTAGCTTCATATTTGAATTTCAAAAGAAAAACCCAAACGGATCGACTAAAATCATCGACAATGGTTAAGAAATAATTAGCACCAGATAGAGACGGGACACGATATTTACCCCAAATATCACAATGAATTAACTCGAAACATTCATTAGTCTTAATACTACTAACTTGAAAAGGAAGTCTAGTGTGTTTAGCTTTAGAACAAGAATCACACATTTGATCAAATTTACTATTACTAAGAAAATCTATTCGAATGAGTTTGTCACTAGATGCATGTCCTAATCTTTTGTGCCAAGTATCCATAGTTGTCATCACCTTTTTACCATTGCATCACAACGCATCCAAGGCATGTAATTTTGATCAGCCTCGTTTGGTTTCTTGATGGTGCCATCAACAAATCCCACTTTGTTTTTCGCATAAAGAAAGTTAATCATCTCTTGTGACCAGTCAGAATAATTACTGTCTGAAAGGGTTTCATTGACGTGCATTTGTTTGGGGTAATCTGATGGATGGATGTACATCGGTGAGTTGGTGTCGATAACTCCATTCTTGTTTGAACTTTCTGTGTCGCCTGCCATGATTGATTGATTTTGAAAGGTTTATTGATTCTGTAATTCTGTTGAAATTGGTTTTGGGAGTTACAGAGGTTTTAATTCGATTGAATTTGGATGATTCAATTATGGATTTTGGTTGATTTTGGTCGACTAGGTTTAGCGGATCTTCTGCTCTGATACCATATAAATTTTGATGAATAATCTAGTGATAATTTTATTGATAGATATAAACACCTATTTATACAGGCTAATAGGGAAATCAAATTACATAAGGAAACTAAATAGGAATCCTAATATGTCTCTATACTTGCACAACAAGCATATGAAAAACACGTATGGGAGGAATTTGGATATAACTCAAATTCCTATAAATATAATACTAAACATAGACGTAGTTTGTATAGTTTTCGTATCTGAATATGTATACCATTTTTTTTATTGTTTGAAACCGTGCATACTTACATAGGTAAAATTCAAAAATCAGATGTTTAGAACATACCTAACAAGTTACTATATGAATTTCAGGAGAATGCAGACAGAGCCCGTCTATCGTTGACAGATCGTAAGATAAAGGAGAAGTTAGATTCCCATGTGGCAGACACTGTATAGTCTGTTGGATTGTTTGAAGGTCGGGTCAGCTGATCTGGTTGAGTCGAGTGATTTCAGAGCTTATGGTGGCGTTGTACCAGGTATGTCCTGTTACCTGGTACGTACAGTGAAGGTTACTTATCGAAAGTAATGTAAAGTCTGTTAATCAAGAGTCTATATATGAGTTTACATCTCTATCTATGATATAGTGTTAGGACGAGATGAGATGAGAACCGTGACACGTTTTATTTATACTTCTTTTTAAATGAAAAAGTCACGGTTGCCTCTTTTGGGCTCCCTCATTTTCATTTTTTTTTTTTTTTTTTGATGGTTTAGGTTTTTCAATCTGATGGGTTTTCTAGCTTAGCTTAAACCCAGCTCTTTCCTTGAGTCAGTTTCATCTTTTCAATGTGGCTCTTGATTATGTTCGCTCACTAAGTCAAGTTGAGTTATATCAGACTTTAGCATGGCTCGATCCATTAAAGCATGGATTTTTTTAATAATTAACAAAATAGTTTCTAGTCACACTTGTATTAGATGATGTTTTATACGGAGTATAATAATATAATAATAACCAAAATGATTTCAAGCACATAGTAATAAGACCAATTCTAATGGGGCATCAAAAATTTCCGTCAGATGACATGGAAAGCTAGGTGACAGGGCTCTGACGCCCCTAACGCCTCTAATGGGGCGTCAGAGCTGACGGAAAAGGGGCGTTAGTCATATATGTGACGGAAATGGGAGAAAGTGTCAAATCCTCTCCAGCCAATCAGATTTTAGCATTAATTTTTATATATTTTTAATTAATATATTTTATATCCAACACCAATAATATTTTACTACGTCATTCACCGCAATTTTAGCACTCAAAATTTAACAGTCCCCGTTAAAAAACTTCACTTCTTGACCTTGACTTTGCAACATCACCAAAAAGTGCACAATCTGACGGTTTAAGGATTAGAACAAAACAAGGGTGCATGTTAAAAACTGGTAATAAGACAAAAAAGTACACGCAACTCTTTTTCGTGAGTCTTTTTCTTTGGTTTTTGGCAAGGACATGGTTTTAAAGTTGGTAGTTTAATTATAAGATGAATCATCTTATAGGCTTAAACAATTTTCCCTATTAATTTATTATTAATACATTAAACTAAAAGCGTCGTCTTCTTTGATACTAACGAAATCAAGAGGGTCCACTTTGGCCTATATATTATGTTTATTATGAAAGTCCCGATCTACCAAATTTGAACACTTTGGCCTATATATTATGATGGTTTCACTGTTGAGAAATAGGCAGCTTAATTATCAAGGAATAAACAATTACTATTTCCACTAAAGTGTCCTGTCTTATCTCTCTTCTATTCATAAGGTATCCATCTCCTTTGCTGCTAATCTTTATCAACTATTTTTTCTTTCTTCATTCTCCATTAATCTTTTGATAACTTTAATTACACATGACAATGCCATTCAAAGACTTAGAGCACCTCAGTGTATCATTTCAACTTATAACAGAAGCCACTGAAAACTTCACAACTATTATCGGAAAGGGCGGATATGGCCCTGTTTATAAGGGTCATCTCTCACTCTCTGGTCAAAACGAACTCACCACCACCGTGGCTATAAAGCGACTTGATACTAGAATTTCGGGTCAAGGCCTTAAGGAGTTCTTAACAGAGATTCAATTGCTATCTCGTTATAAACATCCAAACCTCGTCTCCCTTCTTGGTTTCTGCAATCAAGGCCCTGAAAAAGCTCTTATCTATGAGTATGCACATCGCGGTAGCCTGGACAAGTACCTATCTACGGCTGAGAATAATCCCACTTGTCAACTGACATGGGAGCAACGACTAAATATTTGCATCGACGCAGCACGTGGTTTGGATCATCTACACAACCACGTTGCACAACATGAACGAGTTATTCATAGAGACGTTAAGAGTGCTAATGTTCTCTTAGATAGTAACTGGAGGGCAATGATCTCAGATTTTGGTCTCTCCAAAATTGGTCGTGCCAACGAAAATGATTCGTATCTCATCACCAACGCGTGTGGCACACATGGCTATTGTGATCCCTCTTACCAACATACCGGAATATTGACGAAGGAGTCAGACGTTTATTCATTCGGCGTCGTACTGTTTGAGGTCCTATGTGGCCGGTTGTGCTTCTTTAAAGATGCAGAGGGTAAACAACGATTGTTACCTCAACTGGCCCAGAGCTATTACAAGAAAAATAAACTAAGTCGGATTATTGATCCAACTTTGAGGGACTACTTGGACTCAAACTCCATGAAAAAGTTCTCACGGATTGCATATCAATGTTTGTTGGACGATCGGGAAGGACGCCCGTCAATGGATCTGGTGTTACATGAACTTGAGAGAGCACTACACCTCCTGGTAAGTTTCTAATGAAGTTATTTTATGTATAAGGAAAATAACTACGTTGTTTTGGCGACAACGTGAATGTTAATGAATCTCGTAAGAAATAGTTTTGAAAAATACTAGGCGGTGAGAGCAGCAAAGTCTTGCACAATATCCTGAAAATTGTCCTGCACAGTGTTTTAGGATTAAAATAATTTTATTTGAAAATTAATGAAATTAAAATCAGCAAATATGTCTAACCGATCAATATTACTATTTAATATTATTTGTTAATATTAATAATTAAAATTGTTAGGAATTTATGGACCCTAAATAACGATCACCAATTGAGTATGGTGATCCCACAAACAACAAACGGACAAAATAATGAAAGAAAAGTAAACGACACAAGATATTACGTAGTTATATGCAATCGTTGGGATTGCTTTAGTCCACGGCCAACTAGAGAGTAATTTATTGATTTTTGTGTTTAAGGGTTACACTACAATAAGGTTTAATTTATAGAAAACCTAGATTATAGAAACAAAATCCAATACCAAATATAGACAAAAAATTCGGATCTTCCAACTTGTCCTCCAAGTCAGGACGATCCCACTTGGATCAGGATTTCTGATTCCACCCAAACAGACGATCCAACTTGGATTAGGATTTCTGATCCCTCCCAAGCAACGATCCCACTTGGATCAGAATTTCTGATCATGATTTCCTTGTCCTTGCGACTTGTTTTGTTCTAGCTTCACACCACAACAATCTCCCACTTGAAGATTGAACAAACCCAATCTCGTCAACCCTTCAAACCAAAATACATTCATTCCAACCAAGAACGTCGAACCACCTTTTATACAGCCAATCAAACATGGGACACGCAAACTCAACAACGCTGGAAGAGTAGACTTTCGATACAAGGTCTTCAACACTACTTGTCGAAATCAAATCAATAACCCTTAAAACTCTCTAGTCGACGTCTTCTCTCATCAGTTCATAAGAAGACCTGTTGAAGCTATGCAAATTTAACTTCCCGATCGTAACCACCTTGGTACACATATCAGCATGATTCTTAGTACCAGGAACTTTCGTAACAACTAAAGTACCATCTTCAATGAGTTTGCGAATTTTATGATACCTTAGCTTTATATGCTTCGTACGACCATGAAACGCCGGGTTCTTCCCTAAATGGATAGCACTTTGATAATCAAAGTAAAGGACCCAATTTTGTTGAACTCGCCCCAACTCCATAAAATTCTTCAACCAAACTAGTTCTTTTCTTGCTTCGGCGACGGCCATATATTCAGCCTCCGTTGTTGATAATGCAACACATCTTTCGAGTCTAGAAAACTAACTAATCGCAGTCTTCCCAACCGTGAAAACATAACCCATAGTGCTTTTCCCCGAATCATCACATCCACCCAAATCAGCATCAACGTACCCTCTTAAAATGTAATCACTTTTAGTGAATTGAAACCCCATTTTAAAAGTACTTTTTAAGTAGCGCAAAATCCACTTTATTCCTTCCCAATGCTCAATACCCAGTTTCGACATAAACCGACTCACAACTCTCACTGCATGAGCTATGTCGGGTCTTGTGCATACCATAGCATACATAACACTTCCAACCGCATATGCATAAGGAACTTGAGCCATTGCCTCTTTCTCTTTATCCGTTGTAGGTGATTGACTCTTCGATAACTTCAAAGTGCCGCATAAAGGCAAGGATCGTGCCTTTGAATCTTCCATGTTGAACCGCTCTAACACTTTCTCGACATACTTGGTTTGAGACAAAGTTAAAGTACCTTCAACCCGATTCCTTGTAATACTCGTCCCGAGTATTTGTTCAACAGCACCCAAATCTTTCATTTCGAACTCAAGACATAATTGTCTCTTCAACTTATTAATCTCCGACATGTCCGATCCTGCAATTAACATATCATCAACATATAGTAACAATATAACATAGGAGGACTTGAATTTCTTCAAGTTGCAACAATGATCCGAATTGCTTCTCATGAAGCCTTTCCTAGTCATAAAGTCATCGAAATTCAAGTACCATTGCCGAGGTGCGTGTTTCTACCCGTACAGAAAACCCACTTCTCTTTACCAACTACCTCGAAGCCCATAGGTTGCATCATGTAAATCTCTTCATTAAGATCCCCATGTAAAAACGCGATCTTAACATCTAACTGTTCTAGATGTAAGTCATCGGCAACAACAATACTCAAAACCAACCGAATAGTAGTCATCTTCACAACCGGCGAGAAAATCTCTTTAAAATCGACCCCCTCCCTTTGTTGAAACCCTTTAACTACTAACCAACCCTTGTACCGCTTTTTCCCGTCTAACTCATCTTTGACCCGAAAGACCCATTTATTTTGCAACGCATTTTTATTTGGAGGTAATTTCACTAGTGACCATGTCTTGTTCTTTATTAGTGACCCCATCTCTTCTTTCATAGCAAGCTCCCAGTGTATGGATTCTTTAGAATGTCTTGCTTCAAAATAACTCACGGGTTCACCATTTTCGATATAGAGAAAGTGGGTTACCGATGGATAAAACCTAACATTAGGTTTGGGCGTTCTACTTGAGCGTCTCAATGGTGGTGTATCGGGTTGTGGTGATTGAGTTACATTGCCACTATCTCCACCATTAGAGCTCCCACTACTTTCGGAGCTTTCACCACTCTCCGAATCATCCCCATCGTTTTGATCCTCACCGTTACTCTGTAATTCAATAGTTTCCGAACTCCCACTAGAACCTGTATTCACATTAACAATATCATCAAACATAACCGAATCATTATTGGAATTAACCGTTACCTTAGTGCCATACAACAAGTTTTCATCAAAGATAACATCTCGACTACGAATCACCTTCCTCGCCTCATTGTCCCAACACCTATAACCCATGTCATCCAAACCATACCCGATAAATGTACATCTTCTTGATTTTGCATCAAGCTTGTCTTTGTTAATGTCTTTGGTCTTCACATGAACATTACAAGCGAAAACCCTTAACTGAGCCAAACTCACCTTTTTACCGGTCTATTCTTCTTCAGGAATTTGAAACTCTAACGGTGTCGAGGGTCCCCTATTAATCAAATAAGCTGCCCTATTCACCGAATCCGCCCAAAACATATTTGGTAGACCCGCATGTAACCGCATACTCTTAGCCCTTTCATTGAGTGTCCAGTTCATGCGTTCGGTAACCCCATTGTGATGTGGTGTTTCCGAAACTGTTTTCAACAAACGAATACCATGTTCTGATAATAGTCTTTAAACTCTTTGCTGCTGTATTCACCTCTATTGTTAGATTTCAAGCACTTAACTTTCAAGTTAGTATCGTTTTCAATAGAAGCTCTCCACACTTTAAAAGTAGCAAATACATCAGATTTAGCCTTAAGAAAGTAAATCCATACCTTCCTTGTGGAGTCATCAATGAAGGTGACATAGTAGTAGGAACCACCATGTGACTCGACCGTTGTAGGTCCATAAACATCAGAATGAACAAGTTCAAGCTTCTTCTTATTTGATGCAATTCCCGATTTCCCGAATGACACCTTCTTTTGCTTCTCCAAGGAACATGGTTCGCAAAACCCGATATTCATTTTCTTTAAATTCGGAATCTTTCCATTAGAAACTAGAAACTTCATCCCCTTCTCACTCATATGCCCTAAACGACGGTGCCATCGAGTAGAATCGGCCCCTACATTACTCGTCACATTAACCTCATCATCATCGAATACCTTGACCATGTATAAAGTTCCCCTTTTATGTCCCGAAACCACAACACGACCATCCTTATGAACTCGCCACTTGCAATCTCCAAAGGTAGTATGATTACCTTCTTCATCCAATGACCAACTGAGATAAGCTTCCGTTCTAAATCCAATCGGATCCTTGGGATGTCTTTAATATCACGTCTCCAATGCCTCTTATGTTTAGGCGTTTGTCATCTGCCAATCTTACTTTCCCCCGATACGGTTTAAAATTCTTCATCATATCCTTACTAGGATTAGCGTGTAATGATACACCCGAATCCATGATCCAAACTTCAACCGAATTTTCAACACAACACACCAAAGCGTCATCCGTAT
Source organism: Rutidosis leptorrhynchoides (assembly GCF_046630445.1). Classification (NCBI taxonomy): domain Eukaryota; kingdom Viridiplantae; phylum Streptophyta; class Magnoliopsida; order Asterales; family Asteraceae; genus Rutidosis; species Rutidosis leptorrhynchoides. The sequence continues at coordinate 51,717,556 of NC_092339.1, forward strand.
CTTCGGAAGTAAAGTTCACCCTAGCGTTATCCGCTTTCGGATTCTTACATTGAGGGCTAAAGTGACCCTTTTGATTGCAATTCCAACAAACCGCCAATTCTCGGTCCCTAGAGTTATACCTCTTCTTGAATTTATTACCCTTCTTCTTACCCTTATCGTTCTTCCTGCCCCTTTTGTCAGTATTCAAGAGCGATCCTGATGATTCCTCGGAATTCCTCCTACGAGTATCTTCTCCAAGAATCAAATCCCGAATCCCCTTAAACTTGAGTTTAGAAGTTCTCGTAGAACTACTAACCGCCGTAACGGTACCCGACCAACTTTCAGACAAAGACGAAAGCAAGATCAGTGCATGAAGGTCATCATCAAATACAATCTCCACCGAAGCAAGTCTTGAGATGAGATTGTTAAAATCATTGACATAATCCGTAGCACTAGCACCCTCCTTCATCTTTTGGTTGAATAATTGACGCATGGGTAAAACCTTATTAACAGCATTAGGTTTCTCATACATGTTTGTAAGTGCGTTAATGCACCCAAACGTAGTCTTCTCGTTAATAACATTATAAGTAACGTTTTTGGCAAGAGACATCCTAACCGCCCCTAAAGCTTGGCTATCTAATAGATCCCAATCCTCTAGTTTAACATCATTAGGTTTATTCTCCTTTAAAGGTTAGTGCAGTTTTTTCTGATACAAATAATCCTCTATTTGTATCTTCCAAAACCCGAAATCCTTCCCATTGAACCGATCAATTCTAAACTTTCCTTTATCCGCCATCGCGCCCTTTAATCGAACCTATGCTCTAGATACTAGTTTTTAGGAATTTATGGACCCTAAACAACGATCACCAATTGAGTATGTTGATCCCACAGACAATAAACGTTCAAAATAATGAAAGAAAAGTAAACGACACAAGATATTACGTGGTTATATGCAATCGTTGTGATTGCTTTAGTTCACGGCCAACTAGAGAGTAATTTATTGATTATTGTGCTTAAGGGTTACAATACAATAAGGTTTAATTTATAGGAAACCTAGAAGGTAGAAACAAAATCCAATACCAAGATAGACCAAAAATTCGGATCTTTCAACTTGTCCTCCAAGTCAGGACGATCCCACTTGGATCTGGGATTTCTGATCCCACCCAAACAGACTATCCCACTTGGATCATTTCTGATCCCTCTCAAGCAAACGATCCACTTGAATTAGGATTTCTGATACTGATTTCCTTGTCCTTGCGACTTATTTTGTTCTAGCTTCACACTACAACAAAAATAACTTAACTCCTTTGCCTTATTTAGACGTCTCACACTTCTTGTGTAAAGCAGTACATTGTAGGTTTGGCATCGCCACATAATACTCTTCACGATAATATGACCTTTGTCTTATATCCTAAGGGGTGACCTAGTAGTTGGATGCTTGGTCAGTTTGCCGTTTGTATTGCTACTACAGTAATGTGTATATAAGGCATGATCATTACTGTAATAGTTAAACGTTTTTATAATTCAATTCTTTTGTAATCTGAATTCATAGTAATCGAATAAGAATCATTTGGCTTTCAGTTTCTTGTATCCTTTTCTTGTTTTATAAGAGTATGAATTGGTTATGCTCTACAGTTATTTTCTAGTGGCGATGAGAATAACTATCATGATATCTCATCAGAAGTGACTATATCTCGAGGAAATTGGAAACCGATATGTTTTCCCGAATCTTGGTTATCTCTTTACCCTTCTATTACATTTTCATAAAGCTTCCAAATATTTTTGTTTAGTCTTTCAATATGATATAACATAATGTTACTTGTTCGTTTCATGAATTTCTAAACTAATGAGTTCATATGACTTCAGGGATCAAGATGTTCCCACGTCGAACCAGGCCGAGTTGAGTCATTCAGAATTTGTTGTTACTGGGGAACATTTGGGGTCAAGTTTCGACACTCTGGTTAAGGTATGTTACTGAAATGAGTCCAAACTCTGGTAGCCACTGCAAAATCTGCTTTCATTTGTACAACATCAAATTGATATTGCCTTTGTTTGTATTTATGTTTCTTTTCGTATCATTGCATGGGGTTCACTAATTTCCTGTTATGTCACCTGGTGACACTATCTTGTCATTAATTTCTTGCTTTTACAGAGTTTCTCAGATAGAAAGAAGTCATTGGTGAACAATGGAGGTCAGTTTGGAGGTTCATATGTCACGGACTGGGTTGCTGTACTGACGCTTTCTAAAACGGTTAGTTACACTCTCAACCAAAGATATAATTAAGTATATGTAAATGAGAAACTCTAGTAGCTATTTTATCTCAAAACTAAGTGTATTTAGGTTACTAGTTGGGCCGAAGATACATCTGGGAGACTTGTATATGAATTCGCTGCCTGCATTACATTAGTTATATCTGGAGTAGCTAAACATCTGAAAGCTTCTGTGGCCACCAAAGATTCTAGGGTGGGGACAAATGGTCTTAAAGAGATATTGGATCATGCTAAAGCATCTGGTGTCATAGATACTTTGCTCTCTTGCTTAGTGACTTGTGGTACAAGTCTCATGTTTGGCTCCTCAAATTTGTTACGTGCTGCTTGTGAAGCATGTGAGGCTATTTGGTCACTAATAGATGCTTTTGAGATTCAATCAACAAAAGAAAATGCACCTATGTTTCCATTAAGCTCAATGTATTCACACTCTTTGGATCGGATTAACATTAAAGGAGATGAATGTGAACCATTTATCGATAAAGATTATGAAAAAATAGTAGAATCAATGACGCAAGCATTCCTCAGGTTTGAAGCCATACGGGTTGCTATCTTCTATAGTCTTCGGCAGCGGTTGAAAGCCTCGTGGTCTTCTGCAATTCAGGTGATTATAAAGGCTTTACATGCAATGTCACTATCCGCCCCCATGGTGGAATATTTATATATTTAAAAGAAAAAATTATTGTTGTGTGTGTGTGAGTTTGTCTTTGAAAAAATAAAAATACTTCAACGGATTAAAGCTACTTATATGTTAACTCAAATACAATAGTTTATTATCTCAAGTAATATGCTTTAGGAGGTCCATTCATATGTAATACACTTAGGGAGACATCATACCAGTTTGATTCCTATTAGACCCTTTTTGTTATTTTTACTTTGTTTACTCTTTTCACCCTGTTTTCCCCCAGATAAGAGTGTAAAATGTAGCCAAACCCACTCATTAATAACTAGTTACACATGCATTTCCTAAGGGGTTGGTATATATGTTTGTTTCAGATTATCTTAAGGTGCTGCCTGCATAATGATTCGGTTGCTAGGGTTTTATGTGGTCTCTCTAGTTCCTCCTCAGTGGTTGATTCAGGTGGTGAAAATACAATCATTTCAGAGGTTTTTTCAATAATCTCTCTCTGTGCTTCATTCGATACAGATCCGCAAGAAGAAGATATAAAAAGCCTGAAAAGTGAAGTATCTGATCCAAATGACTTAATTCTTCAGTCATGCCTTTTTTTAGCTTCAGTTGCACAAGCCATAGATGTTGAAACTGGAGAAACTACTGCAGTTATTATGCTTACATCGTCACCTGAAACGCAACGGTCACGCCTCTCTGTTCTGGCCCACCATTACTCTTTGTCAGATGGAATACAAAATTTTCGACCCCATTCTATGTCTGCCATGTTGGCACTTGGATACATGTGCTCCCTTGAATATAATGAGTCTGTTGCAACATCAATTCGTGAAATAGCCGTTCCCTTGATCCCACCTAGTGCCACACTAGGTGATTATCTAAGGATGTCGACAACAGACGCGCAAGGAGATAAAACCGGTAACAATATGGTCTCATACTGGCACGGGTTCAGGGATTGGATAGTTGTTTTGTTGCATTTCAAGATACAGTGGGGTGGGCCTTTAGCTATTCAGGACTTTGGTGGTCGCAATATCCCCCAAAGTCTTATAGATCTGTTAGGAAACAAGCAGCAGCATTCAGATGAAATTGGACTCTCGCCTCTTGGGGTTGTGTGGGCAGTTTTTTCATTAGTCTTGTGTCTTCAAGGCGACAGTTCATTTATTCGCCAGGTGTTTCTTAAGAGTGAACATGTAAAAGCGTTGAATGTTTTAATATCTGATGTCCATCTTAAGCTTTTACAGTGTTGGGGTGGACTTGGTGGAGGAAAAAAGGGAGTTAAAGAAACAGTTGATTGTGTAGCTTATCTTTTGGGGTTTCCATTTGTGGCTTCTGAGGAGAGTAAAAGAAGCATGAAGAAGTATATTAAAATCCTTTTAGAGGTATATATCGATATGTAATTACGTACATAATGTCTATTCAGTTTTTTCATACTGGTATGAAAGAATTGAATGTTGTAATTACACCTTCAAATAATTTTGCAAAAAATAATTATTGCTTTAAAATCTTCAGGTAGGACTTCCAGGGCAAATACTCATCTGTTTTGAACATTTGGAGACAAAGGATACTGAAATACCTCTTAACCTTCTTTTAAAAATGGTCTCTCATCGGTCACTGGCTGTCGAACTAGTTGGGAAAGGTCTCTTAAATCCAGATTTAATGAAAAGGTTACTCGATGATTCATCACCAACTCAAGTCAAGTTACAAGTTCTGCAAATACTTTCAGCAGTAGCTGAACTGGATGAGGTCAGTACTTGATAGTTACAAGTCCCAATCTTAATCTGTATTAGTAGCTGATTTGGTTTGTTTTACAAATGATAATATAAAAAGATAAATTACAAATAAAACAATTTAGTCAATTTAAAAGTTGACTTTCAAATTTCTTAAATGTTCCAGTTAGTTACTGGCGGTTTGGTATCCACATTCCCTCACCACTTGTTAGAGTAATGATGTAAGGATACATAACCACTAAATACCATTTCGAACCAAGGATTGAATCATTTCTCGAAGGTCTTATTCAAGTTGATTTTTGTTATAAATGAGATGAGATTCCATATACTGCAATTCCTAGTGATATAGTAGCGTATATATTGTAGGGGTTTTATAAGCATATAGATGGAGCGGAAGTTTTACAACAGTTGAAGGCTTTCCTAACTCATGAAGACCCAATCATGCGTGCCTGGACGTTGTTGGTTATAGGAAATATGTGCTATCATAGCTCCTACTTTTATAGCTTGTTGGTAAGTATTATGAGATGATTCTATATTACATCTGCAAAATAGACGTGTGTATTTTATTCAATCTATTTCCTGATTACTTGATGCTCATTATATTACAGGCAAAACACAACATCATTGGTCTGTTGGTCGGTCGGTTATTTGATAAGGACACTAATGCCGTGTATGCTGTAAGATGTCTTTGTGTTTTCGACTAGTTATTCTCCATCAATTTTTTTTATTTATATATACATGATGAGTGCTTTCGTGACGTTATCTATTTTACAGATTTTGTGGGCAGCATTACATAGTGATTTTTTTTATGAAGACATACGGATATGTATACCCCAACTTGCAGAAATGCTACTTTCAGCAGATACCACAGACGAAGAAATTAAAAAGATTTCTCTTTGTCTTGGCGCTCTTTCTGCCCACTCCGACAAACTTATTGAAGATATGATCTCTAAAGGAGCACTGAATGTAATACCTATATATCATCTTTCATATATATATATATATATATATATATATATATATATATATATATATATATATATATATATATATATATATATATATATATATATATATATATATATATAATACAAGAGTGTTTGTAGTACCACTTTTGATGTTCACACTTTATATAATTTGACATGTATATCTATTATTCATGGTTCTTGTAGGCTTTATTAAAGGTGGTGGCAGATTACTCAAACATGATGGATGCTATTGATGAGTCACAGCTACACACAAGTCTTATGCCATTAGCTACAATGTGTGTTTATCAACCTTGTAGAAAGATCATTCGCTCATCAGACGTGTACGAGATTATTAGAAAACTACGTCACTCACCAGATAAAGACATTGCTGATGTGGCTATTCTCATTGTAAGTAGAGCCTCCAAATTTAAAAACATAAGTAATATTCTTAGTAACATTATGTAATGCAATGAAACCGTACGTTCGGTTTTAAAAGAAGCTCTTCGGCATTACAAGATCCTATGATATTCAATTTACATATTCATCCTCTCAATTTATATATAGAATATAGAATATTAATGAAGTTAAGTGGGGAAATAGAAGGAAAACTTGGAATGACGATTAATTGTTATGAGCTTTCCCATAACTTATGTGCCGAGCACGTGACACCTCCTAACCAACTTAATGACTGCCTATAAATAGCAAGTAGTTAGTAGTACCTCAATAGCGTTAGATATTGTTGATGTGTATGTTAACACCATTCTCTCCCTTTTCTCTCAAGTATTGTAACTACTTTTAATGGACTAATTTCTATTTCTATTTCTATTTCTATTTCTATTTCTATTTCTATTTCTATTTCTATTTCTATTTCTATTTCTACTAAAAGAGACTAAGAATTTGGTAGTTTTCTTTGCTTTTGGATGTGCCAACTCCAAAAGGTCAAATAAGTTAAACTTGACGGGTAATATTGGTAAATGTTAGGGATAAAGTTGTGCATAAAAGATAACTTGGGAAGGTAATATGTAATTTTCTAATTTAATATAATAATTATTAAATAAAACTACCCAATTTTTTGACGGGATTTATCTTCTTTTTTTTCGACGCGAGTTAAATTTCTCTGTCATCACCGTTTAACTTGAAATAATTTTACGAACAAAACGCAACTAATTATAATCGAAACGGAGTTTTTTTTCTAACAAAGAAAACATTTTGGATTAATTATATATATATATATATATATATATATATATATATATATATATATATATATATATATATATATATATATATATATATATTGAGAAAGGGGAATCTCAAACCCCTCCTCATCGGCATCTAAAGGAACATGACCACCCGAGCCCGGAACGTACCACTTGCATTGTCATTCAAAACGTGTCAAACATCCATCATGTTAAACTGTTTTCCACCGGTATTATTTATATTAATTTGTTGATCCCGATCTTCGACACCTTGATCATTTTCCCCGCTTCTCCAATGGTGTTTTGCTTCATTGTATGCGGCTTGAAACTCACTACAAGCTTTGTTGACGTTTCGTCACTTTGACGTCAATTGGTCGTCACCTCTTTGCCTTCCATTTTTGTTGTTGCTAAATTTTTTGTGAATTGTAGTCCACAATGATACATTTTTTTGCGAATTTCCCTTTCGAGAATCCTTGGACGAATATACCCAACATTGAGTCAACCACTTGACTCGTCCATTTTGTTTAATTTCTTATCATCAGACCATCTTTGGAACCTACAAATATATATTGTTAAACCGTGTGAGTATATATATATATATATATATATATATATATATATATATATATATATATATATATATATATATATATATATATATATATATATATATATATATATATATATATATATAAGGCAGGATCAATGGGGAAGTAACCAATCGGGGGGAAGTGCTACGAAGCAATTTTTTTTTTCGTTTTTTGAAAAAACTTTGTTTATCGAACATTATAGATTGGATGAAAATATGAACATTTAAAAAAGACACTTCGTGATAAATGTTATTATTTTGGAGGGAAAACGATCGACAAAAATAACATTCAAGATAATATTGTTCGTGAAGAATGTTAACGTTTTTTTTCTTCATGTTTTGTGAAGTAAAATTTAGCCCGATTTAGGGTTTAGGGTTTAGGGTTTGGGGTTTTGGGTTTATTCCATAAATCCAAAACACCAAACCCTAAACTCTAAACCCTAAACCCTAAACTCTAAACCGTTCGTGTTAAAAACTCAATCTAAATCCTAAATCTAAACCCTAAATCTAAACCTTAATCCCTAAATTTCTAAACCCTAATATCTAAACCATATAAACCCTAATATCTAAAACCTCAACATACGCTCGAAAAACACGATGATGAATTTTGTTCGCCCTTCAAATGAAGTCCTAGATGATGAAATCCAAAGAGCCAAACAAATCTATTCTGAAGTTGATTTGACATATGATCAATTAAATGATTCTTATGAAACATGAAAATTTACATTTTCACATGCGTATGAGAAAATCATAGATCAATCAACTTCGGCATCATTGAACAATTCTTCATCCTTATCATTTGAGTTAAGTTCAAATTCATATATTCCTTTGTCTATTGCAGATAAATGTAAAAATCTTTACAATTTAAAACAAGACTTGAAACTTCTTAAAGCAAAAAGTTTTGAAAATGAAGAATGTTTAATGAATATTATTTTGGCTCTTAGGCATCATTCCACAATTCTTGATGAGAAAGTTTCAACATATAAGGCACAACTTGAGACTGAAAAACCACCTTGTCATACTATTGACACAACATCAGTTAAAACCCAAACTGATGATTTTCTGGATACACTAAATGTCCAACACAAGGCTGACACAATATCAGTTAAAACCCAAACTGATGATTTTCTGGATACACTAAATGTCCAACACAAGGGTGACACAATATCAGTTAAAACCCAAACTGATGATTTGCTTGACGAATCAGATATCTTCTATGATACTGAATCCACTTGCTCAATAGATTGTGATATTCTACCAACAATTGACTCGGAAGAAAGACGTAAATTACCAACACCAGTTTTGTTAATCAATAATACTGAACAAGATTTATCAAAAGTTGATTTTAACAAAAATTTTCATACACCTGGGTTATTTGATCTTAACACTAAGAAAGAGTATGTTGTCGTGGAATACACATCTGCTTTTGATTTGTCATTAGTTTATGAAAAAAGATGATTTGTTGACCACTGAAGTGCCCAAGCCCAACAATGTTTTGATTCCGGATAATCAATTTTTGGTTGACTTAAATAAACATCTCGAAAACCGTGTCAATGAATTAGAAAAAGAAAATGAAGCCAAAACGTCCATTTTCAAAGCTCAATGTAAACGATATCTAACTCAAATTGATAATCTTGAAAAAGAAAATAGAAGTTTACTTTCATCAACACGAGTTAATTCAAATGTAGATTCAAAACAACAAAAAGTTGTAACTCCGGAATCCAAAACCACCTTTGCCCCGACCTCATTATATTCTCAAACTTCGTCTAGTAAAACACCAACAATCTTGAAGAATCCATTACGTTCATCTAATATTTTAAAGGTTTCCTCATCATTGTCCTTTCAAGAAAAGACAAACACGTCAAAGAATTCACCAACGTTATGTAGTGACCCGAAAATTTCCATGATTATATATTAAATGAAAACTATATTTACATGATTAAATGTTTCCAACATGTTAAGCAATCAAACTTGTTAAGACTTGATTAATTGAAACGGAAACTATGTAAACATTTGACCACCCAGTTTGACCGATGATTCACGAACGTTATAACTTGTATATGACATGATTATATATATATGGATATATATATATATATATATATATATATATATATATATATATATATATATATATATATATATATATATATATATATATATATATATATATATATATATATATATATATATGTATATGTATATGTATATGTATATGTATATGTTTAACATGTTATAATGATAATCAAGTATCTCATTATGAATAATAACAATAAACTATATACATAGAATGAGACTATTAATTTAAAGATTTCGAAACGAGTTATATATGTAACGATTATCGTTGTAACGACGTTTAATAGATATATATCATATTAAGATATATTCATACATCATGTTAGCATGATAATGTAATAATTTAACATCTCATTAGATATATTAAACAATGGGTTAACTACATTAAATAAGATCGTTAACTTATAAGCTTCAAAACAAATCATACATGTAACGACTAACGGTGACTTAACGACTCAGTTGAAATGTATATACATGTAGTATATTAAGATGTATTTATACACTTTTGAAAGACTTCAAGACACATATCAATGTACTTCTACTTAACAAAAATGCTTACAATTACATTCTCATTCTTTTTCATCAACAATTCTACTCGTATGCACTCGTATTTATACTCGTACAATACACAGCTTCTAGATGTATTTACTATTGGTATATACACTTCAATGATCAGCTCTTAGCAGCCTTAATGAGTCACCTAAACATGTGGGAACCATCATTTAGCAACTAGCATGAAATATCTAACAAAAATACAAACTAATGGTGGCTATATGAAAGGCACCAAAATCACATTTTTGTTCATCACTCTTAACACTTTCATTTTTCAATTTTTATGCATCAAACTACTCTTTCTCAGGTTCTCTCTCATTATTCTAAGTGTTCTTCATCATCTTCATCAAAAACTAGCTCAATCTAGCTCAAAAATCGAAACATAAATCAACATACAAAACAATCTTTCAAGAACACTTCAAGAATCATATCAAGTCTTCATGACTACTTCCAAGTTTTCAAATCCATTCCAAGTAATTATCTAAGATCAAGAAACCTTTGTTATTTATGGTAGGTTATCTTTCTAAATCAAGGTAATATTCATATTCAAACTTTGATTAAATTTCTATAACTATAACTATCTTAATTCAAGTAGTAATCTTACTTGAACTTGTTTTCATGTCATGATTCTACTTCAAGAACTTTCAAGCCATCCAAGATCCTTTGAAGCTCTAGATAATTTCTTGTCATTTCCAGTAGGTTTACCTACTATACTTGAGGTAGTAATGATGTTCATAACATCATTCGATTCATATATATATATATATATATATATATATATATATATATATATATATATATATATATATATATATATATATATATATATATATATATATATATAACTAGCTTATTCGAAGATTTAAACTCGTAATCACTAGAACATAGTTTAGTTAATTCTAGACTTGTTCGCAAACAAAGTTAATCCTTCTAACTTAACTTTTAAAATCAACTAAACACGTGTTCTATATCTATTTGATATGCTAACTTAATGATTTAAAACCTGGAAACACGATGAACACCATAAAACCGGACATACGCCGTCGTAGTAAAACCGCGGGCTGTTTTGGGTTAGATAATTAAAAACTATGACAAACTTTGATTTAAAAGTTGTTCTTCTAGAAAAATGATATTTCATATGAACATGATACTATATCCAAAAATCATGGTTAAAATCAAAGTGAAAGTATGTTTTTTAAAATGGTCATCAAGATGTCGTTCTTTCGACGGAAATGACTACCTCTTTCAAAAATGACTTGTAACCTGTATTTTCGACTATAAACTTATACTTTTTCTGTTTAGTTTCATAAATTTAAGTTCATTATGAAACCATAGCAACTTGATTCACTCAAAACGGGTTTAAAACGAAGAAATTATGGGTAAAACAAAATTGGTAAAAATTACTAGTTTTAGCTACGAAAATTTTATAACAAATATATTCTAACCATAACTTAAATAACTTATGTATATATTATGTAATCTTGATAGACCATAGACACGTATACAATGTTTTGACATATCATATCGACGTCATCTATATATATTATTTGGAACAACCATAGACACTCTATATGCAGTAATGTTGGAGTTAGCTATACAGGGTTGAGATTGATTCCAAAATAATATATATATCTTGAGTTGTGATCGAGTCTGAGACATGTATACAATGGGTCGTGGATTGATTCGAGATATATATATTAATCTATTAAGGTACTACTAATTGTGGACTACGAACGTTGGACTGTTAATTTAACAACTTAAATCATCAACACGTAATAAAAAATGTTGTGAATATATTTTGATCATACTTTGATATATATGTATATATTTGTTATAGGTTCGTGAATCAACCCGTGGCCAAGTCTAATTCTCGATGAATTGAAAAATCTGTGAAAGTGAGTTATAGTCCCACTTTTAAAATCTAATATTTTTGGAATGAGAATACATGCAGTTTTATAAATGTTTACAAAATAGACACAAGTGATCAAAATTACATTCTATGTTGAATTATCGAACCGAATATGCCTCTTTTTAGCTTGGTAGCCTAAGAATTGGTGTTTATGATAATTGCCACCAATTGACGCGAATCCTAAAGATAGATCTATTTGGCCCAACAAGCCTCATCCTAGTTACGGATGCTTTAGTACTTCGATTTATCATATCCGATGTAAGTCCCGGAATGATGGGGATATTCTATATGCATCCTGTTAAGGTCGGTTACCAGGTGTTCATCATATGAATGATTTTTATGCAGATTGCATGTTATTGAGAAATGAAAATGAAAATCTTGTGGTCTATTATTACGATTTGATAAATATATAGGTTAAACTTACGATTCACCAACATTTTTGTTGACGTTTAAAGCATGTTTATTCTCAGGTGATTATTAAGAGCTTCCGCTGTTGCATGCTAATATAAGGACAAGAGTTGAAGTCAGCATGCTTGTATAATATTGTTTAAAAACTGCATTCGAAGACATATATTGTTGTGTAATATTATTGTAAACCATTATGTAATGGTCGTGTGAAAACGCTATATTTTAAATTATCATTATTAGATAATCGTCGTAATATTTTAAAGGTTATGGTTTGTTTTAAAATCGAATGCAGTCTTTGAAAAATGTCTCATATAGAGGTCAAAAACTTCGCAACGAAATCAATTAATATGGAACGTTTATAATCAATATGAACAGGACATTTCAGTTGGTATCAGAGCGTTGGTCTTAGAGAACCAGAATTTTGCATTAGTGTGTCTTATCGAGTTTGTTAGGATGCATTAGTGAGTCTGTACTTCGACCGTGTTTTCCTTAAAAATCGATTGCTTAACAATTTTTGTTGGAAACTATATATTTTAACATGTAAACATTATGTGATATATTAATCTCTTAACGTGTTTGATATTGTGTGATAGATGTATGTGACGATCCGTCCCAATCCATAAGGACGAATACAATAACATATGATTACATTGCGAGGTATTTGACCTCTATATGATACTTTTTACAAACATTGCATTCGTTTTAAAAAAAAACTTTCTTCACATCAAAACTTGACAGGCATGCATACCATTTCATAATATCCAAACTATAAATGACCTAATCTGTCATTTACTTAATAATAATCTTGTTGAACTCAACGACTCGAATGCAACGTCTTTTGAAATATGTCATGAATGACTCCAAGTAATATCTTTAAAATGAGCAAATGCACAACGGAAGATTTCTTTCAAACCTGAGAATAAACACGCTTACTAGTGTCAACCAAAAGGTTGGTGAGTTCATTAGTTTATCATAATTGATCATTTCCATAATTTAATAGACCACAAGATTTTCATTTTCATTTCTCATAAATATACATCTCTTCCATAGAGATAAAAATCATTTATATGGTGAACACCTGGTAACCAACATTAACAAAATGCATCTAGCATATCCCCAAACATATAAACATCGAAGTACTAAAGCAGTTCAAATTCTCTGACTGGGGCTTCTCAAGGCCCATAGATCTATCTTTAGGATTCGCGTCAATTAGTGGACTGGTTCACTAATTCTTAGGTTACCAAGCTAAAAAGGGTGATACCCGGTATAATAATCTAACCATAGAATGTAGTTTCAAGTACTTGTGTTTATTTCGTCAAACATTTATAAAAGCGCATGTATTCTCAGTCCCAAAAATATATATTGCAAAAGCATTTAAAAAGGGAGCAAATGAAACTCACCATACTGTATTTCGTAGTAAAAATACATATGACGTCATTGAACAAGTATAGGGTTGGCCTCGGATTCACGAACCTAAATTAATTATATATATTTATATGTCGATCAATATCTGTCTAACAAGTTAGGTCAAGTCGTAGTGTATCACAATCCTAATGCTCGAGATTCGTCATGCAAAAGTTAACAAAAGTCAACTTGACCCAAAATGACTTCCAAAATCTATACATGTTAAATATAGTCGTTTTATATATTTATTTATCATATTTTATTAGCGTAAATAATACAAACCGTTTATTAATAAATAAAAGTTTATATTAAAATTTATATATGATAAAAATATACCTTTATATATCTAACGTAATAAAATTTATATAGTTTACTCAATACCATAAATATATAGTGACATGTATTATTAATATAACTATATTACGTGTGGTAAAAAATATCTTTGTATCACAATTTTATTTGATAAAATAATGTCGATAATAATAATAATAAGCAAAATTTGTATTATTTTGTAATAATGATAATAATTATTATTCTTCTAATAATAATAATAAAAATATTTATTTACTAATGATGATATTAATTATAATAAAATGATAATTTTAATAATGATAAATTTAATCATAGCGATACTTTTTAATAATAATAATATTTTATATAATAATAATTCTATTTTAAAATGATAAATTATAATAATAATAATACTAAAATGATAATAATAATGATATTTTATAATAACAACGACATTTCTACATAAAATGATAATTTTAATAAAAATGATAGTTTTAATATTAATGATGCTTTTAATAATAATAATAATGACGATAAAAAAAATAAATTGATATTTTTGATAAAAATATTAATTATTTTAATAATATTAATAATAATAATAATAATAATAATAATAATAATAATAATGATTATTAAATAATAATAATAATAACGATAATAACGATAACGATAATGATAACGATAACGATAACGATAACGATAACGATAACGATAACGATAACGATAACGATAACGATAATCATTTTAACAATAATACTTTAAAATTATAGATAATTCAATTGACGATATCTTTTAATCCGTTCATCAAAACCACACGATATCTAAATGAAAAGTTTATAGTTTTTCTCCAGCTTTCCAACGACATACATATCATATACCTTATCTCAATCGCATATGTATCAAATTCATAATTTATCATAAACTATATAACGACAAAATAAAATATACAAGCATGCATAATCATAAGTACTCGAGCACTAGTCAGGGATACACTATTAATATATAAAAGTTAAGTTATGAATGCTCACGTATCAATATTGAGATTCAATATTGCAGGAAAGTACGTAGACGCAACGCAGATGATAAACACTAGTTTGACTCACGAGAAAAACCCCCGAATAATACCCATAACCTCCATAGCTATAACCCATAATTTACTTAGCTCTCTCCCGCTCGAAAAACTTGTTTTGAAATAACCCGCTCATGACCTCGTCGTAATATTTTATGTATAATACTAGTAATAATAATACTACTAATAATAATAATATGATTAATAATAATAATATTAATCTTTAATAATAATAATAATAATAATAATAATAATAATAATAATAATAATAATATAAATAATATAATACGGAGTAATGAGATAGATGGATATATGAATGAAATGAATTCAGAATGCGTTCGAGTTTTATAGATCAGTTTTGGGACCCATTGTCTCCGCGATCGCGGAGTGGGGAGAGTAATATTGCCGCGATCGCGGCTTCACTTTGTCCTGTTCATGCTCAATGATTTCTCGGCTGCTGACAGTTTTAATATATAATAATATATATATATATATATATATATATATATATATATATATATATATTTAATTTATATAATTATTTATATATTATATTATATTTACATGCATAGTTAAATTGTAATTTTTGTCCCGATGACTCGTACGTTGTCACTCGACTTATGTTCCGGTTTTGGTTCCTCGAACGCATTTTTGTACGCTTAGAAAACTGGTACTTTATGTTTCGTGTAATGTACCCTTATACATAACAAGACTCAAATCAATGAAAAGCTATCCCACTCAAAGTGTAACTTATTCATTTGAGTGTTTTGGTCATTTACTTCTTTAAATCAACTCTTCGTTATTTATCAAGATATATATAATAATATTATCAAAACGTTCTGTGATAAGTAAATTTTATATTTTATCAATTTGTAAAATATATATATATATTTTCATTTAGAAATATGAATTTATATATATTAGAAATAATTATTTAATAATATATTATTTAGTTTTTCAACTACTAATTATATTTCAAAGTATAATTTAAGATCGTTTATATAATCGAAATTATTATATCATATAACATTTACGCTTTTAAAACTTAATTTGATATAATTCCTTTATGCGTCAACGTTTATTTTAATTTCTTAAACTTTCTAAATAATATATCTTAATATCAATCGAATCAATTAAACAAGTGTTACTATCGTTTACTTAACTAATTTGCAA
Source organism: Rutidosis leptorrhynchoides (assembly GCF_046630445.1). NCBI lineage: Eukaryota > Viridiplantae > Streptophyta > Magnoliopsida > Asterales > Asteraceae > Rutidosis > Rutidosis leptorrhynchoides. The sequence goes on from NC_092339.1 coordinate 51,733,793, forward strand.
TCATCTATATATTTAATATATATAAACACGTTTTAACTACACGTTGCAAGTTATTTATATATCTAACAATCAATATTCCAACTTACATTATTTAAACAAAGACATTTTAATAAATGAGTTTCTATTATATCGAAAAACGTTTTCGCACGTTTAAAATTAGATCAATCAAGTATTATGAAATTCAATTCTCCACTAACTTTTGTCTAACTCTCGATAAGTGACACTTTGTTCTCACTTGTAAATTACTTTACCATTTATTCCGAATACCGTTAAAAGAAAACGATTTCTCAAATCAACGTGGGCCTCGTAAAAGAGACTTGTAACAATAACATGATCCTTAAGGGACTTTGTAAAAATCTTTTATCCTTATTGATAAATACAATAAACTTATATTGAAACAAAATACGTTCATGTAAAGTATTACATATCTAATACTTTGTTAACGTTTTCAATTAACAAGTATATATTATATATACATATCTATATATACATAAATGTTCGTGAATCGTTGAGCACAGTCAAAGGGTAATTGATTACATGAATATAATTTCAGAAATTTTTGAGACTCAACATTTTAGACTTTGCTTATCGTGTCAAAAACATATAAAGATTAAGTTTAAATTTGGTCGGAAATTTCCGGGTCATCACAGTACCTACCCGTTAAAGAAATTTCATCCCGAAATTTGATCGAGGTTGTCATGGCTAACTATAAAAATGTTTTCATGACGAATATGAGTTGATAAATAGAGTTTTATCATCATTGAATAATATAAAAAAACAATTTAATTATGCGAAGAGTATAAGTGAAGCTATCTCAAGAGAGTGAAATGAGTAAATGTAGATTCGTTTTAACCAGTGAAGTAGTTACGGTTGATTTCTGAAATTTAAGGGATTTTAAAGGAAATCTTCGTAATAAGATTTGGTTCTTCGGTGATTAAGGAGATTATGATCCTTGTAGATTAAATGCGATAATCTATCTCGATTTCTCTGTCTGATGTTTTACTATAAATCCACCCACTTCGTTTCCTTATTTCCATAGTTCATACCTTCTATGCTTTCTCCCTCAGTTCATACCTTAAAGCATTCGTCAATATGCTCCATCCAGTTCTGATTCTTGATATACTCCTAACTTTCATATCTGTCATTCTTCTCTTTCATCTGCCGCCAGAAGAATCTATTCACTTCTACTATTACCTTGGGGTTATAGTGTTTTTAATTCTCCCGTGTCTTTACGTTGCAATACGTATTGATATACACGGTTTGTAATTTAGGTGTTGTTGCCGGGCTTTATATTTTCCCTTATATTTTGGAGTCCTTACTTCTGTCTTTCTATAATCATTGACATTCACAGTTAATGCTCTCTCCTATTTGCTTCTATTTATACTCTCATTTCTATTTCGAAGTTTCATGCTTTTGTCTTCTCTTTGCAAGTAATGGTCCAGAATTCGTAGGTATGAAGTTTCGAATGAAAATGACTAATGTTCTAAGAGGGAAATTGTAATAGCACGATCTTGATTTGTAATATTACCAGAATATCCGGAAAGATAGAACTATCAAGGAGATATGTTCTTAATATGTTTGGATTTTAGGTAGAATGTAAGAGTCGTGTAACATGGCACATGATGACGGTATGGTCTGTGAATCATCATGTTTCATTAGAAACTCAGCATGACTTACTGTAATATAATCACGTTGATCAAGTGTCATTATATTATACTAACTCATGATTCAGTTCCCAACATTACTTCAAAAACATTCATATTTTATATTCGAATTTTTCAGAATTTAGAAACTAACACAGTTTCTATTATGTTGTAACGCAGATATTGCGGAGAGATAGATGATTTCAGATAAGAATAGTTGTGAAAATATCTTCAAGAATATCGAAGATATTTATAATGAAAGATATGATGATATCTTAGAATTTCTAATATCAAAGGATGATGAAGAAGATTTGTCTGTAAAGGTTTAGAATAAGGAGTAAGGTGTTTGCTAACAATTTTAGCAGACACTGAATCATTTAGATCCTTTGAAGGTAGATTTCGTCCTTGTGATTTGTCCATAGCCTCCTTCATGGTTTCATCAACCATTTTTCAGTACCAAATTTTCTCATCTTCTGAGCTTTTTCAACACTCTACTCTTTATCATCAAACTTTTGACTGTTACGGTTGTCTACGGTTTTTGCTGCTTCATCAGCATTTTTCCAATTTCAGAGAATTAATTCGCAGTTTGGGATGTTTTTCAGAAACTTCACATTCGAAGTATGTAAGTCTAGGAGATAGATGTTATGTGCATATATATAATTATTGAAGTGAAAACGCTGCGAAATTCGAGAATAATGATTCAAATTTTTTGGTATGGCAATTACTGTTACAAGATGAAGATGGGTACATGATTGGGTTTCAATGAATAAGTATAATGATTTTTCGGAAGTCAAGGATCAACAAAGTTGTTGGTAAATTTACTGCTAAAGTGGCGAGATATAAAAGGTTCCCCGGTAACAATGATGAAGGGGTAATTGTTATAATGAACAATTAAAGATGATTTGCTGGAGCTGTGACAAAACTGTCTATTTTGAAAAGAGATTGAAAAGTTATTTTAGCTAATAAATGCCAAAGGGTTTCACACGGATACGTGTTAAACTATGATTTTGGTTTCGAGGGTTTTTCAGGTGTATGACTGTGGGTAACATGTGGTTGTATCATCATCTCGATTGTTCATTATTTGAAGTGTTTTCAGGAATTTCGAGGGGTTTGAACACAGATTGTAATTGTTAATATACATACGATGTTCTAAGATTTTTGAGTGATACAAATATTTTTCTGGGTTCTTTGAACAGAAATAATGTTCTAGCACAGTTTTGAAGTCAAAGTATAGCTTCGAAAGATGTAGAGATCTAAGAGTGATGTTACCTGTTAAATCTTGACTTGGATTTTGTTTTGTCATAATCAGAATATGTAATTGAATTTGTATTAAAATGTTTGTGTATCGCAGTGAAGGTTGTGAGTATAGTTAATGATTTTTGAATCAAAATTGAAGAAAATGCGGTGTAGCATATTAATTGTGAACTTAAATATTCCTTGGGTATTACCTACCCGTTAAATTTTTTTTCACAATTAATATTTTGAACACGAATTTTTCATTACAGTCTTTATGAAAATATATGTATGTATATTTTCTTCATATGTAATACAGATTTAATGAGTTAATATCATATTAAGCTCATTTGATTTTCGGCTTGAATTAGAAATGAATAATCTCTAGAACATTAGAGATTACATAATCTTCATGGAGTATTTCACTAATGTAAACAATACTTCAATATTTATTTTTATTGATATTCCTCGGTGAAGGATGTTGATGCTCGTGGAATTCTTGCGAACTTCGCAAGGTACGATTGATATTTCCTAGAAAGTTTTAGGTATATCGAAAGTGTAAAATCAAACATGTGATTGAATAATACACTTGATTTGTTATGGAATGGAATTCATTGAGTTGAAACACAGATTATAGTTAATGATGGTTAGGTTGTTAACGAAGGATGTACATCATAGCATATCAGTAATATGAATTTAACCGAGTAGTATCTACCCTTTTTCAATTCATACATAATAGTTTAGTACCAAAAAGATTTATTTTGATCTCAAAATTCATATATATATAAAATATATAAAATTCCTTCAGAGGGAATGAGTTAATACTTCATAACTCGTTGATACAATATACGCGTTGTTGATTTGTGATGATGTTGGTGATTATGGAATTGGCGGTGTTTGTAGTGCGTCAGGTTTTGCCGGTGTTGGTGATACTGATGGTGATGCTGGTGGTACTACCGGTGGCGCTTGTATAATCAGTCTAGCTTGTATATTACGCACCATCTTTGTCAGGGTTTCTACTCTTCCTTCTATCATCTCTATCCACTTATCTGATTTATGGTTAAGGCTGAAATAGATAATCTCTAAGACTTTTAGAGATTACATAATCACCGCAGAATGTTTCTCTGATGAAGTTATGAATCAATACTTCATCGTTTGTTGTTGTTGGTACTCCTTGGTATCTATGGTGCGTATGATGTTGATATCCGAGGTACAGATTGTGATGTTGAGGCGTGTGATGGGGATGTTATTGTTGGTGGTGGTAATGGTACTGTTGGTGTTGATGATGGTGGTACCATTGATACCGGTGATGCTGCTGGAGCTTGTGGTATTGAGGCTTGCGATGTGGATGTTACTGGCGGTACTGGTGTTGCTGATGGTGCTTGTAATCTTTGCACCATATGTTCCAAAGTCACTACTCGAGCGCGAAGCTCGTTGACTTCTTCTATTATACCGGGATGATCGGTGGTTCGGACGATCGGATAAATAACGTTTAGAATATGGGATAGTATATAATCGTGATGAGATACTCTGGAAATGAGAGAGAAAATGGTGTTCCGAACAGTTTCGCCGGTAAGTGCTTCAGGTTCTTCGCCAAGAGGGGAATGTGGTGGATGGAAGGGATCACCTTCTTCTTGTCTCCAATGATTAAGTAGGTTATGAACCCATCCCCAATTCATTCAAAATAGATGATGGCTAATTGGTTGATCCATTCCGGTTACGCTGCTTTCGAAGCTCAGGTGGAAATCCATATTGGAATAGCTGTCAGAATCTGAGGAATTCGAACTGGTTGAGGGATCCATCTCGTATAATCAGAGAAATGATTTTTGGTATGAAATAGATTATAGGAGTTAGATTTGGTATTCTTTAATACATAATTTACATATGTATATATAATACCAAAATCTCATAAATTACGGAAGAATCTTTGAAAGATGTCAGTCAAAGTTCACAGTAATCGATATGTTTAGATAGGAATTCGTCTATACACTAATTATGCAATAAATGCAGGAAAACGCGTCTAGACTTAAGAATGATAAGCAGGTAATTTCCTAAGGATGATAAGTATATGATTTCCGACTAGAAATGATAAGCAAAACTTTTGACATGCAGACACGGTCGAAGTCCAGACTCACTAGTGCATCTTAACAACTATCAGTTAGACACACTAATGCAAGACCTGGTTCGCTAAGACCACCGCTCTGATACCACGTGAGATGACCCGTCCCAATCCATAAGGACGAATACAATAACATATGATTACATTGCGAGGTATTTGACCTCTATATGATACTTTTTACAAACATTGCATTCGTTTTTAAAAAAACAACTTTCTTTACATCGAAACTTGACAGACATGCATACCATTTCATAATATCCAAAATATAAATGACCTAATCTGTAATTTACTTAATAATAATCTTGTTGAACTCAACGACTCGAATGCAACATCTTTTGAAATATGTCATGAATGACTCCAAGTAATATCTTTAAAATGAGCAAATGCACGGCGGAAGATTTCTTTCAAACCTGAGAATAAACATGCTTACAAGTGTCAACCAAAAGGTTGGTGAGTTCATCAGTTTATCATAATCGATCATTTCCATAATTTAATAGACCACAAGATTTTCATTTTCATTTCTCATAAATATACATCTCTTCCATAGAGATAAAAATCATTCATATGGTGAACACCTGATAACTGACATTAACAAAATGCATCTAGCATATCCCCAAACATATAAACATCGAAGTACTAAAGCAGTTCAAATTCTCTGACTGGGGCTTGTCAAGGCCCATAGGTCTATATTTAGGATTCACGTCAATTAGTGGACTGGTTCACTAATTCTTAGGTTACCAAGCTAAAAAGGGTGATACGCGGTATAATAATCCAACCATAGAATGTAGTTTCAAGTACTTGTGTCTATTTCGTCAAACATTTATAAAATCGCATGTATTCTCAGTCCCAAAAATATATATTGCAAAAGCATTTAAAAAGGGAGCAAATGAAACTCACCATACTGTATTTCGTAGTAAAAATACATATGACGTCATTGAACAAGTGTAGGGTTGGCCTCGGATTCACGAACCTAAATTAATTATATATATTTATATGATAGTGAAAATCTGTCTAACAAGTTAGGTCAAGTTGTAGTGTATCACAATCCGAATGCTCGAGATTCGTCATGCAAAAGTTAACAAAAGTCAACTTGACCCAAAATGACTTCCAAAATCTATACATGTTAAATATAGTCGTTTTATATATTTATTTATCATATTTTATTAGCGTAAATAATACAAACCGTTTATTAATAAATAAAAGTTTATATTAAAATTTATATATCATAAAAATATACTTTTATATATCTAACGTAATAAAATTTATATAGTTTACTCAATACCATAAACATATAGTGGCATGTATTATTAATGTAACTATATTACGTGTGGTAAAAAATATCTTTGTATCACAATTTTATTTGATAAAATAATGTTTATAATAATAAGTAAAAGTTTTATTATTTTGTAATAATGATAATAATTATTATTCTTCTAATGATAATAATAACAATATTTATTTACTAATGATGATATTAATTATAATAAAATGATAATTTTAATAATGATAAATTTAATCATAACGATATTTTTTAATAATAATTATATTTTATATAATAATAATTCTATTTTAAAATGATAATAACTTTTAATAATAATACTAAATTGATAATAATAATGATATTTTATAATAACAACGATATTTCTATACAAAATGATAATTTTAATAAAAATGATAGTTTTAATATTAATGATGCTTTTAATAATAATATTGACGATAAAAAAAATAAATTGATATTTTTGATAAAAATATTAATTATTTTAATAATATTAATAATAATAATAATAATAATAATAATAATAATAATAATAATAATAATAATAATAATAATAATAATAATAATGATTATTAAATAATAATAATAATAACGATAACGATAATGATAACAATAACGATAATGATAACGATAACGATAACGATAACGATAATCATTTTAACAATAATACTTTAAAATTATAGATAATTCAATTGACGATATCTTTTAATCCGTTCATCAAAACCATACGATATCTAAATGAAAAGTTTATAGTTTTTCGCCCGCTTTCCAACGACATGCATATCATATACCTTATCTCAATCGCATATGTATCAAATTCATAATTTATCATAAACTATATAACGACAAAATAAAATATACAAGCATGCATAATCATAATGTGACGATCGCTCCAAATCCATATGGACGAACACGTCATTCATCGATTTCATTGCGAGGTATTTGACCTCTATATGATACGTTTTGTAAACATTGCATTCTTTTGAAAAGATATACCATAAATGAATATTTAAATTCAAGGTTTTCAACATCTGATGATTTCTATATATAGACAATCACCGTAAATAATAGTTTACAATAATACTTCCATTGACAATGTAGTCAAAATAAGATACATGGTGATGATTTGGTGAATGCAACGTTTCCTTCAAAAATATGTCATGTAAGACTCCATGCACATAGCTTGTCTAACATATAAGCAAACAGCGAACGACTTCTAGGAAACCTGAGAATAAACATGCTAACAAGTGTCAACACAAAGGTTGGTGAGTTCATAGTTTTATTGTTTCGTATAATCTGTATGTAAAGGTGGATCACAAGATTTCAGTTGTTTCATCCAGAAACGTTTATCAATAGATTCTACATAACAGAGCACACTGGTAACTAAACTTAACCTTATAATGATAATTACCCCATTCATTTTAATACACGCAAACCAACGTGTCGTAAACTCAAATAACACATGTCCGTTAAAAGGCTAGCGCTCTAGCTCAGGCGGGGATGTCAAGCACTATGGATCCATATACTATTATTCGCGCCCACCAGTCCACATCCTATGTACTGGCAGTTACTAGTTACCAAAGCTAAGGGCTTTTCGATTTAAACTCAGTGTAGAATTAAGTATGTACTTGTATCCATTGCATTTAAAATAAATTGCATGTATTCTCAGCCCAAAAATATATTGCAAAAGCAATTAAAAAGGGAGCAATGAAACTCACCTTAGTAGCATATAAAGTCGTTCACCAAAATGTGATCGAAACTCGGAATATCAAATAATCGTAGTTCTCAACCTAGAGAACATATGTTGGTCAATAAATGTCTAACCAGCTAGGTCAGGTCACAGTGTATCACAATCCTAATTTTCGAGATCGACATACAAAAGTTATCTAAAGTCGTTTCAAAAAGTCAATTTTGACAAAAGTTCAACAAAACGAGACGTACCCTATATAAGGATTCATTTACTCGGTTGGTAATATTCAAAAATCCAATTTATCAATCTCGTAAACAAGTTGTTTAAATCTTAATTGCAGATTCAAAAGCAATTTCAATTAACGTCAATCATAATTCAGTTGATCATATCTTTTAATCCGTTCATCGAAATTATTCGATATCTAAATGAAAAGTCATTGATTTTTCGCCAGCTTTCCAAAAACATGTTGATAATGCTAAAAACGAACATATATTTCATAGCATTATTCCTCAAGAAAGACAAGCTTTTAGTTGCAATTGTTCTATTTACAAGTGATATTCGTTTAAATAATAAAAGGTAAAGACAAAAGACAGATTCGACGAATTGAAGACGCAAACGACCAAAAAGCTCAAAAGTACAAAATACAATCAAAGAGGTTCCAATTATTGATAAGAAACGTCTCGAAATTACAAGAGTACAAGATTCAAAACGCAAAGTACAAGATATTAAATTATACGCAAGGACGTTCGAAAATCCGGAACCGGGACATGAGTCAACTCTCAACGCTCGACGCAACGGACTAAAAATTACAAGTCAACTATGCACAAAAATATAATATAATATTTAAATAATTCTTATAATTATTTAATATATTATATTATTTATAAAACCGTCGGCAGAAGAAAACAACCAAAAATGAGCCTCCCCAGCTGGCCATGCGATCGCATGGCCTGGAAGGCATAAATCCATGCGATCGCATGAGCCCCAGTTCCAGCCCACATGCCTATAAAAATCGAGCTTTGGTGCACCACAAATCAATCTATCTTTCTCTTCTCTCCATATATACGTAAAATATATATTTATAATTTATATTTTAATTTTAATTTTAATTATAATTCTAATAATAAGGGTATGTTAGCGAATATTGTAAGGGTGTAAGTCAAAATTCTGTTCGTGTAACGCTACGCTATTTTTAATCATTGTAAGTTATGTTCAACCTTTTTAATTTAATGTCTTGTAGCTAAGTTATTATTATGCTTATTTAATCCGAAGTAATCATGATGTTGGGCTAATTACTAAAATTGGGTAATTGGGCTTTGTACCATAATTGGGGTTTGGACAAAAGAACGACACTTGTGGAAATTAGACTATGAGCTATTAATGGGCTTTATATTTGTTTAACTAAATGATAGTTTGTTAATGTTAATATAAAGATTTACAATTGGGCGTCCCTATAAATTACCATATACACTCAATCGGACACGATGGGCGGGGTATTTATATGTACGAATAATCGTTCATTTAACCGGACACGGGAATGGATTAATAGCCACTAGAATAATTAAAACAGGGGTGAAATTATGTACAAGGACACTTGGTATAATTGATAACAAAATATTAAAACCTTGGGTTACACTCAGTCGACATCCTGGTGTAATTATTAAACAAAGTATTAAAATCTTTTTACAGTTTAAGTCCCCAATTAGTTGGAATATTTAACTTCGGGTATAAGGATAATTTGACGAGGACACTCGCACTTTATATTTATGACTGATGGACTGTTATGGACAAAAACCAGACGGACATATTAAATAATCCAGGACAAAGGACAATTAACCCATGGGCATAAAACTAAAATCAACACGTCAAACATCATGATTACGGAAGTTTAAATAAGCATAATTCTTTTATTTCATATTTAATTTCCTTTATTTTATATTTAATTGCACTTCTAATTATCGCATTTTTATTGTTATTGTATTTAATTGCACTTTTAATTATCGTACTTTTTAATTATCGCAAGTTTATTTTATCGCACTTTAATTATTCGCAATTTCATTATCGTTATTTACTTTATGTTTTAATTTAAGTCTTTTATTTATTTTTAATATTTTACATTTGGTTTTAACTGCGACTAAAGTTTTAAAATCGACAAACCGGTCATTAAACGGTAAAAACCCCCCTTTATAATAATAATATTACTTATATTTGTATTTTTATAAAAGTAAACTAATATAGCGTTAAGCTTTGTTTAAAAAGATTCCATGTGGAACGAACCGGACTTACTAAAAACCACACTACTGTATGATTAGGTACACTGCCTATAAGTGTTGTAGCAAGGTTTAAGTATATCCATTCTATAAATAAATAAATATCTTGTGTAAAATTGTATCGTATTTAATAGTATTTTCTGTAAAAATATAAGCTATTTTATATACTACACTGCTAAAACATCAAGTATTTTTGGCGCCGCTGCCGGGGAGACTCTTAAACCCCGGAAGCGCAACGCTAATATAAAAAAAAAGATTTTTAGTTTACTTTTATTAAAATTCATTTTTATAAAAAAAATACGTTTTAAATATTCGAAAAAAAAGAAAAACAAAAATATAAATATTTTTTTCTTAGAGTTTGGTAAATATTTAAGTTTTATAAAGTTTCTTTATTTCTATTTTTTTTTATTTTGTAAAAATATAAGTTTTATTTAATTAATAAATATATTTTATATTTTACAGCAAAAACAGAAAAAAAAAAAAATTAATTCGGCCCGAACACTGTAGCAGCCCAGCTCTTGGCCCGAAACCCTAGCCCATGCGATCGCATGGCTGGGCAACTGAGGACTCATGCGATCGCATGAGCCCATCTGACACGCCAAACTGCAACTGCATTAATTACGGATAATAATAATAATTATTATATTTAAACCCTAATTAGGGTTATATATAATATATATTAATTTAGTTTTTATTATTAATTTTTATTTTTAGTTTAGTTAGTTTATTTAAATTGTAAAATTAATAGTTTTATAAAATAAATAATATAAAAATAATATTTTTATAAAAATTGTACTTTTTACAACTTTTTATATATTTTTATATTTTGTCCCTTTTTAATCGTTTTAGCGTAATATTTGTATTTTTCGCTCATACTTAGTTTTAATTCATAGTTTTTGCCATAATTATTTTTACTTCTAGATTTTTAGGCTTTGCCGTAGAATTCCTTAAGTGCTTTTTCTGTAGACTAAGATTTAGGTACTTTAGAATTTTGCGACGCCTTTTTAAGTTTTAGTTTCTTTTTAAGTTAATTCCATTTGGGATTTAGTTTTTCCTGTAAGCTTTAATATTTTTAGACACCTTTTAATATGTATCAATTATCATTCCAATTAGTAATTTCAATTTGCGATTATAATTTTAAGTTAGTTGTAGTAATAAGGTTAGGTTAGTCAAAGTACTTTTAAGTTTTATAAGTTTCTTTAATTTTTCCGTCACCTTTTATTTTTCAACCATTTTTCTTTTCCGATCTTTTCCGACGAACTCTTTTTCTTTCTTATTTCTCGCTATTCTAGTTTTTAGGACATAGATTTTTATTCTACTTCTTATCTAATTTTCTTAAAATTACGAAAATTTATTTTAAGTGGTTAAATTGATAGACATCAAAATTTTCTGGTTCGTAGTAATAGTTGGATTTGTACGTGGACCGGGTTATTGGAGCCAAACAGTCCTCAATTATATTGAGACCAAACGAATCCTGCCCCTCTGCTGCATCTTTTGGCTATTCGAAACGTGGGCAAAATCAGAAAAGTCTATTGATTGGATAACTTATTATAATTTTTCTTTCCTTTTTAAAACTAATAGGATATTCAGTGAATGCACCGAGCAAGACGTTCACCACCTTTTGTACGTTCACCACCTGTAACTAGATCAAGACATTTAGCAAATATAACCGCCGTTGATTTCTCTTTAGAATCGTCATCCAGTCGACCAAGTACTTCAGTTCAAATTTCCGATAATCCATTTTTTGAACCCGACCTCACAATTGAGAATCCGGAGAATATTCAGGAACGGTTCGTAGATCCTGAACCACTAAACTTTCCCCCGGAACCACCAATCATTCAAACAGAGATTGTTGAGGAACGAACCATTAAATCAGAATCCTCTAGTGATTCCGATTCAACAAATTCAATTATGGAGAATCTGGAACCTTTAAGTATGGAAGACCGAATGAGAGCTAAACGCACTGGCCAAGGTCACGCAATTACTCATCCAGACATTAATGCGCCAGATTATGAAATCAAAGGACAAATTCTACACATGGTGACTAATCAATGCCAATTTAGTGGTGCGCCGAAGGAAGATCCAAATGAACATCTACGTACCTTTAATAGGATCTGCACACTATTTAAAATCCGAGAAGTGGAGGATGAACAGATATATCTCATGTTATTTCCCTGGACTTTAAAGGGAGAAGCCAAAGATTGGTTGGAATCGTTACCTGAAGGGGCGATTGATACATGGGATGTTTTAGTTGACAAATTTCTTAAACAATTCTTTCCTGCATCTAAAGCCGTAAGACTTCAAGCAGAAATTGTTATGTTCACACAGAAACCGAATGAAACTCTATATGAGGCATGGACAAGATATGGAAAGTTGTTAAGAGGATGTCCGCAACATGGTTTAGACACCTGTCAAATAGTACAAATATTCTACCAAGGATGCGACATCACTACAAGGAAAGACATAGATATAGCAGCTGGTGGTTCTATTATGAAGAAAACCGAAACTGATGCTTACAAAATTATTGATAACACTGCTTCCCACTCACATGAGTGGCACCAAGAAAAAGATATCATTAGATCATCTAAAGCAGCTAGAGCCGATTCTAGCCATGACTTAGATTCCATTTCCGCAAAGATAGATGCTGTGGAGAGACGAATGGAAAAGATGACTAAAGATATTCGCTCAATACGAATTAGTTGTGAGCAGTGTGGAGGACCACATTTGACAAAAGATTGTCTCAGTATTGAATTAACAATGGAACAAAGAGAGAATATTTCATACATAAACCAAAGGCCTGGAAATAATTATCAGAATAATTATCAACCGCCAAGACCGATTTACAATCAAAACCAGAATTATAACCGAAATATTCCATACAACAACCAACAAGGTCCTAGCAATCAACAAGTATCCAATAATAATTACAATCAGCAAAGACCGAATTATCAAAACAAACCACCACAACAAACCGATGATAAAAATCCGAATTTAGAAGATATGATGACGAAGCTAGTTGAAACTCAAACGCAGTTTTTCACCTCTCAGAAACAAACCAATGAACAAAATGCTCAAGCATTTAGAAATCAACAAGCTTCTATTCAAAATCTGGAACAAGAAGTAAGTAACCTAGCAAGGTTAATAGGTGAAAGAAAACCGGGAAGTCTACCTAGTGATACAAATGCTAACCCCCGAAATGAAACAGCTAAAGCCATTACCACAAGAAGTGGTACAACACTTAAACCACCGGAAATACCTGTAACTTCTGATGAAACTATTCCTACTCCACAAGAACCACAACCTGATCAAGATAAGGAAAAAGAACCGGTAGTTGAAAAGGTTAATGAAGATAACACAGTTAAGGATAAACCTTATGTTAAACCATACCAACCACCACTTCCTTATCCGAGTAAAATGAAGAAAGAGAAACTTGAAGCCGAGCAATCCAAATTTTTGGATATGTTTAAACAGATAAATGTAAATCTTCCTTTCATTGATGTGATTTCAGGAATGCCTAGATATGTTAAATTCTTGAAAGATCTAATCTCAAATAGAAATAAAATGGAAGAACTCTCGGCTGTTACTATGAATGCTAATTGTTCAACAGTGCTGTTGAATAAGATACCAGAAAAACTATCTGATCCAGGAAGTTTCACAATTCCATGTTTTCTGGGTAGTCTTAGTTCAATAGAAGCATTGGCAGACTTAGGTGCTAGTATAAATCTAATGCCGTATTCACTATACACTAAACTAGATCTTGGAGAATTGAAACCAACCAGAATAAGCATACAACTAGCCGATAGATCAATAAAATATCCTAGAGGGATAATGGAGAACATGCTAGTTAAAGTTGGTACTTTAGTATTTCCAGTAGATTTTGTTGTTCTGGACATGGAAGAAGATTCTCAAGTTCCTCTCATATTAGGAAGACCATTCTTAAACACGGCTAAAGCAATGATAGACGTGTTCGGTAAGAAACTGACCCTAAGTATAGAGGACGAGAGTGTTACCTTTTCAGTTGATAGAGCAATGCAACAACCGCAATCTGCAGATGATACATGTTATTATATTCAAACTATAGATGCACATGCAGAATTATTAGAAGAATTTCCAGAATTACAAGGAACAGGAGAATGTTCTTTAGGAGAAGGTAATGAACCAATTGATGAAGCTGAAATGTTAGCTACACTTATAGCTAATGGATATGAACCAACAACAGAAGAAATTCAAATGCTAAAAGAAGAAGACAAATATCGATATAAATCATCGATAGAAGAACCTCCGAAATTAGAGTTAAAGCCACTTCCAAACCATTTGGAATACGCTTATTTACATGGTGAATCTGAATTACCTGTAATAATATCGTCTTCTCTTACTGAAAATGAGAAATCACAACTCATTTCTGTGTTAAAAGCTCATAAACCAGCCATTGCATGGAAGATTCATGATATTAAAGGAATAAGTCCTTCGTATTGCACACATAAAATCCTTATGGAAGAAGGTCATAAAACGTATGTGCAACGCCAACGAAGACTAAATCCTAATATGCAAGATGTAGTTAAGAAAGAGATTATTAAACTGCTAGATGCAGGTCTAATTTATCCAATCTCTGATAGTCCATGGGTAAGCCCAGTTCAATGCGTGCCTAAGAAGGGTGGCATGACTGTCATTACAAATGAGAAAAATGAGTTTATTCCTACTAGAACAGTAACAGGATGGCGTGTGTGTATTGATTATAGAAAATTAAATGACGCCACCAGAAAAGATCACTTTCCCTTACCTTTCATAGATCAAATGTTGGAAAAATTAGCCGGAAATAGTTACTATTGTTTTCTAGATGGATTTTCCGGATATTTTCAAATTCCAATAGCACCCGAAGATCAAGTGAAAACCACATTCACGTACCCTTATGGTACTTTTGCTTACAAACGCATGCCATTTGGACTTTGTAACGCCCCTGCAACCTTTCAAAGGTGTATGATGGCGATTTTTCACGACATGATAGAAGAATGCATGGAAGTTTTCATGGATGACTTTTCAGTCTTCGGTGATACATTTGAATCATGTCTAGTTAATCTGGAACGAATGCTTCTTAGATGCGAACAATCAAATCTAGTACTTAATTGGGAGAAATGCCATTTCATGGTTAAAGAAGGCATCGTTCTTGGACATAAAATTTTAAAAGAAGGAATTGAAGTGGATAGAGCTAAAGTAGATGTAATTGTTAAACTTCCACATCCCACCAATGTTAGAGGAATTAGGAGTTTTCTAGGGCATGCCGGTTTTTACCGACGTTTCATAAAAGATTTTTCTAAAATTGCCACTCCTATGAATAAACTCCTAGAAAAGGATGCTCCATTCATCTTTTCAGATGAGTGTATCAAATCTTTTAATATTCTTAAAGAAAAACTCACTAATGGGCCGATCATGATAACACCAAATTGGAATCTACCATTTGAACTAATGTGCGATGCAAGTGATTTTGCAATGGGAGCCGTTTTAGGACAAAGGATTGAAAAATGATTTCAACCTATATATTATGCTAGTAAGACGTTACAAGGAGCACAAACGAACTATATAACTACTGAAAAAGAACTCCTTGCTATTGTCTTTGCTTTTGACAAATTTCGATGATATCTCGTTCTAGCAAAAACGGTGGTCTATACCAACCATTCTGCTCTTAGATACCTATTTTCAAAACAAGATGCTAAACCAAGATTAATCCGTTGGATATTACTCTTACAAGAGTTTGATATTGAAATCTGAGATAAAAGAGGAGCAGAAAATCTCGCCGCTGATCATCTTTCTCGTCTTGAAAATCCCGAATTAGAAGTTCTAAATGAATCAGCCATACAAGACAACTTTCCTGATGAATATCTATTGAAGATAGATTATAAAGAAATCCCATGGTTTGCAGACTATGCAAATTATTTAGTATGTGGATTCCTTGAAAAAGGATTATCGTACCAAAGACGAAAGAAATTCTTCAGTGATATAAAACACTATTTCTGGGAAGATCCACATCTGTTTAAAAGTTGTCCTGATGGAATAATACGCCGATGTGTATTTGGAGATGAAGCTAGTAAAATATTAAACCATTGTCACACAGGACCAACAGGAGGGCATTATGGGCCTCAACTAACAGCAAGAAAAGTTTATGATGCTGGATTCTATTGGCCTACAATTTACAAAGACGCACACCTTCTTTGCAAATCCTGTGATGCTTGTCAAAGAGCCGGAAAAATAAGTCAACGTGATGAAATGCCACAAAATGTCATCCAAGTATGTGAAGTATTTGACATTTGGGGTATTGACTTTATGGGTCCATTTCCAAAATCTCATAATAATCTATATATACTCGTAGCCATTGATTATGTATCTAAATGGGCGGAAGCACAAGCTCTCCCAACTAACGATGCACGAGTTGTAGTCAACTTTTTAAAACGTCTTTTTGCAAGGTTTGGAACACCGAAAGCTTTGATAAGTGATCGGGGTACTCATTTCTGTAATAATCAACTTGAGAAAGTTCTTAAAAGATATGGAGTAACTCATAAAATCTCCACCGCATATCATCCACAAACAAGTGGACAAGTTGAAAATACCAACCGAGCTTTAAAACGTATTCTAGAGAAAACCGTAGGATCAAATCCAAAGGAATGGTCCATTAAATTGGAGGATGCACTCTGGGCTTTTAGAACAGCCTACAAAACTCCAATTGGAACCACACCTTTTAGACTTGTTTATGGAAAAGCATGTCATCTTCCAGTAGAAATTGAACACAAAGCATTTTGGGCTTTGAAAACATGTAATCTTGATCTACATGAAGCTGGACGTCTACGATTAAGTCAACTAAACGAATTAGAAGAATTAAGACATGAAGCATACGAAAATTCGTTAATCTATAAGGAAAGAACGAAGAAATGGCATGATAAAAGAATCAGAAGTTCAAATGATTTTAAAGAAGGAGACAGAGTTCTTCTTTTCAATTCACGATTCAAGCTATTTCCTGGAAAATTGAAATCAAGATGGTCTGGACCATTCATAGTCAAAAGAGTTTTCCCATACGGAACGATAGAATTAATAAATTCAAATGGGATTGAATTTAAAGTTAATGGTCACAGAGTTAAACATTACATACATGGTCCGATGGAAGTCGACAACGAAGTTAATCACAATTTCGACACCACAGCTAAATAAGTGTGGGGAGAATCAAGTCTTTAAAGGATAATATGTATTTCTGTTAGAGTTAGATTGTCTATTTTCGTGTAGTTCTCGAAAATGGAACCCGAATGGTCTTTCCCTAGCAGACCCTAAAGAACTAGTCTTCTTCCCCCATTCTGAATTTTTATTTTTTTTAGGTTTTTTACAAAATGAAGACTGCCTGTGAACTAAACCATGGTCTAATGCTACACGCTTTGATCACTAAACGTAATAATGACATACTACCGAGTGAATTTGTATCAGTAATCAGAGAAAGAATGGACGAAGTTAGAAAAGAATCCAGATGCGAAGATAATAAATTACAATTTGGTAAAGGAAAATCAAAATCCGCAGTGAAAAGAAGAGCACGACACCTAGAAAGATGTCACAAATGCGGAAAATGGTCACATGGAGGTAAATGTTCAAATAATCAAACCTATTCAAATACCGAATTTGTTACTTTATGCAGAGACGGACCGTTCATATGTTTAGAAGAAAAGACACTGAATGCTCGAGGTTACGCCTATGTAGCCATGGAAAACCAATTAAACCGACTATCTTATGAATGGGATAGATCATATAACTAAGAAATCTATTTCACAGGTAAGTCTGTACAGTTTTTATTTTATTTTTTTTATTTTTAACCTTTTGATAATAAACGCTAATTTGTTCGCTATAAAGTATTAAATTGGTATTGAATAAAATTAGGTTTGGCGACCGAAATTATTGATATCATTCAAAAATTTATTACATCACTGCGAAATTTAACGTTTATTCTTAAGGTATAAATATCTTTAATCAATCAACCCAAAATATTTCAAAAATTTGTCATGAGTTAAATTAGGTCTTGGAACCGAAATTACTTTACCGAAAAGAGGGGCGCATATTTTTGATAATATTTGATTGATTAAAGTGGGATAAAAAGCCAAAAAGATTTTTAATTTTATTTTTACCATGTTTTTAAAATTAATATTTAAATCTTAAATTAATATTGTAAACTTTGTAAAAACAATATTTTTAAAAATTGTAAATATTTGAATTTTTAAATTAAGTTTGGTGTGAATTTTTAATTTTTAAAATATGAATTTTTAATTTTATGCATTTCAAATTTTAAGTTTGGTGTGAATTTTTAATATTAATTTTGAATTTTATATTTAAGTTGTGTGAATTTAAAAACAAAAATTTACTTTATCTCATTAAGTTAAAAATATGATTTTTAAAATTCGTCGTAAGTTGAAGACTAGGTCTTTGAACCGAAATTGCTTTACCCGAGGGAGGGACGAGAACTTTTATTATCATTATTTTTAATCTTATTGAATTAAAGTATGCCAAAAACATTATAAAAAAAAAACCCCAAAAATCTTTACTTATAAAAACCGCGCTTTGATTTGACAAATTTTAAAATTTTGTCGAGGGACAGACTAGGACAACGATCCGAAACGCCCTCGCTCCTAAAGGAAAACAAAATTTTTAAAATTTAATTAATTATAAGTTTTATAAAGTATAAGGTTTTATAAAAAAAAAAAAAAAAAGCTGAAAACACTGTACCCGGACCCCCATGCGATCGCATGGGTTTTACACTTCAACTCCATGCGATCGCATGGAGCTGAAATCCAGGCCTGATACATACAGCAGCCTGTTCTGTCTTCCTCACCACAACACACACACATTCACGAAACTCACCCAAAAATTCACCAATTTTCGCCATTTTTCCACCGTAATTCGTCATTTTTCTTGCTCTAATCATGCCTAGATTCTCATTCTTCAGCAAATTGGTAAAAATTACACCCCTAAACTCTATAAATTCCTAGTTTTTGTGATAATTACCAATTTTTTACGTAATGCAATTTTGTTAATTTTTAGTGTAATTAGTGTTAAATTGTTAGTATTTTATGCATGTATAACCTAGATTGATACTATTTAACATGATTTGAAGCCAAAAACTTCAAAATTTTTAGAAATCTAGGGTTTGTGTTCTTGAGCAATTTGGGGCTTTTTGATATAAACAGGTTATGGCCGATTTTTGTCATGAATTATTGCTAAATTGAGTAGTGTAACATGTTTAGATAGTTAAATGATCCAAACAATGATCCTAAACATGATTTTTGGAGATTAAAGTGGACTTTTTAAGTCCAAAATTCATGAACTTGATTAATTTGATATATTTGCCATTTGAGACTTGTTTAATTATTAGTAATGAATATTTTGACATGTTATTTGAGTTAAATGCTTATGAATTTTGTATACATTTTCATATGTGCTTATTTGAAAAGTGTAGAATTGTGAAAAATTGTGAAAATGTGTATAAGTTTAATTTTGATTTAATATGTTATAGTGATTGTTTTAAGTTGTTATTTTGCTAACACTAATGCATATTTGGATGCACAATTTTTGTGTTTAATGTGTTTTATAGAGAGCCGATACTGGAGGTTCAGGAGCATCATCATCTAGACGACCAGCACCAGCACCAGAACCAGAACCAGAAATGCAACACGAACAAGAACCACAACAGGAACAACAACAGCCTGATCAGCACATACCTTATTATGATCCGGTACAGTTTATTGATGAATTCATAGTATTCCCAATGAGGCCGCCAGTAGAATTCCCAACGATTCCTGAGCACACTCTACATCCTAATCTGAGATTTGATAGAAGATGGAGAGATTACGAGACATATCAAAGGAACAAATTCAAATTGGTAACAAAAAATGTAGAGGTGCCAAGGGTAATTGATTGGGCCCCTTTGGAAACGGTCCATCTAGCTAACCGTGTTAGACAGCTTTTAGTTCAAAGGTATGGCAGTTCTTCTTTTACAGATTGGGAACGTCTTTTCACCATTCGTAGACCTGTATATAAGGAATGGTGTGTTGAGTTGATGAGTACTGTATCAATTGATACAAATATAGTTAGGATAGATGATAGAAGATTTCTTAGGTTTATCCTTGGCGGTAGGATGTACAGAATGTCCATGCTGGACATGGCCAGGGCCTTACAGATATATACTCCTGGTGAGTTGCTATTACCCGATTGTACAAACTTGATTCATTATGGTGAACGGGTAGATAGTAACTTTGACGCTGACGCCATTTGGAGGCGTATGTCACATTTTGATGTTTTTACACGAGCAGGAGGACACTCCTATACACATATTGACAGAGCCGAGCTACGTATTATTCATAGCTTTTTGGCTAACTCGATTACACAAAGAGGTCATAATAAAGAAAAAATTACCTTATATGATTTATTCTACCTAAAGTGTATTCGGGATCCTAGAAGCTTTGTCAATATCCCTTACTGTGTTGCTTTTTATTTATCTAAAATGGTAGAGGGATTGCAGGACGGGAGTATAATAGGAGGAGGTATTTTTGTTACTCTCATTGGAGAGTATTTAGGTGTTGATAGGAACTAAGGGGGTCCATTACAGATTTGTAGAGAACAGGTTGAGCCCTTAGGATTGAAAGTTTATGTGGGTGCTAAGGTATTGAAAAGTAGATGTAACCAGACAGTACCCTATGAGGGATCTCATCCTCAGGTAGAGAGAGGCTCAGACGAGGAAATGGAGGAGGCGGAAGACATTAGGGATGTCTTTCGAGATGCTATTCTTGACGTCCACGTTCGTATAGATGAGGAAGCAATGACGAACGCGGCAAGACATAGTATGTATGAGCAGTGGAACTCCGAGCGAGTATACGAGGATTATAGGCGACGCCAACACGATAGCTGGTTAGTTCATCAGCACCAAATCATGAGCCAGCTATCATATCAGGTACCAAATAACTATGTACCTACTCGACCTGCTCATTTTCCGACACATAGCCCCGATATCCGACCACCCTTTAACCGGTATGACTATAACCAAGCCTATCAGAACACCTATAACCAACAATGGAACCCACCCGATGAGATGAACTGGAACCCCTATCCAGACTGATTTAGTTCCATTTGGTTATTTTTATGATTATTATGTTTTTATCTTTTGACTTTTTCATGTTTAAACTTATGTTATTGGATAAATTTGTGTAATTTTTATTATTTTATTATTATTGTGTACTAATATTTCATATTTAGAATTTGAAAGTGGGATATTAAGTCCCATTTCAGATTGCCATGCATGATTATACTTGTATGTATGTATATTGTCGATTGTTCAAAACAGGGTAAAACAGCGCATTTTCAAAGACTGGCATTAAGTTCAGCAAAAGCTACTAATTTTGACAATAAGATGACAAATAAATGTGATGTAACAACAGACGAAATGAACAAATGATATGCACCATTTATCATTCAGCAAACAAACGCCAATATATTTGGAAACTTTGGTAAAATTTATTCATTTCTACGCTAATCACCCTCAATAATTTAAATTGTACTGATTTCTTGCAAATGAGGGCATTGCAAGATCTTAAGTGTGGGAAGGGGTTAAATTCTTTCAGATTTTTAAAATTTTTATCTTTATACACTTGGTTACCATTAAAAATACTAGTAACGTAGTAGTTGTATTAGAATCTAGTGCTCTCTGATAATAAAGAACAGCCCTAGTCTTATATACTGACTACCCAATTCTAGTAAAAATTTTCAAAATTTTCAATTAAATGAACTCAAAATCA